>NC_044246.1:112283242-112627458 GCF_003957555.1 Calypte anna | reverse complement strand
GGGCAGGTGGGAGGGAAAGAATGGGTAAAACCATCACAAAAGACAGGGTCCTGTCAAACTTCCCATAATGAAGCACAAGAGAAAAGGAATTAACTGTTTACAAACTGAAGATGTTTGTGTCCCCCCAAAATGAGGGGGGTAGAAAGACGTAGTGCTGGCCAACAGCCTTGAGGTCCCATCGTGATTAGGTGATACAGAACAATAAATACATTAAAGATACAAAGTTCTGAGATCTTAGCAAAATAAATGTGTTGGTGCTTTAATCAAAAAGGCTGACTGGAGAGGAGGGGGAATTACCATGGGTGTAGAAGGCATCATGTCAAGTAGGAGGGAAAGGTTAAGTAGATACTCAGGCTTTGGTGCTGCCTCCCAGGCTTTGGCTTTTCCAGAAATAGTTCCTTTAAGAAAGAGGTAGTTTAGTTCTGCAAACATGGAATCTCATCATGTTGTACTGCAGCAGGTGGTACATGAAACCTGGGGGCAGGAGGCAGCATCTCCAGGCTTGCAGCATGGGAAAGCCTCATTAACAGGGAAATAACCCAGCATCCAGAAAGGGAATCTGAACAGGCAGCATGGAGAGATTAAAGCAGCCAGGACCATGAGCTTGCCAGGGAGAAGAGGTATGAGAAGAAGAACTGAAGCCAACTGCAGAGGAGAGCATGGTTGATAACAATACCTAAGAAAATGATACCTATTTTTATCACTGCAGTGTTGGGGACAACTTGTTAGCATGGTCTGTAGTGATAGCACAAGGTGTAATGGTATCAGGAAGAAATTTTTCATGCTACCAGAGAGGTGGTAGGTGCCCCATCCCTGGAAATATTCCAGATCAGGTTGGATGGGGCTCTGAGCACCCTGATCCAGTTGAAGATGTCTCTGTTCATTGCAGAGGGGTAGGAATTGATGGCCTTGAAAGGCACCTTCCAAGCCAAACCATTCCATCATTCTCTGATAATCGTGGGATTTAATCAGAATAATGGTGGCAATAATAACTTTCCAGAACACAGCTATCTGATGGTTTTGAGACAGGAAGAAAAAAATGGAGGAGCTGACTAGAAAATCTCCTGAGGTCCTTCAAATACTCTGTGAGTCTCTAAAATGCCTGTAGAGAAGGTTTCATCCAGGGGCTGCAGCCAAACCACTGTACCCCAACTCAAGAGATCACTTGCAAAGCAATGGGGAGGCAGAATTTTTTTGGAAAGTCTGTCCCAAGTCACAGGCAAAGACCAAATGAAGAGAAATTCCACAGACTTGGTTCCCAAAGGGAATTAGACAACAGCTCAGAACAAAGACAGATCAAGGAGCAAGACTGTCCTTCCTCTTCAAGGCCAGGTTGGATGGGGCTTGGAGCAACCTGGGCTGGTGGGAGGTGTCCCTACCCGTAGTAGGGGGATTGGATCTTGATGATCTTTAAGGTCCCTTCCAACCCAAACTCCTCAAGGACTCTGTGATTCCTTTTGAGGTTGGTTGCAATGTGGCAAGAGAGCATGGACAGCCCATGGAGATGGGTAAAAGAAAGACAAACCAGCAAACAGGTTGGCATTGGTAACCTCTGGGTCCTGCAGGCCTCCAATAATTTTCAAATTGGAAGGTTTAAAAAAAAATCATGAAAATATAAGAAAGGGAATTGGAGCATCCCACGTGGAGCACAGAGGAAGTTGAGCTGTAGAAGGAGGATGTGTGTCAGCCTGCCTGAGGCAGGAGAGACCTGAAAAGGATGCATTTAGACATGAAACCATTTAATTTTAGAAGCATTAAGCCTTTTTTCATGCTGGCAAGCATTGGTCCTTGATCTATGCACACTCATGAAGGCAGCATCTCCACAAGCCTTGTGGGCAGGAGAAGGTGGGTGACTCCATGCCTCCCCACTCTGTCTCCTGGGATGATATAAAGAGTGGGAAGCAGCATGCCCTACTTCTGTCATGCCCTGAGTGCCTCCTTTTGCTCCAGCCAAGATATCTCCAAGCACCACTCTTTCTGAGCTTCCCTTTCTGTCTATTGGAACTGCCTAAAAGAATTGGGTCGTTCACCCCTTCCATCTCCTCCCTTGGCTCACTTGGAGCTGGGAGGGCTGCAGTAGCACTCTGAGAGATGCAATGGGAGCAGACAGCAGCAGCAGAACCCCTCACAAGCCAAAGAAGAGGAGATGAGGTGGAGGAGCATCCTTTGATGTTGTGCTGCTCACCAGTTCCCTGAGAAATAGGGAGCTGGGTGCCCTCCTTGACCATGGATGTAAATCCATGGATATGGATAGTGTTCCTCCAGATGGAAGGCAGGATGATTGATCCTCTCCTTCCTCTCCACAAGGGAGGATGGGAGAATCTGAGCTTTTGGGGGATAGGAGTCTTAGACGTCTTGAGGTATAAGCCCTCTTGACTTCAATAAGAGATGAGATAGCCCAGGGCTGAGCTGCTTTGGAAAAAACAGCCCTAAAAGCACTTTACTGTGCTTTACTCTCTGGTGAGAGCCCACCTGGAGTTGTGTGTCCAGTTCTGGAGTCCCCAACATCAGAAGGACACAGAGCTCCTGGAAGGTGTCCAGAGCAGAGCCACTCAAATGCTCAGAGGGCTGAGCACCTCCCTGGGAAGCCAGGCTGAGGGATTGGGGTTGTTCAGCCTGGAGAAGAGGAGGCTCCCAGGTGAGCTCAGAGCAACCTTCCAATATCTGAAGGGGCTCCAAGAAAGCTGGGGGAGGGCTTTGGACATGGGGGGGTAGGGAGAGGACAAGTGGAATGGGTTAAAACTGGAAGAGGGGAGATTGAGGTTGGACATGAGGAAGAAATTCTTTAATTTGAGGGTGGTGAGACACTGGAACAGGTTTCCCAAGGAAGCTGTGGCTGCCCCATCCCTGGCAGTGTCTCGGCCCAGGTTGGATGGGGCTTGGAGCACCCTGGGCTGGGAGAGGTGTCCCTGACCATGCAGGGGGATTGGAGCTCGATGATCTTCCAACCCAAACCATTCTGTGATTCTATGAAAAGCATAAATTCTACTAATTGTTAATTTAAAATTATTTTGATAAAAGCTATTGAATATTATCACTAAATTTTAGCACCTCTCCCACAAAGCCAGAGTCATTTTCTCCTGCATCTTGTCGGGCAGTCATAAAGAACTTCCAAGTAGCAAGTGATAGAATAGGATGAAGTGGCCTCAAGTTGTGCCAGGGCTGGTTTAGATTGGATGTTAGGGAAAGTTTCTTTCCCAAAAAGGGTTGTCAGGACCTGGCCCAGGCTGCCCAGTGGTGTAGAGCCCATCCCTGGAGGGATTTCAAAGCTGTGGAGATGTAGTGCTGAGGGACATGGGGCAGTGGTGGCTTTGGCAGTGCTGGGTTAAGGGTTGGAACTGATGATCTTAAAGTTCTTTTCCAACCAAAATGATTCCATGATTCCAATGATTCCTGCATATACCCTGGACCAAAGGGACTCTTCAGATGTTTGAACCTGAGCCTTGGGCTAAATTCTTGGTGGGTTGCAGTGCCACAGACTCAGCCCCTCAGGACTGGTTGATGTTCAACATAGCTGCCACTCTTCTGGAAGCTGCCCTGACTTAGGTAGGTGAATTGGGGATGCTCTTTAAGTTTTGTCCACTTTTCACCCTCTTAGACAAGGTCTTTTCAAGCCCCATGCTGGATGTGTCTGCACTCCAGGACACAGATTGGAAAGGGCCCACAGCATCAGTCTCTCCAGCTCCACACACAACTTCTCCACACTTGAAGCTGCCAGCTATGAAGTTTGGCCACACCAGTTCATGGGACAGTAGAAAAAATGTTGCTCTGGGCTGCAGAGGTGTGAGGTACAGAACTTCAGTGCAGAGGGACCACCAGGAGAGAGACCAATATATGCAATTCTGCTCACGTAATGAGATGCTAAAATGGATGCTCCTCTCTGAAGACCACACAATGAGGTGGGTTCCCATCACAGCATTGATGGGAATCACATTGATGGGATCCCATTGGCAGTGTGGCTCCTGGGAGAAGAGCTGTAGCCTCCCTACCACCTCAGCATGCTTCATCCCCAGACCATCACCCCTTCACTCAGAGAGTCTGGGTCCTCTTCTTGCTTCAGACCTGGCTGAGAAAGCCTGGCCAGTATCTTCACATTAGCATCATCACCATAATCCTTCCCTTAGGGAGCACATCAAAGGGAAGCTAATGTGAAGAGATGGACCTCACCATCATCTGTTCCAAAAAGTGACAAAGATCTCTGGTCATGTTAATGTCTTGAGGATTGAGTCCCACAGCCAAAGGGCACCTATGCAAAAGATCTGACCTTGCTGCACTTGAGAAGTTCACCCCAGGCCTCTTTAGTTCCATTCTCCCTGGGGAGCTGAGCTGTCTTGGTTGGTCACATCACAGGGGCAGGAGACAGATGATCCTACAGAGAGTTTCCCCTCCCTGACTTCAGGAATATTTTGTATTTCACTCATCCTGGTGCCTGCCCACTGCCCTGGAGCTCTCTGTGTACCACAGCTTCTGCCTTTTGTCCAGCCCAAAACCTGGATGGGGTTTCATACCATGAAGCACTTTCCTCTCTGATCTTCCACCTTTAAAGTACCACCCCACCACTATCCCTGCCCTGTGCTAACTCCAGATGTGAGGAACCACTGGAACCAAAGCTATTGGTCCCAAATCATCTCCTGGCACTGCCTGATTTATCCATACAGCTGATGGATCACTGAAATGATGGAGCAGTTGATACCTCAAGCCACTTTCAGGCACTTCTAAGACTCAAGTCTGATAGATCCTGGCCCTTTGACTGATGGGGGACAACTCTTGACTTCTTGTTAGTTTTATCCTGGGGTCACCAGAGAGAAAGAGGTCTGAAGTATGTCTGGGCCAGGAGGTCTGAAAACCACAGGACTAGAAGAGAGCATCCAGTTCATGGAGCAACTCAAGTTGACAAAGAGAAATAATCTAAAGACATAGAAACCACATTGTACACCATCTGGAAAGCTTGAAGGATCTTTGTGGAAGGAAAAGGATGTCAAAATAATTTAGGAAGATGACTTGCCAGGGGACTGAGGTGGGTTTCTCTGTCTTCTTATCATCAATACCTCAGTCCCACTCCCACAGATAAACTCTCACCTCACTCTGCTTCTGATAGCTCTGGAGCCAGAAACCTTTGTGGCAGAGCAGGAGGAGGTTCTGTGCTTAAGCACTTCAGCTTAATTGCTGATGGGCCCCTTTCTTCATGAATAAATCAGGACTCCTTTGGGACTGTTCAAAAAGCCCCATCCTGCACTCAGGCAGGAATTTATTTAATTCTTGCCCATGGGGATACCTTCCAACAAACAAGATCCTTATCCCATCAAGCTGAAGGAAGCAACACCATAGGAAAGATCCATTCCCCATGGTGGTTTTGCCCACTGGTAGATGATGGGGAACACAGGATCTCTCTGTCAATGTCCAAGCAGTTGCTTCATTCACAACATCTGATGAAGAGTCAGAGAAGTGAAGGATTCAGCATTGCCCTTCCTGGTTCTGTAAGCTAAATATTACCAAGAAAATGTGGTTACCCTTTGGATATTCACCCTGATGCTTCGGTTTTCTGGAATGATGTCTACACACAGCAGGTGAATGAAAATAAAATATAGACTCATAGAATCATTTTTCTGTTGTTGGAAAAGACCAAAGAAAGAGTTGGAAAAGATCATCAAGTTTAACCATTAACCCAGCACTGCCAAGGCCACCTCTAAACCATATCCCCCAGCACCACATCTACAAGGGTCTGAAATCCCTCCAGGGATGGGGACTTCACCACTGCCCTGGGCAGTTTGGGCCAGGGCCTGACCACCCATTTTGGGGAAGAAACTTTTCCTAATATCCAATCAAAACCTCCCCTGATGCAACTTGAGGCCATTTCCTCTTTTTCTATTGCTTGTTAGCACAGACTCAAACAAGTCCCCAGATACAGACCATGTCCATCAGAGCTTAAGATACCTCAGGGTCCTCATTTAATAAACCTCCTGTTAGCTAATGACAACAGAATAGGTTCTTTTTTTTTTTTTTTTTCTCACTAGTTTAAATTTCAAATTTAAAAATTCTTCAGAAAGAGAGAAAAATAAATTTTAAAAAATATCAGTAAAAATAGAGAAACATTAAATCAGTGATTCATGAACCTGTGAACCAAGTGGCAGAGGAACTGCTAAATGATCATCACTACACCTGGAATGGAGCTTTCCCAACTCCTTCTATTAATCAGGCTACAGGTCTGTGGCACTGTCTTTGCAGATTTATTTCCAGGGAGAAAAAAAGCCAAACCCAACAAAATCCACTCTGATTACAGCAGGGAGAGAGTTTAGAGCAGAAAAACAATTTCCCAGTGGGGCTGGGGGCTCTTGCACTACATCACATCACTGCAACTTAAAATATTACCATGCCTCAGCTGAGACTTGGTTATTGCTCACGTGTGGCTGAGACTCAGAGGAAGATATTGCTGTGTGACTTTATCCTCCTCTCTGATATGTAAAAATTAAACTGAATTCCTTTGCATTTTTTTCCCCAGGCTTGCCTGCCTAGCAGGTTGGTTACCAAAGCTCAGCTGATTTGTGCTAATTTCTTAACCTGGTTTTGTGGCCGACGTCCCAGGTGGATTGAGCTAATTTGGGAGAAGGTGTGTCTGATTCTGGAATAAGAGCATCAACACAGGGAATTAATTATGAACCACTAATGGCAACTACGTAGTCCAGTGTAAGTCCTTGGGTAGATGATGCTTCAGGCCATCTCTGCTTTTTTCTCTCAAAAGCAGATTTATTATTTTCTTTCTTGCTCTGCCTCTTGATCTATTAGGAAAAAGAATCACAGAATGTCAGGGGTTGGAAGGGATCTTTAGAGCTGATCCAGTCCAACCCCCCTGCCCCAGCAGGATCCCCCAGGGCAGGACACACAGAACACATCCAGGGGGGTTTGGAAAGGCTCCAGAGAAGGAGACTCCACAACCTCTCTGGGCAGCCTGGGCCAGGGCTCCCTCACCCTCACACTCCACAAGTTTCTCCTCAGCTTGAGCTGGAACTTCCTCTGTCCCAGCTCCAACCCATTATTCCTTGTCCTGTTCCTGGGCACCCCCAACAAGAGATTGGCCCCTTCCTCCTGACACCCACCCCTCAGATATTTAGAGACATTGATCAGATCCCCTCTCAGCCTTCTTTTCTCAAAGCTGAACAGCCCCAGAGCCCTGGGGCTCACACAGATATTTTGCCTTTGCCTCATTTCAACCCCAGAACTCTCCAGCCCAGCCCAGCCCTGTGAATGGGATGTTCAAGGTGAAAAGTCCTTCACACGCTTTATGGCTTGGTCTTTCCCTTTAAGTCCTTTTAAGGTGTATTTTGTCTGAACGAGGTTACTCACATCACAGTCCCCACCTAATCAGAGTTTCTCAAGCTTTCCTCAAGACCAACTGCATGGGAGCAACCTGAAAAACTCAACCCAGTCCCAAAAAGTGTGATTTTTCAGAGTGAGTCAATTATTCTGCATTCAATCTCTATGACACATCCTCTCTCAGTGGTTCTTTTGTGTTTATTTAATTTCATTCCAAGTCTAATGTGGGTCATTTATTTAGAATTTGCATACCTGGGGTCCTAATTTTCATCCTAGAAGACATCAGGCAGAAGTTTCTCCCAGGTCTCCACATAAATTCCACCTCTTAAACCTCCACCAAAGCTCAGCTGTCTTTAATTACCTTGCTTTAATTTCCATGATACTGAGTCCTCAGCCACACAAACCCTTGAGTGGGATTACACGAAGGTGGAAAGCATCAGTAGCCTCTAACTTGATCCACAGCTTCACCCACCAGGAGGGATGGGAACCTCTGGAGCTGTAGCTCCTTTCCCCAGTGTGGGAGGTCCCTGGGTCACCAGAGCATCTTGAGAAGATCAGTGAACTAAAGCACAGTTGATCTCTGAGCTTTCTCCCCTCCTCACCCATCCTCCAAACGCAGCCAATGGTCCCCGTGTTGGCTACAAACCTTGGCTTGGTTTGGGTTCAAACCCTGCCCTGACACAGCAACCTCCAGTGCTGGCTCTACTGAAGAGTTTTAGCTTTGCAGAAGTGCAAGTAGGTGAAATTTAAACCTGAGAAACTTTTTGGGCATGAGGACATTGCCTTGTGGGTGTGCTGAAACACAGAAACTACATTTCCACAGGGAAGTTTCAGCTGCCTTCTGAGGGACCAGGACAGTGATGTGATAATTCTGTGATGTGTTAATTCAATGTTCCATTTTGATGCTGCTCAAAGAGCTTCCAGTTTGAGATGAGGTGCATGGGCAGTTCCTAATTTCAATAGAACCATGATAAAGAGAGGACAAATAAATCCTAAACTTGGTTTGACTGGAGTAATTTAGCAACCTGGTCTAGTGGGAGGTGTCACTGCCCATGGCAAGGGGTTGGAACTGGATGAGCTTTAAGGCCCCTTCCAACCCAAACCATCCTGGGCTTCTCTGATCCTGTGATTCTATTTGTAGAGCCACCAAGAATGAAGATGCAACATACAAATGGGATAAAGATGTCCTCAGAAAAATCCAGGTGGACAGTAGATCAAATAAAGGGATGATGCTGGGCAGATCCTTTGGAGATCTCCCAGTTGCAAGGAGAAGTTTCTTGCCTCTTTGTCAGACTCTGTAATCTCTGGTATACTCAACAAAGTGAATTATTGCTTTGATTTTAGCAGTAACTAAGTGTCATTCTGGCTTGATTGCTGCTTGGGTAAACCTGTGACTTCCTTTAATGGTTCTGGTGTGACTCATTAAAAATAAACCTAAGAAAAGGAACAGTTCATTGGATCTTAATGCAACCTGATGGCCAACATCTATCTCCATGGGTGGGCATGATGCTAAGAAGTGGAAGAGGGCAGGAGACAGTGCTGGTTGTGCCTGGCAGTATGTACAGAGGATGCTCACCCCTTGCTCTCTTCTCATTCCAGATGTTTGACACCCCCCAGATGTGATGGACATGGCATGAGCTGGGCTGTCAGTAGCAGTGCTCATCTCTCAAGCCCAAGAAGCCAACATCCATCTCCTCTGAACTACATCTGCTTGAGAAATACATCTGCTGCTGAAGTGGGAAGTGATGAAAGTGATGAGGAAAACTTCAGGTGGATGCAATTGCCTGGAGAAAAACAACTGGAAACTTCTTGCCAGAGTTTTGCCCCAGATTTGGTGGGGATGGGATGACTCTCCACCAGCTTAGTAGTGGAGCATGGAGCTCCTGGCTTGTGACAGCAGTGATAGACTTGGTGGTGGCCACTGCAGAACCTGGGAAGTGCCACCCATCCCTATGTGGCCAAGGATAAAGGAGAAGGTGTCCTATGGGAGTCATCACCTCTGCAGGGAGAGGGTCCAGGATGCATCTCATCTGCAGCTTTGCTCCTAGATGTGTCACCTTGCCTGCCACAGCCCTTGGGATTCACTGGGGGTTTTCCACCCCCTTGGGAAGCTTTGTCCAGTGCAAGCTTCAATTTTACAACCCAGACAGTGTAAAGATCTCCAAAGAGGAATGGTCATTTTTTTTCAAGAGTAAAAACCACTTCTTTCCCTTGGGCTCATCAAATCTCAAAGCATCTTCAGGTTCACAGCCTGGACTTTCTGCATTTTCTACTTGCTCCCCAGGGGCTGAATCTGACATCACCTCAGGGAGAGGTTCCCAGGACATCCCCAGGAGTGCCTGGTTCCTCTTTCCAGGATCCCTCTTTGCCCTCCACAAGGGTTGGGGTCTCAGTGATGTCACATCAAGATGGAGGGGGCTGTGTTGTCAGGTCCTCATCAACAGCTCTCCTGCCACAAACCTGAGGTAATTCACCTCATTCACTCCGTGCCTCAGTTTCCCCTCATTTCCTCTAGCAGCCTTCCCAATATCCATACAGAGTAAACAGCATCAACCACCTCTGCAACCTACAGTTGCATCCCACCCAGGGAATCCCAAACACTTCCCAGTCTCCTGCAGAAATGTCACACCTCCAGGTGACTGCCCAGCATACACAGAATTGCTTTTCTCAAGCTCATCTCCCCATCCCACCCCAACACAACCCAATGGCCCCTGGTGATGAAGGAAAATCACCCAGGACAAGGCCATGGCTCTAAGAAACTGCTCTAATGCAAAGCTGAAGACACCAGAAACCAGGAGAGCCTCCAGCAGACAGATTAAAAGCATGGAAATGGAGAAATCCTGATTTTGGTGGAGAATTCTCCTACTCTAAGAACTCAACAAAAAGTTTGGTTTCTCTACTTTCCCTTTAAATACCTTTTTTTTTTTAATTATTTTTTTTTAAGAACCAGAAGATTGATGGAGCTTGAAAAGATGAATTACCTGATCTGCATATCCAATGAAGCACAAATGCTTCATAAATGCAACATGAGTTTTAACAGTATTTAATGGTATGCATTAATTAGTAATTCTTTAAAGATGTCAAACATTTGTAGATTTCAAAACTTTAAAACTTCCAATAAATTCAGTGGGGCTTAATGAATGGATTCTTCCAGATCTATGCAGCTTCTGAAACAGGTTCTGTCTCAAACAAATCCAACCATTTATGCAATTTTAAGGGAAAGGAAGAAAGAAAAGAAGGAAGGAAGAAAGAAAAAAGGTGGGGGGGGAAAGGTTCAATTTATTAAGTCTTGATTTGATGGGAGACAGATGTATTAAATCACTTCAGCATTTTATTATATCATAGAATCATAGAATAGGCTGGGTTGGAAGGGACTTCAGAGATCATCGAGTCCAACCCTTGATCAACTACCACCACAGTCACTAGACCATGGCACTGAGTGCCACATCGAGTCGCTTTTTAAATGTCTCCAGGGACGAAGAGTCCACCACCTCCCCAGGCAGCCCGTTCCAATGTCTGATCACCCTTTCCGTAAAGAAATTCTTTCTAACATCCAATCTGAACTTCCCCTGGCACAACTTGAGACCCTGCCCTCTTGTCTTGCTGAGAGTTGCCTGGGAAAAGAGCCCAACCCCCCCCTGGCTCCATCCTCCTTTCAGGGAGTTGGAGAGAGTGATGAGGTCTCCCCTGAGCCTCCTCTTCTTCAGACTGAACAGCCCCAGCTCCCTCAGCCTCTCCTCATAGGATCTGTGTTCGAGTCCCTTCACCAGCTTGGTTGCCCTCCTTTGGACCTGTTCGAGGACCTCAATATCCTTCTTGAACTGACGGGCCCAGAACTGGACACAGTACTCAAGCTGTGGCCTTACCAGGGCTGAGTATAGGGGCAGAATCACCTCCTTGGACCTGCTGGTGACGCTGTTTCTGATACATGCCAGGATGCCATTGGCCTTCTTGGCCACCTGGGCACACTGCTGGCTCATGTTCAGCTTCCTGTCAATCCAGACTCCCAGGTCCCTTTCTGCCACTCTGTGCCCAGCCTGGAGCTCCCCATGGGGTTGTTGTGGCCAAAGTGCAGGACCCGGCACTTGGAATGTTGAACCTCATCCCATTGGAGTCAGCAAATCTCTCCAGTCTGTCCAGGTCCCTCTGCAGAGCCCTCCGGCCTTCCAGCTGATCAACACTTCTCCCCAGATTGGTGTCATCAGCAAACTTGTTGATGATGGACTCAATCCCCTCATCCAAGTCATCAATGAAGATATTGAACAGGACTGGGCCCAGCACTGATCCCTGGGGGACACCGCTGGTTACTTGTCTTATTTTTTTGAGCTGTTCTGTGCAAGAACTCTTCATGCAATGAAGCAATGAGCAAGCCACTGGCTGAACCAACCCCTTCTCTGGGGTCACCCCTTTTAAAATGTGTGGGGTGAAACAATAAACAAGAGGGGTTCATCCCCAAGGAAGAGATAGAGACCTGAAATGGTCAAATTACATCTTCAGAGGTCATGGAGCCAGGGTGGACACTGATTATCACTAAGGTAACCTGGGACATTTTGATTAATAAACAAAATAAAACATTAAAATAGCCAAAAGGTAAAAACCCCACTTGTCAAATGATTTTCCACAAGGAGAAAGGTTGTTCTGCAGAGCAAACAGGTACAGGATCTCAACTTCTTTCTCCTAGTCCAAGAAGAAAATAAGAGCTGAGGTATTTTCTCTTGGATGGAGCCTGATCTTCTACCCCTTCTGGATATTTTACTACTTGAGAAGATGACCCCTTTGCATCTCATTTACCAGTGTGAACATAATTATTTCTATTATGATGGCAGTTCCATTCCTCTCCTGAGAAACAGGCAAACAGACAGCTCAAGTCAGTCCTCCCCAGATAATTTATGGTTATTAGAAGAAGAGTTTCATGAAGAAGAGTTTCCCAAACATAGCACAGAAGCCCTGGAGATATCAGCTTAGGTCCTACAAAGGGATCCCTCCCAGCTCCCACCAGTAGTGCACTGGGGTGACTGGGATGCAATGGTGTCAGACCCCAGAAGAAAATCCCAACCCCAACCTTCCTCAAAGCCTCTGCCTCAAGAATGAGGCTCCTCACCAATCCCCAGATGTTGCTATGGCTGCTGAGAGACTTCATGACTTCGTTTTCCAGCTGGGTGGTTGCACACAGGTGGGGATTCCATTGGTAAAATTGGCTCTTTCATTGGGATGTTCCCATCTTAGAGATAAAATTGAAATCTTCTGCAATCAAAACAGAAGACTTCTTTTTCTAAATAAGGACTATTAATCTCTAAAACACTCATTTATTCCACAGGATAATGCTTTGATTTTTTTATTTAATTTTTTTTTTTAATCAGAAGTCTGCAATAATAGCATCAAAATAGCTGTGAAATGAGGCCTGGGTGTCAATTAAAATCATAGAATCACAGCATGTCAGGGGTTGGAAGGGACCTCCAGAGCTCACCCAGTCCAACCCCCTTGCCCCAGCAGGATCCCCCAGGGCAGGACACACAGAACACATCCAGGGGGGGTTTGGAAAGGCTCCAGAGAAGGAGACTCCACAACCTCTCTGGGCAGCCTGGGCCAGGGCTCCCTCACCCTCACACTCCACAAGTTTCTCCTCAGCTTGAGCTGGAACTTCCTCTGTTCCAGCTCCAACCCATTATTCCTTGTCCTGTTCCTGGGCACCCCCAAAAAGAGATTGGCCCCTTCCTCCTGACACCCACCCCTCAGATATATATATATATATATATTTTAAGATCCCCTCTCAGCCTTCTTTTCTCAAGGCTGAACAGCCCCAGCTCTCAGTCTCTCTTCCCAGCAGAGATGCTCAAGTCCCTTCATCATCCTCACAGCTCTCCCTTGGACTCTCTCCAGTAGATCCCTCTCTTGGGGACCCCAAAACTGGATCTAGAATTCCAGGTGTGGTCTAAATAGGGCAGAGCAGAGGGGGAAGAAGAAGCTCCCTGTGTAGCGGGATGAGCCTTTCTTGCTCCTGAGGCTCCACAAGCTGCTGACCTCTCCATTGCCTTGCACCAGAGTGAGCTCAGCTTCTCTCTGTGGGTGTGTGTCCCACCTTTATTGGCCCCCTGGTAATAGGGGGCCTGCCCTAACCAGGCACAGGTGGACTCACACCCACTCTTTGGCAACTCGAGGCACCTGGTTTATCTTGTTTCTCTACATCCCTGGACCTGCTGGACACACTTTTCCTTATGCTCCCCAGGATCCCACCAGAGCACATAGCTGACCCCTGGAGTGCTGCTCACCACTTGGTTTGAACACAAAATCTGGATATTCCAGTTCTCCCCACACTTTTGGTAACCACGTGTGGTGTGTTAAGGTACAACCACATATTTTGGAGAAGCTCCTGACACAGAGGAAAGTGAAGTGAGAGGCCAGGCCAGGGCTGAAATTAGAAGGGAAGCAAAGAGAACAGAACTTCTCCCCATGGGTGAGATTTGCTTACTGGGATTTCATCAGATCCCAGACTGGTGGAGGTTGCCCTTAAAACTCATCCAGTTCCAACCCCCTGCATGGTCAGGGACACCTCCCACAGCCCAGGGTGCTCCAAGCCCCATCCAACCTGGGCTGAGACACTGCCAGGGATGGGGCAGCCACAACTTCCTTGGGCAACCTGGGTAACCAGGGGCTCAGCACCCTCACAGCAAAGAATTTCTTCCTTAGATCTCATGCCAGACTCTCCTCTTTCAGCTTCAAACTGTTTCCCTCTGTCCTGTCCCTCCATATCCTTGCGAAAAGTCCCTCCCCACCCTTCCTGTAGTTACTCTGCAGCCCAGGACAGGGTTGGTTTCTGAGCTGGCATTGCATGTTGCCAGCTGATGTTGAGCTCCTCATCAACCAACAGCCCCAAGTCCTTTTCCCCAGTATTGGTCTCCATCCGTTGCCCTCCCAGTTTCTATTCTTGCTCTAAAAACTTTAAGCAGGTCTCCCACCTCAGCCTCTGCAAGGTCCTGTCACACAAATCAAACCCTAGATGGCAAAAAAACCCCAAACCAAACCCTAGTGGCAGATGCCACTCAAGTTTACCATCCCTAGGAACCAGGAGGACACCCATGACCTCTTTAAAGCAGGCACAGACCTCATTTATCTTCAGTCCTGATCTTCACCAAGAATTTCTCATTTTCACTCAGTGTGGGTGATTTTGCTCACCATTTTTGGGGGTGATTTTGCTCATCCTGGGAAAAAAAAAAAAGACCACTCTACCTCTGGTCATTTCCAGTACAAAGTGTCCTCCTGTCTTCTGAAACCATCTCCTCTTCTGCTCCCCTCACTTTATCCTCACTCCTGCTCATCTCTGGGGACAACAAATAAGGAGCAAAGGTTCTCCAGAGCCTGTACCCCAAACAGCTGCCTGTCAGGTCCAAGAGTTGGGATGCTGTACTTGCCCACCAGGTTTCTGGCAGGACCTTCTCTCCAGCAGGATGCTCAGCCCCTGTTCTGGGGCTCTCAGGGATGCTGCCATCCATATGGGAGATGATTCCCCTCCTCTACTCTGCTCTCGTGAGACCCAACCTGGAGTTCTGTGTCCAGTTCTGGAGCCCCTATTACAAGAAAGCCATGGATGTGCTGGAGTGTGTCCAGAGAAGGGCCAGGAGGATGCTCAGAGGGCTGGAGCACCTCTGGTATGGGAACAGACTGAGAGAGTTGGGGTTATTCAGTCTGGAGAGGAGAAGGCTCTGAGGAGACCTTATTGTGGCCTTCCAGTATCTGAAGGGGCTACAAGAAAGCTGGGAAGGGACTTTTTAGGCTGTCAGGGAGTGATAGGACATGGAGAATGGATTCAAACTAGAGGAGGGGAGGTTTAGACTGGAAGTTAGGAAGAAGTTCTTCCCCATGAGGGTGGTGAGACCCTGGCACAGGTTGCCCAGAGAGGTGGTGGAAGCCCCATCCATCCCTGGAAGTTTTTAAGGCCAGGATCTGAGCAACCTGATCTGGTGGGAGGGGGGTTGGAACCAGATGAACTTCAGGGTCCTTTCCAACCCTGAAAATTCCATGATTCTGTGCTATAAATGAGCAAGTCTCTCATTCTGTACTCAGTGTGGCCTCCGACCATCTTATGAACCCTTTCTGGATATGGGCAAGAGGATCACAGGGGGGGGGGCTCTGAGCAATCTGATCTGTCCCTGCCCATGGTAGGGGGGCTGGAATGGGGTGATCTCAAAGTTCCCTTCCAACCCTGAGAATTTGATGATTCTCTATGGAGTTTTGCACCACAGGGACAGGTTGCTGAGGTGCTGCTGCCTCCTCTTGGCCCAGGCATCCCATCCATGCCTCTGCCTCCTTCTCCTCACTCATTTCCTAATGCAAATTGGCTGCTTGGACTCTGCAGCATCCTGAGAACTTTTTGGCTATCAGCTCGGGCAGGCAGACTGAGTTAGGAGAGGAAGAGAGGAAGCAAGTCAGTAATTACAACAGAGGGGAAAGCTGCAGGGGAGTTTGTCTCAGAATGACAAACAGGAGCTGGAAAGGCAAGAGGAAGCTGAGGGAAAAGGGATAAAGAAGCAGCCAGTGGGGCTTGGAGCTGCTTCATTGCATGGGCTGTGGCCACATGGGCTGGAGAAAGGAGAGGAAGGTCTCACTCCTCACCCCTGACCTGACAGAGCAGCATCAAAGCACTTTGCTGGGGGGATCCTCTCATCAGCCCTGGGCTTGGACTGCTTGTGAAGATCTTGCCAAGGCTGGGGCATCCTGATGGATTGTTGTGGCATTGCTAAATAACCACAAAAGCAATGACAAAGTAGTGCTTGGGGCTGCTGACCAAGTCTGGGACATACAGGAGATGCTCTCCAGCTGCCATGGTCTCCAAGTCCTGGTAAACTGAGGCACAGTGACTCAACTTGCTCCATGCTCCTCTGGCCTGGATGCTGCTGCTTCATTCAAGGACATCAGCTCTCCAGGGACATGGGGGAAAGGACAACACTCTTCCATGAAAACACAGAAGTGATGCTTCCTAGAAAAACTGAATCCTAGAATCCCAGACTGGTTTGGGTTGGAAGGGACCTTAATGATCATTTAATTGCCATGGGCAGAGACACCTCCCACCAGCCCAGGTTGCTCCAAGCCCCATCCAACCTGGGCTGAGACACTTCCAATGACAGAACATCCCAAATTCATCTACCAAGTGCAGCTGGGAGCAGCCAAACACCAGACTGGGAGGTTTTGAGTTGCTTCTTATGCCTAAAATCAAAGGGACCACCCCAAAGAGCAGCCAGGACAGGGAAACTTGAAGAGCTTTTGGGAAAGAAATTAACATTTTCCTGCAGTGCCTTTTTCTGCCCCATGTTCCTGGCCTTGCTTGAAGGCTTGGGTACTCATTGTTCTGAAGCTGGGGTGATAAAAAAAGTCCATGGGTAATGGATATTTTGGGTATTTTTTTTTGGGTAATATAATAAAAGACTTAGATGCTTTCTGGACGTCAGCTGCTGCCAGTAATCAGTGCTTCCCAGCTGCTGAGTCACAAATAGCTTGAAAAAAATCTTTCCAGTCCTTGCTGTCCTGAGAGCTAATCCCAGAAAGGGCAGCCTAAATAAATAAGAAAAAAAAAAAGAGAGATTAAAAAAAAAAAAATCCCCAAATTACCAGAATGGCCCCAGAAATCTCTTTAAGGAGATTGGATAGATGTTGGTTCTGGTTTGTTTATAGCTTGTTGCTTTCTTCTCCACATTCCCACCTCCCTTTTTCCTGAATGTTGTTGGAAAAGGTCATTCCTCTGTCCCTCATTCTGTCCTCATGCTGGTGACAAAGATGGTGCCAACCTCTGAACCAGCCCCACCCCAAAGTCTCAGGACCTCCTCTCCTCCTGGCATGGGCTCTGCCATGGCCTCTCCCAGTATCTTTCCCAGTCAGAAAATGAAATAATCAAATGTTTCATTGAGCAACAAAGGTTTGAGGGTTGGTTTTTTTTTTTTTTTTATGGTCTATTTTTTTGTTTGGTTTTTTGGGGCTTTTTGGGGTTTTTTTGCTTTTTTTCTGTTTTTTCTCTCACTTCTATTTCAGGGTGAACAGAGACATTTCTGAGTGGGGTTGTCCCCAAATTTTTCAAGTCACCCTTGAAACTAATATATATATATAAACATACATACTTATATTATTTATATAAATATATGTATATAAATAAATATAAATATAAAATTATTTAAAAATAAATATAAATATATGTATTTATATAAATATAAACCCCCCTTGGCATGGTTGTCCACAAGAGATCCTACCCTGGTGCCCAAATGACTCCTCTAAATGTGCCTTAAGCTCATTCACAACTGGTTAAGCAGAATTACTGAGAAGAAACAGAAGAAATAACCAAATAACCAGGTCCTTTATGACACCTTTTTTTTTTTATTTATTTTTAAACTAAGAGCCAAGCATACTGCAAGTGTCATCACCATTAATTAAGCAGAAAAAAAGCCAGCTGAAGCCAACATGAGTGTGTCCAGGCAGCTGTTTGCAGAATTTTCAATAAATAAATCTGTATGTTTTAGAGCATCCCTAGAGCAGAGTTATCCAACTCTGTCCCTAAAAAAAACCCAAACCCTTCTACACCACTAAATCTTCACTCAGCAACATCAGGTGGTGGTACCTGAGCTGCCTGTTGTTCCCTAGGCTGGGCTGACCACCAAACTCATCCAGAAACTCCTTGGGTTGGTCTTCTTCAGCCAGGTCAAAGCTGTGTGAGCAACCATGACCTCATTCCAGGAGCAGGGATGACTGAGTTCCCTTGCTGAAGCTGATTTTCACCTTTCAGGTAAAGCAGGAGATAGCAGAAGGACCTTGTTGTCATGGTAGAAACCAGACCTCAGCATCTGCATCCCAGTTAATGTCTGGTGTGGCTCCATGGAATGGTGCCTCCCATGCTGGAAATGCCATGCCTGGAGTTCCATGGCCCCAGGTAGGTTAAGGTTAAGTCAAGGGTGGGGAAATGGAAGAGGAAATCATAGAATCATAGAATTGGCTGGGTTGGAAGGGACCTCAGAGATCATCAAGTCCAACCCTTGATCCACTCCCCCCGTGGTTCCCAGCCCATGGCACTCAGTGCCACATCCAGGCTCTTTGGAAGTATCTCCAGACACGGAGAATCCACTACTTCCCTGGGCAGCCCATTCCAATGCCTGATCACCCTCTCCAGAAAGAAATTCTTTCTCATCTCCAACCTAAACCTCCCCTGGCACAACTTGAGACCCTGCCCTCTTGTCTTGCTGAGAGTTGCCTGGGAAAAGAGCCCGACCCCTCCCTGGCTCCAACCTCCTTTCAGGGAGTTGTAGAGAGTGATGAGGTCTCCCTGAGCCTCCTCTTCTCCAGCCTCAACACCCCCAGCTCCCTCAGCCTCTCTTCATAGGATATTTGCTTAAGTCCCTTCACCAGCTTAGTTGCCCTCCTTTGGACCTGTTCCATCTCAGCTTTTAGGAACAAATCCCTATTTCTCAATCTTTATGTCCTCTAGAAGGGGGTGTGGGCTGTTCTCAGACCATTTTGGGGCAACAACCACAATCCCTGTCCCATCCCTGAGTGCCCCATGGGTCCGTGCTCCTGCTCCTGGCCAACCAATGGCATGATAAATAACCACTGGAGTCAGTCAGATGGCAGACCCTGGGTCAGGGTCCCATTTACTGGTCCAGCCTGACCCACTGCTCTTCCTCTCTTTCCTTGGGAGCTCAGTTTTTCTCTCCCAGGACACCCCCAGTTCCAGAAACCTCCCTCCAATATTTCACCTAAAGCCAGGACCTGGGAAGACAAGAACCATCCATCCAAGGGCAACTCAGCAAGAGCAAAAAAACCTTTCTGTAACTCAGCAGCAGAGAATATTTGGAACATGAATAACAGGATGGCTTGGCCTACAAAATCCTGCTCCAGGGCATCCATCCCAACGTGGCATTGCTCCCAAGTGGCTGCTGGGACTCTCTGAACTAAGTTTAGCCCTGAAATGAGCTCAGACCCCTTGCTGAGGTCTCTGACTCATGGACTCCTTGCTGAGCTGGTGGAAGAGGTTGGGCTGAGCTGGATGCAGAAGATGCAAAGACACCCATGGGACATGGTGTGGGCATCACCCCCTCCCTTGTGAGGACCACACGAGGCTCTGAGATCTGAGAGCTTCAGCTCCAAGGGATCAGTGACTGCCCTGGCTTGCTCCCTGCTTTTTTTTTTCAGCTTTGTTGTGTTTTTTTTTCTCTTCTCTCCCAGCTGCTTCTTGCACATGGAAAAAAAAACAACACATGAAACCCCCCCCAAAAAAACCCAACAAAAAAAAAACCAACCCAAAAAACTCCAAGGAAACAAACAAAAAAACCCAAAACCAAAAATAACAAAACCCAACAACCCAGTGGGCACTGGGTTGGACATCTCAGAGCTGGAGTTTTGGCCTCCATCACCCACCAAGGATCACGGCATGGCCCTGCCAGCCCCCGCTTCAGGGCTTGCAGCCAACATCTGCCCAGGAGGAGATGCCAAGGGAAGGGGTTTTGGTGTTCCCCTGAATGACAATCCTGGCATCACCCCAGGCCTGGGGACACTGCTTTTGTCACCCTTTGGCTGCCCTGACTGTGACAGTCCCCAGGCAGCACCAGCTCATCCCAATCCTTCCCCTGGTACAGGAGTGATGGTCAGAGCTGAGCTCTGCCCTCTCCCAGGAGCTCTTCAAGGACATCTTTCCAAAGGAGGAGACAAAGAGAACAAGGAAATAAATAAGGAATCAAACAAGGCTAGGACACCCCAGGAACCTCACAGCCATCACTAGGAAGAGAGACAGGCAAAGGGGAAGGAAGGAGGGGCAGTGAGGAGTGAGTTTGCTATTTTAAGGACAAGCTCTGATAGTAAAGCAATCATCTCCCAAGCAATGCTATTTTCTGGATCCCTGCCCTCAAGTCAGCACGAAGCCACAGTGCTTTCTATTCCAGTCACACCAAACGTTTCTCACCAATCTATCCATCTTAATCCCAGCCCCAGCAGCCTCACAGCCCCACGAGGGGGATGGGGATGAAGGGTGCTGAGCTGGGGGCATCGCTGCCACCCCACCCATGGGCACACAGGAACGTTGTTCCCACCATCATCCTCATCACCCCCACCCTAAGGTGAGATGCTTTTTTTTTTTTTTTTTTTTTTTATCTGCATCCTTGATGTTGCTGCTGGACAAAATGCTTCCCAAGGAATCAGTTCCCAAACCTCCTCCTCCTCCCTGTGGCTCTCTGCCCTCCATCCCCTCCTCTGGCTCACCAGAGATGAAGGGATGGGGCCTGCAGGCATGGGGTCATTTCAGGAACCATCTCCTCTTGGAAAGGTGAATGTTTGGCTGCCAAAAAAAAAAAAAAAACCCCAAAAAACCAAAAAAAAAAAAAAAAAAAGCCTTACTCCTGCTGTAGCACTGAGCAACAGAGCCAGCTGGCCAGGGGGAGACACCAGGATGTGTCTTGGGAGACCCCAAAATCCTTCTGGCTCCTGCATCCCTTCTCCCTGACACCCCAGGAGGGTGCCTGGCTACTTGCATGCCACAGCCCCTGTCTCACAGGGGGGGAAAAGTAGTGCAAAAAAGCTGATGCACAGCCTGAATGCCACAGAGACACATCCATGGCACAAAACCATCTTCACTCCCACGTCCCTCACCTTCCATCCCCACATCACTCCCCTTTTCCCCCCCCACACACAAACCCAAAGCCTTTTTCTCTGCCTTTTCCATCCTTGTGCAGCTGGGATCATCAGGCAGGAGCTGCACTTCACGCTGCAAGGATTTCCCTGCAAACTTCACCTTCAAAAAGCCCAAGTCCCCAAAGCCCTGAGGCACAAGGTTTCCTCCTGCTCAGCACTAACACGTGGTCAGGAGCTTGAGGTTCTTTGGGTTTTTTTCATATTTTCTGAATATAAGGTTTCTTCAGAAGCCCAAGAGATTAAAAGCCCTGAAATTATGTTTAGATGAAGCACAGAAGGATCTGGACTTTAAATATATATATATATAATATATATATCTCGATATATGCACAGAAGGACCCTCCCTGGACACAAATTAACCTTGATTTATGATTTGGGAAGAAAATTTCCCTTGGGTTCTGTGGTTCCTACCTACCCAGACAATACCTAAGTAGTAATCATTGCAATAAAAAATATTCTGCATTGAAGAGCCTGATCCACCCAGGTAATCTTCATAAAATCCTAGAGATGTTTGGGTTGGAAAAGACCTTTAAGATCAACTCCAACCTTTAACCATTTCTGGGAATGGTAAAGAGTAAGGTCCCCCTGTGAGGTTTTGGAGGTCTTTGCCCCCAGACACTTGGCTTGGAACCCCATTTTTCCCATCAGAGTGCACAAAAGCCCTGAGCTCTAAGACGTTTTGAGCTCTAAGACATGGATTGCCAGGAAGCTGAACAGGAGCCAGCAGTGTGCCCAGGTGGCCAAGAAGGCCAATGGCATCCTGGGCTGTGTCAGGAACAGCGTGGCCAGCAGGTCCAGGGAAGGGATTCTGCCCCTGTGCTCAGCCCTGGGGAGGCCACAGCTTGAGTCCTGTGTCCAGTTCTGGGCCCCTCAGGAAGTTCAAGCAGGAGACTGAGGTGCTGGAGCAGGTCCAGAGAAGAGCAAGGAGGCTGTGAAGGGATCCAGCAGAATTGCTGTGAGGAAGGGCTGAGGGAGCTGGGGGTGTTGAGGCTGGAGAAGAGGAGGCTCAGGGGAGACCTCATCACTCTCTGCAACTCCCTGAAAGGAGGTTGGAGCCAGGGGGGGGTCGGTCTCTGCTCCCAGGCAGCTCTCCGTCAGACAAGAGGCCATGGGCTTAAGCTCTGCCAGGGGAGGTTTAGGTTGGATATTAGGAAGAAATTCTTTCCAGAGAGGGTGATCAGGCATTGGAATGGGCTGCCCAGGGAAGTAGTGGATTCTCCGTGTCTGGAGATATTTAAAAAGAGACTGGATGTGGCACTCAGTGCCATGGGCTGGGAACTGCAACAGTGGTTCAAGGGTTGGACTCGATGATCTCTGAGGTCCCTTCCCACCCAGCCAATTCTATGATTCTATGATTCTATGTCTGTGCCTCAGTTTCCCCAGGTGCCTCACAGCCTCAGCACCAGCACTGAAGTCAGCTACAGGTTTGCAATATGTCCAAGAGCAATCTCTGCTTGAAGAAATTCACTCCCATATCAAAATTCAAGCTGAGAAGATGCTCAGGGTTTTATGGTTGGGGTTTTTTTATATTATTATTACTATTTTGGGGAAGAAACTGTTATGAGGTTTTCTGAATAATTTTCTGAAAAAAACATATTTAACATGATGCAAAGAGAGCCAGAAACCAATCACAACAGATGTAAAATTTAAAAAACCTTATAATTTCTCCTAAAGCTGTAGACTGGCTCAAATAGGGGCATTAATCAAGTTCCTTCCCCAAGAGCTTTGCAGCCCTCAGGTGACTCAGATTTGGTCTTTATATTCATTAGCAGCTTTTCCCCCCTTCCCACCTCTTTTGTCTCAGCCTCAGCCAAGCATTTATCATGGCAATGCTCTTTAAATATATCCATAAATAAATTTGTCTTAATTTTTATTTATTTATTTACTTATTGCTTATGAGTCTGAAAGGGAATTCTTTGCTGTGAGGGTGCTGAGCCCCTGGCTCAGGTTTCCCAGAGAAGCTGTGGCTGCCCCATCCCTGGCAGTGTCTCAGGTGCTCTAGATAGACACAGATCATGGAATCATGGAATGGTTTGGAAGGGACCTTAAAGCTCACCCAGTTCCAACCCCCTGCATGGGCAGGGACACCTCCCACAGCCCAGGGTGCTCCAAGCCCCATCCAACCTGGGCTGAGACACTGCCAGGGATGGGGTAGCAACAACCTCCCTCCTCAACATATTCCAGTGTCTTACTACCCTCATGGTGGAGAATTTCTTCTCAATATCTAACCTAAATCTCCCCTCTTTCACTTTAAAACCATCACCCCTTTTCCTCTCACTGCTCTCACCAGTGAAAAGCCTCTCCCCAGCTTTCCTGTAGATACTCACATTTAAAAATAAAAGAAGGAAAGAAAGAGAAAAAATAAAATAAAACAAAGAAAAAAGAAAAAGGAGAAAAAAGGAAAAAAGAAAAAAGGAACAAGAAAAAAGATAAATGGTAAGAAAAAGAAAAAAGAAAAAAAAAGGAAAAAGCAAGAAAAAGAAAAAAGAAAGGAAAAAACATGAAAAAAAAAAGAAAAGAAAGAAAAAATGGAAAAGAAAAAAAAAAAAGAAAAAAGTAACATAATATGATCCTGCTTTGGAGTCATTCCGGGTCCCAGGGATTAAACTGGAGCAGGTCCCTGGGAGTCCCTTGAGCAACAGTGAAGAAGCAGAGTTCTGCCAGAGCCCTGAGGCTGGCAAAATAATAATAGTAATAATAATAATAATAAGCCATGTCCAATCGGCCCTAATATCCATCACCACCATCGGGTGGGATGCAGGGCTCAGAACTGGAAGTGAATAAATGTGCCTGTGATATCCACTCGTGAGTGGGAATCCCAGGGGAGGGGTGAGCAGCCACAGGTGGGTTAAAGCTGCTCCTCTCAGTTGGAGCTCTCCTGGCCTCACCCCTGTCTGACCTCATTCCTCTTTACCTGGAATATTCTGTATGGTTTTGGAGCCCTCAACTCAGGAGGGACAGGGAGCTCCAGAGGGGGTCACAAAGATGATGCCAGGGCGGGAGCAGCTCTGCTATCAGGACAGGATGGGAGAGTTGGGGGTGTTCAGCCTGGAGAAAGCTCTGGGGAGACCTCAGAGCATCTTCCAGTGCCTGAAGGGGCTCCAGGAAAGCTGGGGAGGGACTTGGGACAAGGGCACGGAGGGATACGAGGAGGGGGAATGGTTTTAAAATTGAAGAGTAGAGATTGAGGTGAGATCTTAGGAAGAAATTCTTTGCTGTGAGGGTGCTGAGCCCCTGGCCCAGGTTTCCCAGAGAAGCTGTGGCTGCCCCATCCCTGGCAGTGTCTCAGCCCAGGATGGATGGGGCTTGGAGCACCCTGGGCTGTGGGAAGTGTGCCTGCCCATGCAGTGGGGTTGGAACTGGATGATCTTAAAGGTCCCTTCCAACCCTGAAAATTCTGTGAAATTCTCTATAGCTGCCTTCTAGCAGCACACTGCAAACCAGGAATCATGGGGATGGAGAGAGTAGGAAATTGGCTTTACTCTTCTGTTCACCTCTGGATTCTCTTTCTTGCCTCACCAAGAACCTGCTCTTTTGGGTTTTTTTCCCTTTAATTTTTGATTATTTTATAAACTATTTTGATGCTACAGGGAGGAAGGGGCTGACTTGGAGAAGGAGCAGCACAGAGAAATCCATCAACTTCAGCCTTGCCAGCGGGGAGGAGCGGAGCCAGGGAGCTGCTGAGTCCCAGTGTGGAAAGGAGCAGCAGCAAGATGTCTCTACCTCGGGGGAGATCTCTGCATTTTGAGGGATGACAGAAGAGGCCCTCAGCCCCCCTGCTCCCTCCCTGCCTCCCGAATCCTCCTCACTCTCAGCATCCCCTCTCCACCTCCGCACCAACTCTCTCGTTTCCGTGACAACGCGCTTGGCTCACATGAGCCTCTCCACGCTGCAGCACTCACCCAAAAAACTCACTGTGTGGAAAACACAGCCTGTGGTGCCTGGGCATCCTACCTGGGATTTTTGCTGGGCTGCCATCAAGCCAATCCCCTTGGGCTGGGGGCTTGGAGGAAGCTCCAAACTGCAGTGGAATCTTGGAGAGGAGAGAAGCCTGCTAGGATGGGGATGATCTCCTGTGCTCCTAGGAAAAGATGGATGGTGAGAGCAGTTGGGATGCAGGAAAGGCAAAGTGGCAAAGCCTCGGGGTGCCTGGGGCTTGAGCTGATGTTAAGGTTACACCTCCCCATGAGAATAAACCCATGATGGAGTCTGACCTCCAGCCCTAATCATGTCCACATGATCCATCTTCTTCACCCTCCTAAGCAAAGTGGCTGCATCCCAACCACCTGGTGGGGATGGTCCCTGGCCCGTGTCAACTCCTGAGATGTTCCAGGGATGCTCTGGGTTAAGTCTGAATTGGCCAAGACTGAAACATCACCAGGGGTGGTGGTGGAAGTGTAAGGGTAGAGAAGATTGAACCTTTTCCCTTGTGTCCTGACCCTTCCAGTTACAATCATCAATCACTGAGCCATGAGCAAACCTGAGCACATCTCCTGGCAGCACTTTTAATTCCTCAGTGCCCTGGCTGATGTCAGGGCAGGTGCCTGAAGCCACAGTGGTGACTTTCATCAACAAATTAATTCAGATGGTGACTCAGACCCCAGTCATTTCCGTCGCTTGCCCTCTGATCCAGGGGACAGATTCAGATGCCAGCTACTTGGGCCCAAAAGCCATCAAGGACATGAATTCACCTCAAAGGACACTACTAGGAGTGTTGTGCTATGTCTACAGAAGTGGTCACAGGGTGGGAGAAAGGAGAAGAGAGAATTTCATAAAGTCATGGAATGGTTTGGGTTGGAAGGGACCCTAAAGATCATCTAGATCCAACCTTTCTCCCATGGGAAGGGACAATTCCCAGCAGCCCAGGTTACTCCAAGCCCCATCCAACCTGGGCTGAGACACTGCCAGGGATGGGGCAGCCACAGCTTCCCTGGGAAACCTGGGCCAGGGGCTCAGCACCTTCATAATAAGAAATTCTTCCTGGGAGGTGCAATTAGGGAATTCAGTCCCCACAATAAGAACAACTCATTTTGTTTCATTGCTAATAATCAGGAACCATGGCAGCTCTGTAACCTGGAGGGAAAGAAAGCAGTGGAGGAAATGTCCCACTCTTGCAGGTCTTTTCCCCATCCAAGCCCTTGGCACCGATGCCAGCAAGATGCAGGGAAGACTGTTCTACCAGTCCCTGGTAAATTATTGGCCCCAACCAACACTCCCTGTGCCGAACTATCCCACCATAAGGATCCTAAAGAGGCCCCAGGATCAGCTGCTATATATCAGTTGTCCCATTTGGTTCCAATCATCCATCCTCACAAACATCACAGAAGCTGGGTAGGAAAGAGAAAGGGAGGCAGACAAAGAGAGGACAGAGAGTTCATCCTCTTCTTCTCAAGGAAAAGATTGTCCCATGATCTTACCCCTGCAAAAGACATCAGAGAGCCCAAGTTTGATGGACAGCCCTGACCAACCTTCAGTGCAAAACTTGAAGCTTTTGGAGAGTTCCTCACAGTGAGCCAGAAATCTTTGAGGCATCATTTTGAACTTCACTACACCAAACACATCAAGAGGAGTGGGGTAAGAGCAGGACACGTGGAAAGGGAGGTGAGATTCACACTCAGTATAAAGACATGATGAGAGGAGTGGGGATGATGAGTTATTTGTCTCATTCCCATTAATATGGGCAAACCTGATCTAAAGGCAAAATCCTTCTGGTTTCCAGTTAGGGCTCAAGGTTGGCCACCAGCAATGGGGAAGTTTTTAACCCTGCTGCCTGCCCTGGCCCATTGCAATCAATCAATGGAGGCAAAACCACAGCTCAGTGTCAACCTTGGGCCACTGGAGAAAGAGTTCATTAGCCCCCCTGCAGCTAATTATTGCCATGAGATCAAGTGTTTTGTGGCTGCTGGAGCATGCCAACCATTGGATGGGAAGAGAAAGGGAGGGAAAAGGGAAAATGCATCACACTGTCACTGTTGAAATTCCTTTTTCAAGGCTACTTCACCAATGGCAGGAGAAAGGCAGGCTGGTGCCAAACCAGAAGACATAACCTCTCCCATTCTCAGGATGCTCCTCATCCCTGCTTCTCCTTCTCCATCCATTGAGCAGCCCTTGACCTGGAATATGGAAAAGACCAAGTGGCTTCCACGTCTTCATGTTGAGGAATAAGTGTTTCCATGGCCAAAAGGCTTTCCAGTTGAACAATTTGCAGAGCTTCCTCCCTGGATATGTTGAGGCCAGGTTGGATGAGGCTTGGAGCAACCTGGACTAATAGGAGATGCCCCTGCCCATTGCAGGGGGGTTGGAAATGGATGATCTTTAAGGTCCCTTCCAACCCAAAACCATTCTACAAGTGTATGATCTTACTTTGCAGGTGGTGACCCATCCCAGTGTCCTGAGAGATGCCATTTAATAAAAGATAATGACAGGGACACTGAGCTGCAGTGGGACAGGGGTAGGGACTGCAGTGCTGAAGTCAGTGCTGCTGTTGTAACCCAACCAATGTCCCTTTGGCTACCAAGGAAGAGGCTCTCAGGTGGGTAACAGCCAGGCCAGGGGAGATCTGCAGGACTTCAGCCTCCCATTCAGTGCTTTTCTGGGCAGAGGGTGGGATGAAGGGGGAGGAAATTAAACTGCAAAGCCAGCTCGACCTTCCCTGGTGGTTCACAGGAAAAAGGAGTCTGACAAAAAAACAGCTTGACAGGTAAAAAAAATTCCTTGGTTTGGGGCAAGTGGTCACCAGGCTGGCAGAGATGATGGAGCAAAGGTGGCAGAGCAAAGCCAAGCCCAGTTCAGGAGGTAGAATAAGACAGAGAACATTGTCAAGAAGCAGAATTGACCTGGCCACCCTGATGGGCTGGAGGCAACAGCAAGAAGGAAGGACATCAGTTGCACAGACATCAGCTGATCTAACATTAAAGGCAGTTCTCACATTTCTCTGCTGCCAACAAGCCCATTGCTGCATTGTGAAAGCCCCATTTCCCTTCCTCATTCAGTAGATCATGACTGAGAAAGTGATTTCTCAGGATGCAGATTAAAGCAGAACAGCAGAGAGCCCTCAGTGCAATTATAAAAAGGAAGTCATAAAAAAATAGTAATTAAAAGTCGTATTTCTGCTGGGTAAATGCCTGGGCAGGGCTGGGAGCTGTTGGAGAGAAAGATGTCTGAAAGAGAGGATGCAGCAGAGGTAGAGATCACAGAATCCTGGAATCATTGTTGGAAACAATCTTTAAGGTCAACAAACCCAACTGTTCATTCAGCACTTCCAAGGCCACCATCAAACCACATCCCTCAGCACCACATCTCCAGGGCTTTGAAATCCCTCCAGGGTTGGGGACATCACCACTGCCCTGGGAAGCCTGGGCTAGGGTCTGACAACCCTTTTGGGGAAGATGTTTTTCCCAGTCTCCCATCTAGACTTCCCCTGGCACAACTTGAAGCCATTTCTTCTTGTCCTCTCACTTATTCTTTGGGAGAGGAGACCAAGCCCCCCTTGCTCTTTCCAAGGAGTTGTAGAGAATGAGAAGGTCTCACCTCAGCCTTGCCCTTGTTGAACTGCATGTGGTTTTCAAAGCCACCATGATCCTTACTGTCCCTTCCAACCCCATCCATTCTGTGATGAACCTTTCATGAAATGCCAAAAAAAAACCCAAAAACAAACCCAAACCCAAAGCCACCAACCCTAAAGCCCAGTGGGACTCTTTGCCTTCCTGCTGCTGACCCAGCAATGATGTGGGATTCAGGAACTGAACAGAAGGAATGAGAATGGAGCAACAAGAAATGGAAGTTGTAAGCACAAACCAGATTAAAAACTAAATGGGTCCAAAGAGGCAATGGGCGGAGTGGGGGAAAGCAGGAGTGGGAGGGAACAGGACTGAGGGGGAGGGGGAAGACCAGGAAATCCCACAGCAGGAGCTGGAAATGGAATTCTTCTCCCCAACAAGAAGCTGCTGCATTGGGTTGGGTCACACCAAAGAGCTTGAAGGAAAACTGGAATGAGCAGTGTGCAGGACAAGGTTCATGATCTCCACCATCCCAACCATGGCTGTGGTCCCCACATGGGCTGTGGGACAAGGACTGGGGTGAAGACTGAGGGAGGAGATTTGAGGGATGATGGAAAACGATGCACCTGGAAGAGGGAAAGGTTTTTTTGTCCTATGTAAATGTTCCTGGGACAAAGTGGAGATCTTCTCATGGAAAATAACTGCAGTTCCCCCATAAAAAAAAAAAAAGGAGGGTGCTTAGGCCAGCCCAGAATGAGCCTAGTGGGTGAGACACGTGTCTCAGGTGTGGAAGAGGGAGGTGTAAATCCCTGCTACATTTCCTTCTCCATGGTGCAGATGATCAGGGTAGGTAGGACCCTCCAAAAGATCTGTTCTAGATGAAAAGAAATAGCACCTCTATCAAAAGAGAAATTTTGATGTCTCCAATAGCATTTGACACATCACAACCTTCCTGCAGAAGAGCCATTTTATCCCCAGATCTCCCCCTGACTTTGTGCCATCAATGATTCATTCAGCACTTGTGTTTGCTCTGAGTAGACCTGCAAGCCACGTGCTCCAAAAGCCCTTTATGGAGAGATGCTCAATATCCTGTTCCTGAGAATTCCCAAAAGCCCCCAGAGGTTTCACCCACCTCAGAATCGAAGAGCTCTGCAACTGTTAGAAGAGGGAATAATTCGTGGGCCAACAACCTGATGAATTTCCAGCTCTCTTTCTTTTGCAAGCCAACAGATTTATTGGGATATTATTTTCAGACCAGGGTTGGACCAGATCAGGTGGCACAAGGGGCCTTCAGAAGAACAGATGTGAGGGTCATGATCCTTGCAACTCTCCTAGAAACCCTGGAGAATGCTAAAACAAAGGATTTCCTGGTGTGACTTCTCCTGATCCAAAATGCTGTGCTCACCTCCCTCAGTCTCTGAAAACACATCCTAACTTCCACCTCTGCTCAGGAGCCAGGCTGAGAGCCAGGCTTCAGACTCCAGGGAGACCTTAGAGCATCTTCCAGTGCCTGAATGGGCTACAGGAAAGCTGGGGAGGGACTTTGGACAAGGTCCTGGAGGGATGGGATGTCGGGGAAGGGTTTTAATCTGGAAGAAGGGAGATTTGGATTAGAAATTGGGAAGAAATTCTTTAATTTGAGGGTGGTGAGACCCTGGAACAGGTTGCCCAAGGAAGCTGTGACTGCCCCATCCCTGGCAGTGTCTCAGCCCAGGTTGGATGGGGCTTGGAGCACCCTGGGCTGGGGGAGGTGTCCCTGACCATGCAGGGGGGTTGGAACTGTATGAGCTTTAAGGTCCCTTCCAACCCAAACCCTTTTATAATTCTTTACAACATGAGATCATTTCCAGACCCCTCCCTGTGCTGCAATGCAGTGAAGAAAACAAATTATTGAGGGAGTGGAAGAGCAAAGCAAGGTTGGTTCCCAAGGGATGGTGGATTTTCCAGCATCCAACATAGCACAGACTCCAATGAAAGATTTACCCAAGGTTGTAACAAGTCTCTTTAGGAGGTGTTTTTGCTGGTCTTAAGAGGGTGCATGGTCTTGGGCTGACCTGAGGATAGGAACTGTTCCTTCCTCTCTGTCCCTGTGCCTGGTTGTGTGAAACTTGTAGGGTTTCCCCTCTGCCAAACTCGTATTTAAAGATGAACAGGGCACTGCTACATAGGTCTGGCTTCCTCAGGAAATCAAATTAAAGGTTTTGATAGTCACCCTGCTGAAAGACACTGCACAAAAGCAAACATGAAACCTTTGGAAAGAGATTTTTGCACCACTGACGTGTAGACAGGCGTTTGGAATGTCTCTGAGGTGAGAAGACTTGGAGTTGAAAACTTTCCTTGGGGCTCTAACACTTAAAAAAATAAATAAGAGAATAAAAAATGGAATGTTGAAGATGTTTTTCTCTACTCGCCTGGCTTTAGTTGGTTTCTGAGGGGCTGATGTGTACCTGGAGAGTCTGAGATTGGCAATGCCATAGGAGAAGCTGCTAAATTTCAGAATGTGGAGGGAAGAGCTGTAGATCCCAAAAGTGTGAGCTCCTCCATGGTCAGGGACACCTCCCACAGCCCAGGGTGCTCCAAGCCCCATCCAACCTGAGCTGAGACACTGCCAGGGATGGGGCAGCCACAGCTTCTCTGGGAAACCTGGGCCAGGGGCTCAGCACCCTCACAGCAAAGAATTTCTTCCTAATGTTTACTGATGGGACAGAAACTCCTCCAAGTAGCTCAGCACTCAACTCTCAGGTGGTGGTGACCAAGTCCTCACCCCACTGTCACATCCACCCAACTCTGAGACCACCATGGGAAGGCTGAGAAGTGCTGTAGCATCATGCAGACCTTGTCTGGATCCATTTTTTCAGAGGTTTGTGGGTCTGAGCCAGCACTTTGTGTCCTCCTCCAAGAAGGGACCATGGCCCTGCCTGGCTTGACTTGGGAGGAGGGGACAAGCAGGATGCCACCTTGTCTGAGTGTGCACTTCTGCGTTTACACATTTGTGCTCATGTCAACTTGACCATGTGCATGAGAGCCTGGGTGCATGGATGTATGAAGAGTGCTAATACATCCTGTGTGCTCCTTCTTGTGCAAGTTGGGTTTTGGGAGAGTGTTGTGAGGGAGGTGTATTCATGTGAAAGCACCACTGTAAGCCCCTCCACCCCAACAGATCCTCATGAGCATTCCAAAGGGACTGCCTGGTGCCCCTGGAGGTGGCCTGGCTATGGAGACACCAAAAGAGAGAAGGACTGAGGAACCAAGGGGGCAAAGGGATGCTCCAGTTGGTCAATCTGATGTGTCTCAACCATGCTTCATGAGCAAAACAGCTGTGGTGCTGGGTTTGGGGAGCTTCCTTGGCATCAACCCTCCTCAGCTGGCTGGGGCCAGGACTGGTGATTTTCTGTTACCTATCTCTTAACTTTTCTTCTCCCACTCTCTTTTCCTCTTTCCTAAAATCATTAAGTAACACAATTTTTTTCCCAGGTTATGCAGTGTGAACACCCATGTATTGTGACTGTTGTGATTTAAATAATCAGCCTTTATGACTGTGCAGCCTGAGATTATAGAATAATCAAAGTATCAGCTTTTATTCCTGCTATGGTTCTAATTAAATCATGGAATCATAGAATAATTAGAATGGTTGGAAGGGACCTTCAAAGGTCATTTGGTCCAACCCTCAGTTTCATCTTAAACACCCCGTTTAGATTACACCACATGAATACACACTCAGGAGACCAAATTTGTGCTAATTTTCCTTAAATTTACACTGATGCTTTTCCAGTTTCAGTGAAAAATCTTATTTATAAGTCATTAATATTCAGGCAGAAAACCTGTACTATTTTCATAGAATCATATCATGTTTGGTGTTGGAAAGGACCTTAAAGCTCACCCAGTTCCAACCCCCCTGCATGGTCAGGGACATCTCCCACAGCCCAGGGTGCTCCAAGCCCCACCCAACCTGGGCTGAGACACTGCCAGGGATGGGGCATCAACATCCTCTTGGGCAACCAATTCCAGTGGCTTACTACCCTCATGGTGGAGAATTTCTTCCTGATTTCTAACCTAAATCTCTCCTCTTTCAGTGTTAAACAATTACTCCTTGTCCTGTCACTGACCTCTCTGGTGAAAAGTCCCTCCCCAGCTTTCCTGGAGCCACTTCAGGCACTGGAAGGTGCTCTGAGGTCTCCCCAGAGTTTTCTCCTCTCCAGGCTGAACACCAGGTTCAGAGCAGAGCTGCTCCAACCCTTGGATCATTTTTGTGACCCCTTCTCTGGACCCTCTCCAACAGGTCTGCATCTTTCCTGTGTTGGAGCTCCAGAGCTGTAGGCTTTGTTCAGACACAGACATTGAGTCTCCTTTCACCTTAATCTGATCAAGGGGTATCTGACTGTTGAGCATTTTCTCAGACTGCATCAACTCAATCTCTCTCCCCAGAAGGGCCAGGGCTGACACTGTAAGGGTGGTTCCAGCTACACCTCTGAGAAGGAGTTCAGAAAGCGAAAGGGTCCAATCAGTGTCACCCTGGGGCCCTAACTGGCTCCCAGAACCACAGAATGTGAGAGGTTGGGAGGGACCTCAAGAGATCATCAAGTCCAAACCCCTGCCAAAGCAGGACCACAGGAACAGATCCAGAGGGGTTTTGTTTCCAGAGAAGGAGACTCCACAACCTCTCTGGGCAGCCTGTCCCAGTGTTCCATCACCCTCCAAATGAAAAAGCTTTTCCTTATGTTTACACAGAACCCCCTATGCTCCAACTTGCACCCATCACCCCCTGTCCCATCACTGGACATCACAGAGAAGACCCTGGCTCCATCCTCCTGACACTCACCCTTTACATATTTATTTATTTATATATAATATAAATATTTTATTATTATTTATATATAATATATATTTATATATTTAAGAGAGGTGTGTGTGGCACACCCATGCAATGTGTGCACACAGAGGGACAAAGAGGAGGAGGTGTCTTTGGGGGATGAGTGTATTCTGCCTCTGTTTGCTCCCAGGGTCTCTTTGCCCCCCAGAGGGTGCAGCAGCATCCACGTCTGAGTCCAAGGGGATGTGGGAAGAGGAGATCCAAGCAAAGCTTTTCCATGCTGATCCCCATCTCTCTCTGCAGAGCTGGGCTGAATGGTGGCCAGGCCAGGCTGACCTGCACCAGGAGAGGTATGAACCAAAAGTCACAGGAGTTGGCTGTGACTCATCACCTCCCATCTGAACAAACTGTTGATCCCATTGATAAAAAAAAACCAAAAACCTGGGAGGGTTTGGGCACCCAGCCAAACCCCTCCACTTTCATTCATGGAAAAGAGGGCCAGGGAGGGAATCAGGCTGGGCTCAGGTCCAGGGAACAGAAGCAGCTCTGGCTATTGCACGGCATCCTCTGATAGCCATGGATGGAGGCCAGAGGCATGGGCAGGAGCTGGGAGCTGGAGCCATCACCATGCAAAGAGGTTCCAGCCAGAAAACAGCAAGGCAGAGGTGTCCTGGGCCAGGAATAAACCTCAGGGAGGTAGAGAAGCAGACCCTACCATAAAATTATGCCCTGTGTCCTTCTGCCCTTGTGCAAAAGCCTCCGACGGCCCCATTAATCCAAGCAGTGATTTTCCCGTGGATTTTGGAGCCCAGCTTCAGTCCTACAGGCCAGCAGCAAGCAAGATTCTGACAATGAGACAGGTAAGGACAAGGAAGAGGCAGCTGTGGGTGTTGTGGGATGCCCAGGATGCAAATATCCCTCCTGCAATCTCTTGTGCATTCACACCTTTGCGTGTGCCCACGCTCTCCCTGATGCCTCCAGTGTCGGGAATGACATCTGATAATTCCTTGCAGCTTTTCCTAATTGCTGCTAGAGAGGAGGAGAAGCACCTGGAGCAGCCAGCCCATCCATCCCTTATGAATGAATCCCTCAAACCCCATCTTTTGTTCAGCAGATCATGGAGTAAGGTCTCCTGCAGGGTGAGGCAGGCAGATGAACCAACCCATGGCCTGGAGCACATCACAGCCATGAAGATTGGGGGAAAACCTGGAAATAGCAACCTCTAGGTCAGTACCTAGGCCACCAGACTATTAGTTCAGAGAAACCATTCCATCTGGAATGGGTTTGTGGGTCTTTAGGGTTTTTTTTTTTGGCTGCACTGGTGTCTTCCAGCAGGGAAATAAAAAATGCGCCTTGAGAAATCCCTGGTCAGCTTTTTCAGAACACAACACAAACAGAGTCACTGAAGGAATGAGATGCTTGGAAAAAGGCTGAAAAGGCAGGAAATCCTCCCAGTTGGCTCAGGTGGTGCTGGACATGCTGCTCTGACCCATCAGCAAGGACCTAAAGTGTGACTGCTCCAGGCAGGGATCTGCTGGTGCAACTTTGTGCAGAGCTGCTCTCCACCTACTCTGTGGGAAGGGCTGCTTGTTTTAAACCCAGGACATTAAACCCAGAGGTTGACCACACTCAGCAATGCTCAAGGAGCTGAGCAAACCATCAGTTCAAGCAGGGTTGGGCTCCCTTTGTCAGGGGGAAACTTTTTCACATCTCAGATGCAAGCAGAAAGAGCTCATGTCATGTCCCAGGGGTTAAATGCAGCATCTTCTGTCCACAGCACAGAAACTTCTCAATGGGTTTCCTTTTTAAGTGTCAGGTCAGGAGCCCTGACTGCCAACCCTATAATATTTTTAAGCTGTGGGGATAAGAACTGAATCACAATCCTCTCTCAGAAGGCAAAGCATGGAGGACCCAGGATTGAACACATCCTGGTTTTTACTGATAGCATCTCCAGGTCTTATGGATGAACTGCAGAGAGTGACAACCTGTCAAGGACAAAAGACTATTCAATATGACCCCACCTGGACTTTGATCCCCAGCCAAAAGTGTTGTAAGAAAGAGAGAAATGACAGCTGGTTGGCTTTAAAAGCTGCAGCAGTGGCTTAAGTCAGTCCAGCCCCCGGACAAGTGTTGGATTAGTCTCACTCCACTGCTTTAATGTGTCTGGAAAGGTTAAGTGCTGATTCCTGAAGGTGTTAACCATGCCACGTGGCTGTGCTGGAAGGGAGAGTAGAAATGATAGCTTGAAAGCAAGCAAAAGGCAAATTCCAAGTGTATGGAGACCCTTCTGAAGAGAGGGGTTGGTACAGAGCCCAGGAGGTAATGGGACTCAATCCCCCCACCCACTTGGTGTGGATTTTACCAAATCACTGATCCCACAGGAGGTAACTTAGAAAACTTGAGCCTAACTCAAGACAGATGTGCAACAGCAAGAGCAAAACACCTACAGAGACCCCAACCCCACTACCAAACCTTTGGAGGGTGACCCACACCATCCCCTCACTTCACCTCCAAACCTTGCTGCAGAATTCAGGGGAGCACCTGCCTGAGGGCTGCTGAGTGCCTCCATCCAGCTGAGAGGAAAATGAGCACTTGCCCTGCATATTGTACCATTTGTCACGAGTTTCTGTGCACGAGGGAAGTTGAGCCCTGTGTTGTGCTCAGCCCACACAAGGAATCCCATTGAGAGCCCGAGTTACTCAGGCAGGGAAATTCAAGCAAAGTGAGGATGTGTGGGTAGCTTGCACAGTGCTTTTAAGGTAACATTGGAGGTTGCCATCCAATTTTATTTTTTTTTTCCCTCTTGGAACACACTGAGCAATTTTCTCCCTCTTGCAATGCTTTCTTATTTTTTTTTTTTAATTTTTTTTTTTTTGGGGGGGGGGTTGGGGCTTTTTTAGTTTTTAAATCCAAATCCACATTACAGAGAAAAATGGCAAGGAGCTGGTAATTGTAGAGGAGGGGAGGTAATGCAGAGAAGGGAGAGGAGGCAGCTGTATTGACCATCTGCCATACCACTAAAAACACCCACTTAACTATCTGTTTACAAATCAAGTTGCCTGTGTCAGTAGAAACAGAGGCACTTGCTTCAGAAGGATCAGATGATTGGCTGCCAACACGCTGAGTTTATTAGGTAGCAGACTGGGTCTTTGTGAAAATGTGTGGTAGGAGGAATAAAACCAAAAGGAAATGTTGAGAGGCACACGTTGGAAAAAATAGCACCTGCAAGGAGATGCAAAGAGTGCTCACCCCTGAGCCAGTGCCTGTTGCTAGAGGAATCCTAAACTTTCTTAAAGGGTCTTAAAAAAAACCCACAACCCACCCAGCTCCAGCTTTGTCTCTCACTTACCAAGGACTGTGTTCAGGAATGCTGCAAGGCCACACAGATATCTCATGACTGCCTCACAATGTTACTAGGAAAATTATTGTTCTATAAAGAAACTGAACTTCCCAGTTATTTTAATATTTCATAGGATGCCAGACTGGTTTGGGTTGGAAGGAACTTTAAAAATCATCTCATTTCAATGTCCCTGCCATGGTCAGGGACACCTCCCACAGCCCAGGGTGCTCCAAGCCCCATCCAACCTGGGCTGAGACACTGCCAGGGATGGGGCAGCCACAGCTTCTCTGGGAAACCTGGGCCAGGGGCTCAGCACCCTCACAGCAAAGAATTTCTTCACAATATCTCATCTCAATCTCAGTTTAAAACCCTTTCCTCTCATTCCATCCCTCCAGGCCCTTGTCCAAAGTCCCTCCCCAGCTTTTCTGAAGCCCCTTCAGGCACTGGAAGGTGCTCTGAGGTCTCCCCAGAGCCTTCTCCAGGCTGAACAACCCCAATTTTCTCAGCCTGGCTCCAGATCAGAGCTGCTCCAGCCCTCTGATCATCTGTGTGGCTTCCTCTGGAATTGCTCCCATGGGTCCTTGTCCTTCTTAGAGTCACTATAACCAAATGCAGCACTCAGGTGAAGGACCAGAGGGGTGATTTCCAGGTGAGAGCATCTTCCTTGCCAACCTTCCCCCTTTCATAGAATCATAGAATTGGCTGGGTTGGAAGGGACCTCAGAGATCATCAAGTCCAACCCTTGATCCACTCCCCCCGTGGTTCCCAGCCCATGGCACTGAGTGCCACATCCAGGCTCTTTTGAAATATCTCCAGACACGGAGAATCCACTACTTCCCTGGGCAGCCCATTCCAATGCTTGATCACCCTCTCCAGAAAGAAATTCTTTCTAATCTCCAACCTAAACCTCTCCTGGAACAACTTGAGACCCTGCCCTCTTGTCTTGTTGAAAGTTATCTGGCAAAAGAGCCCAACCCCCCCCGGCTCCAACCTCCTTTTAGGGAGCTGTAGAGAGTGATGAGGTCTCCCCTGAGCCTCCTCTTCTCCAGCCTGAACACCCCCAGCTCCCTCAGCCTCTCCTCATAGGATCTGTGCTCGAGTCCCTTCACCAGCCTGGTTGCCCTCCTTTAGATCTGCTCCAGGACCTCAATATCCTTCCAATATTCCTTTGGAGAGGTTCTGCTACACCCTCACTGCAGAGGAGCTCAAATGCCTATCAGACAGCATTGTTTGGAATCCACATCTATTTTATACAGAAATATTAAACACCTCCCCCCAGAACACCTTCTGGAGGTGTGGTTAATCACAGCAGGGCTAATGAAGCATCCTGACCCCTAAGCTGTCCAGTGACGGCTCCCAAATGCCTAATGGTGCAGACAGAGTTGTAAAGATGTAAAGATGTAAAGATTTAGTGACAACTGATTTGGGGTTCTATTTTCATCCTGGCTTGGGGAACAGGTGCAGGAGCAGCTGCATTTTGGGAAGTCTGTACACACAGCTGAGGCTGCCACAGTTTTGCCAGTCAGGGGCTGTGGATTTCTGACAGAGCCACTTCTCAGATGATGCCCTTCAGAGAGTGGAAGTGCCAGATATCAGTCAGTGAACCTTTGAAAGCATTCCCTTGCCTCCCAGCCTGGCCACTGCTGGGCACACATGGCAACCAATGGAAATGAGATGTAAGAATAGCACTAAGAGGAGCCATTTGTCCTCTCCTGAGGTGGCTGAGTGGTATGGACACCTTTGTCTCCTATGCCATGCCACCAGGACAGGACAGTCCCTGGGTTGCAACCTTTGGCTCCAGCTCTTCACCAAAGAGGTCTCCAATTGTGGGTCAACAAGTGACCATGACATTGATGTCCAGGGCAACCACCACTGGTGTAGAACAACACCAGGGTCAGTCAGTTTACATCTCTTTACACCCCTGGGATATCTGGTTTGTGCTCCAGCTTAGCCACAAGCAGGGGTCAAAGTGGGACAGTGAAAACATGGGTAGGGATACTTAGAAACGTAAAGGCAGATGGCACAGGTCCATCCTACCTCCTGAACCACTCCTCTGAAGCTCTGCCTGACCTGTCTGCACCCACTGCCCATTTCAGACCACAGAAAATCTCAGCCACATGCCAAGGATCTTCTCCCTGACAAGCAGTCCCACCAGTGGCCCATCACACCTCTTCAGGAAAGCCCTGCCTGGATTTCCTCCCCTATAGGGGAGTTTTCCCGTGCTGAGGAGCCTAAGGAAGAAGTCACACAGGCAGGGTGATTTTTTAAGCTCCAGCAATGGCAGTGAGGAGGCCATCCCTCTCCTCCTTCCTGCAGTATCAGAAGACTATGTGATAGCCAGATCCAGGCAGGTACCAGCCATGCATCTCCTGCAGGAGACAATATTCCTTCTCCCTTTGAACAACTTCATCAGATGAGGGAAGTGAAAAGAGCAGACCCTGCCCATCAGCTGCTAATGCTGACTCCAAAGATGAAAACATTCCACATGAAATCAGATCTTGGGGAACAAGATTTTGGGTTTTGTTTTATATTTTGGCTTGCTGTTGTTTGCTTGGGTTTTTTTTCTTTTTTTAGATTATTATTACTCTCTCTCTCACGTGATTCTCTTCCCTTTTTAATTCCCTCCTTTGCCTCCCAGGCCTTGATGGACTCACTGACTGATGGCTACAGGGTTAAGTTGCTTCTGGTTAAATCAAACACAGCTTCAAGCAAGGAGTGACTGGCTGGGAGCAGTTCAGGAGTGATGAGGAAAGAGAGAACAGGCAATGCTCCTTTGGTGGGTTGAGGGAACCACACTCATGGGGTGATGGTGAGAAGAAGAAAAACATCCTTGTGCTAGTTCTCCCTGTCACCTGGCACAACAGAGACACTCACAGTGAGGGTTCAGATAATTTGGTTTGGAAGGCCTGTGCAGGACATAAGAGGATGCTCACAGGACCAAAGTCTTGTAGAAGTGACAATATCTTCTCCCAGGAGCAAAGACACTATCTTGTGCTGTGTCTTCTCAAACTGAAGGCAAAGATATCCATGAAAAAAATAAATCCCAATGCCTCCTACTACCCAGCCTCTGTCTCTACAGGAATAAATCAGTGGAAATGTCAGGCAGGGGAATTGTTTTTCTTAGTGGCAGCTGCTTCTTCAGTGACTGAACCAGCACTATCCAGTTGTGCACATGGGTGAACACCATGGCATACCCAGCACTGGGGGCACCAACGTTACTGGTGCTGAATGGCAAAGCAGCCATTGCAGGATGCTCAGGATGGCCAAACCTGAGCTGAGTTTTCTTCAAGGTCAGCTCCTGCCTCTGCTCCCACCAGGTGAAGCTCCTTGAAAAAGCTGGAGCACTCCTCCTGCTCTGCTTTGTGCCACTTCACATCAGCATCAGTGCCACTCAGCTCAGCTAAGTCTGGCTCTTCATCAGCCCAGCTGGGCTGGTTGTCCCCCTTATGCAGATGAACACTAAACACATGCTGTGAGCAGCACTGGGAATCAGTCCTCCACTTCTAAGCATCCCTTTAGATTGGATATTAAGGAAAACTTCTTCCCTAAAAAGGTTTCCAGGCCCTGGCCCAGGCTGTGCAGGGCAGGAGTGGGGTCCCCATCCCTGGAGCGATTTCAAACCTTTGGAGATGTGGTGCTGAGGGACATGGGGCAGTGATGGACTTGTTGGTGTTGGGTTAACTGTTGGACTCAATGACCTTAAAGACCTTTTACAACCCCAATGATTCTATGATTCCATGATTTTGGTTAACACAGGAAGCTGGAGAGGTGGAGAAAGGGGTGATTTTAGGAGCTACGTGGTCTGCTACGCATTAGGTATGAGTCAGGCTCCCCAGAGTGAATCCTGCATTTGTATGGATGTATCCTCAGAGATGGAGCTCGTTGCCTTGGAGGTGAGATGGATTTTCCACCACAGTTCTCAAGTCACACAGCAGTTGTGATGCTGTCTCTGGGCTATTATCAATTCCTTAGAGCCCAAACACTTCTTCTCCCAGGACTGTGTGGAGCCTTCCGTATGCTGGGCACTATCAGTTGCTACCACATAATTTGAATATTCAAGAAATATTCAAACTGGGGTCACAAACCCAAACTTCTCTGGACTGCTCAAGCTGGAACAAATTGCATAACCATCTCCATATTGATAAATGGCTCAACATGAGCCAACAATGTGTTCTGGTAGTCCAGAAACCAACTGTGTCCTGGGCTGCATCACCAGCAACATGACCAGAAGGGATTTTGTGTCCCTCTGATCCACTCTGGGAAGATCCTATGTGGAATATCCTGTTACTAGTTCTGGGGTCCCCAACACAAGAAGGACCTGGAGCTGTTGTAGCAAGTCCAGAGGAAGCCACAAAGATGATCCAAAGGCTGGAGCAGCTTTGGAGCCAGGCTGAGAGAGTTGGGGGTGTTCAGCCTGGAGAAGAGAAGGCTGTGGGGAGACTGTAGAGAACCTTCCAGTCCTTAAAACGAGCTCTATAGAAGCTGGGGAGGACTTTGGACAAGGATGGGATGAGAGGGAAGGGTGTCCAGCTGCAAGAGGGGAGATGGAGAGGAGATGGGAGGGAGAAATTCTTTGCTGTGAGGGTGCTGAGCCCCTGGCCCAGGTTTCCCAGAGAAGCTGTGGCTGCCCCATCCCTGGCAGTGTCTCAGCCCAGCTTGGATGGGTCCTTGGAACAATCTGCTCTATGGGAGGGGTCTCTGCCATCATTGAAATGGTGAACTTTAAAGTCCCTTCCCACTGATACTGTTCAATAATTCTAACTGAACGATTTCTGGTTCCTGACCTTGATTTGTCTACCCCAAACCAGGAACTTATTTTTTCCAGAAGGTGCCTCTTTTGTGTTTGTTTCCAGAGTATGTGGATCCAGTATCTGGATCCTGTGGGATCCCAGCAGGACAAGACCAAGACCAAGTGCAAGGTCCTGCATCTGGGTTGGGGCAATCCCAAGCCCTGATAGAGGCTGAGCAGGGACTGCCTTGAGAGCAGCCCTGGGGAAACGGACTTGGGGGTGCTGGGGGATGAGAAGCTCAATGTGAGCCATCAGTGTACACTTGCAGCCCAGAAAGTCAACCCCATCCTTGGCTGCATCAAGAGAAGGGTGGCCAGCAGGTCGAGGGAGGGGATTCTCCCCCTCTGCTCCACTCTTGTGAGACCCAACCTGGAGTTCTGTGTCCAGTTCTGGAATCCCTATGACAAGAAAGCCATGGATGTGCTGGAGTGTGTCCAGAGAAGGGCCAGGAGGATGCTCAGAGGGCTGGAGCAGCTCTGATATGGGGACAGACTGAGAGAGTTGGGGTTATTCAAGCTGAAGAGGAGAAGGCTCTGAGGAGACCTTATTGTGGCCTTCCAGTATCTGAAGGGGCTACAAGAAAGCTGGGGAGGGACTTTTAGGCTGTCAGGGAGTGATAGGACATGGGGAATGGATTGAAACTAGAGGAGGGGAGGTTTAGATTGGAAGTTAGGAAGAAGTTCTTCCCCATGAGGGTGGTGAGACCCTGGCACAGGTTGCCCAGGGAGGTGGTGGAAGCCCCATCCATCCCTGGAAGTTTTTAAGGCCAGGCTGGATGGGGATCTGAGCAACCTGAGCTGGTGGGAGGTGTCCCTGCCCACCGCAGGGGGGTTGGAATGAGATGATCTTAAAGTCCCTTCCAACCCTGAAAGTTCTATGATTCTATGGCAAAGGAGTCCCGTGCCTCAGTTTTTCCTTGTTGTTTTGACTGCCAGACTGGTGCTCTGTCTCCTTGGGTGCATACACAGAAAGTGCTGGATGCTGGAGTATGTCACAGGTTTCCCAGGGACAGGTGGCAGCTGCTGGGGTTTAGTTTTCTCATTAATAGTCCCTAAAACTTGCAGACACCTGGCAAAGGGCAGCTTCCCTTCCGCAGCCTGAGAAGGGAATGCACAAATCCAACGCCTCCAGGACATGTGTCCCATGTCCCTGCTAGGAAATAATATGGGCCATAGCCAGTTCTCTGAGGGCAAGCAGCATGGCTCAGCTCATATCCATATGGCTAAGCTCACCCAGCCTCCAAAAACAGTCTGGCATCGTGCAGGTTGGAAAGCATCCACGCTAAAACCCTCAAGCAGGACCAAATCTTGTCTGGGAGAAGGAGAGTTGGTCTGGGTCAAAAGCAGGTTTGGGGTCATGGTAACAATTTAGTGGTATGGAGGAGCCAGGATTCAGCCTTGGGCCCTTCCCCTGGTTGGTTTGTTAGTGCAAAATATGGAGGTGTCTCCAAATATAAAAATGTGGCCCTGGTGAGCTCTCAGGCTCCACACACAGACCATGACTGCAAGGATCCACCCCCATGGGCTGGCTGCATCCATGGACATGGTGGTGGTGCCTAAAAAACAGCATTCCAGACAGCTCTATCCAGTGTCCAGGTGCTGGAAGGGTTTAATTTGCAAGTACTCTCACTAGCAGGGAGCATTCTCCATGTCCCCACCTCCCTGCCTGCTGTTTCCCAGAAAACATTTGCAGAACCAGACCCCTGAACTCTTGCATCCCACAAGAAGTTGAAGGAACAAGCAGCTGTGTGATCCACACCCATGGGATGGGTGTTCATTCCAAGATGTCCTAATCCCGAAGAAATGAGAGACACAAGTATGGCAGGAAGGAGAGGGGGAATACACCAGGACTGAGTCCATGGAAGAGATGGAGCATATCTGAAAGGCTCTGCTGGAGGCTGCTCCCGGGGAGGGGGGATGCTGGTGCTGGATGAAGTCCAGTCTTTGGTTTTCCATTGCAAAACCATCTCATGGGCAGAAAGCAGTAAAGAGCAAGGAGAGGGGAGAGATCAGAAATTTTAAGATCACAGAATGGGTTGGGTAGGAAAGAACCTTAAAGCTCATCCAGTTCCAACCCCCTGCCAAGGTCAGGGACACCTCCCACAGCCCAGGGTGCTCCAAGCCCCATCCAACCTGGGCTGAGACACTGCCAGGGATGGGGCAGCCACAGCTTCTCTGGGAAACCTGGGCAACCAGGGGCTCAGCACCCTCACAGCAAAGAATTTCTTCCTAAGATTTCATCTACATCTACTCTTCCAGCTTCATCCTGGGTCAACAAACATTCCTCCTTCTGCTGTTGTAAAAAACAGTCAAAAATATTCCTGAGACAGACTTCAACCTGCTTACCATTGTCTACACTACTGTATTATTTTGTGAGTTGGGAGCAGTCAGCTTGTGAGAAGAATACATTTTCCCTTCAGTAGTTCTGAGAGTGGTAACCTCTCTGCATAGCTGAAGTTTTGGAGAGAAAAAAAAATAATTTTGGAGAAAACCCCCAAACCAACACAAACAAACAATATCATGCTTCGGTTTCATCTTCACAAATGGCTTTTTGACAGCTTCAATTCATAACTGTGCTCAACCAAAACAAAACCACTGCCAGACTCTGAAGATAAATCCTACCCTGGTCAAGCCTGCAAGTCTCAGATATTCCAAGATGGGAATGGCAAGATATGGTGCTGTGCTGAGACCTTCCCTGGCTCTAACCAAAGGGGCTGAAGACTCTTATGAGTGCAGCTGTATTAAAATAAATCTTCACCTGACTTCAACTTACACCAGGTAGAGCTGCCTGACTACAAGAAAGATGGAGAGAGCCTATTTACAAGGGTGTGTAGTGACAGGACCTTCTCACTCTCTCCAATTCCCTGAAAGAAGGTTGGAGCCTGGGGAGGTCACTCTCTTCTCCCAAGAACAAGGAATTGGACAAGAAATGGCCTCAAATTTCACCAGGGGAGCTTTAGATTGGATATTAGGAGAAATGTCTTCACCCAAAGGGTCACCAGGCCCAGGGAAGTGGCCAAGTTCTCATTTCTGGGGGGATTTTAAGGCTGTGGTGCTGAGTGGTGGCCTTGACAGTGCTGGGTTAACAGTTGGAGATGATGATCTTAAAGGTCTTTTCCAACCAAAATGATTTGATGCTTCTAAAACTTCTTGTTCCCATCCTCTGTGGCTCTGCAAGGAGAGATTCAGCTCTCCTGTGAGGTGTGAACCTCACAGCTTTAGTTCTCTGGTCTTCTGCTTTCTGGATCCACAACATATCTGAAAGGTTTCAAATCACTCCTGAAGGGACATATATTGTTTCAGCGTTCACATTTGCATTTTTAACCTCCTTGAAGAGTTGCTAAGGATAGCCAGAGGAGGGAAACTATTTTAAGTGCATAAAACAGATGAAAAAAAAGCCACAAATTTAGCACTTAGAGCATTTAGCAGGCTGGCAAGTGTTTGATCTGATCCTCAGGTTGGAAAGGGTTGGATTTTCTTGAACAGAAGCTGAACAGCATCATCCTCCCAAATCAAATTTCAGCCTCCAGTGCCACCACCTCTCAGGCCGTGGTTTCTGAAGATGTTTTTGAAGAGCTGGGAGCAGGCACCCACCCTCTGCGTTGGGTGAGAAAACACTCAGCAAAAGCACAACCACATCAACCTGATTAAGAGCAGCAGTGCCAGAAGATCATCAGTGCATGCTGGCAAAACAAACAGCATCCACTTTGAGGAGCTGAGGGATGGATGAGCAGCCCATGCAGAAAGATGTTGGGTGCTTTTCGCACGCGATCTCTTTTTTTTTTTTTCTTTTTCCTTTTGCTAGGTAAGTGCTGTCAACCCTACAGCTTTGGAAACAACAAAAGGAGGTGAGAAGCATCCCCAAAGGCACCCAGGAGGTTTGGTGCTGTGCAGGGAATGGACTCCAGCCAAGTGTTTCTAAATCAGAGGGCAGTGAGGGACACTGAAGTGATGGGAAGGAACAGCCCCTTCCAAGCTTCCTCACAACCTACTGACAGAGCCACTTCTTCTGCTCCAGTGCTTGGGGGCTATGTGGTGGCTTTTGGGTCTGAGATCTTGGAGATTGAGACCTCAATCCTCCCTTTCCAAAGGCTCTTCTGAATTTTGAAGTGGAGTTTGGTGCAAGTTTCTAACATGTTTCACAGAAACTATTTGTACACCCACTGTACACCCACCAGCCTGGGGCTCAGCTCCAGGCGATCTCAATGCAGGTGCCTGTCTGTAGGTTCCACCACAGCCATGGAAGTCCTTGCTTCTAAAGTCAGAAAGGCTGGGAAAGTCATTCAGCTCTCCCTAAAAGAGATGTATGCTCCAGGACAGCTGGATTGCTCTCTCCAAGCTTCTCTGTGCTCATCTCTTGCCCACAGGGAGGAATCCATCACCAACTGGGATGCCCCAAGGCATTTCCCCTAAGCTTCAGCTGCTGATTCAGAGAAATTCTGTGGTCTCACAGGCTGTGTCATGTTTGCCAGTCCTGTTCATCTTCCTGCAGAAGAATAATCCTTCTATCAGGATGCAATATTATTTTGGAGCAGTGGCCACCTAGTAAGGATGTGCAGCAACTTCATCATTTCATCTGGAGGCTCTGGGTACTATTGCAACACCATCTCTGGGAGGGAGGGCAGGCAAAAAAGTGACTGTGGGTGTGCACATGTTGGAGAGCACCAAGATGGTGTGTGGGATGTGCTTTCCTTTTCTTGGTCAGGTTGACTCTGTGGTTGTTGTTGTTGTTCCAGCTGTGATTAATTCTGCAAACCTTTTGGGGGGATTCTAACATTTTTATTACTCTGCTGCTGGATAATTATTCCCTCCTTCCTCTTGGAGGTGCTGGCTGTCCTGGTCTAGTTGTAGCCATGGCAGGGTGGGATGGAAAAGCCATTGCTAAGAGGGCAGAGCCACAAATGGTGCCTGTGCACTGGATCTGGAGCAAAGGGAGCACCAAGTTCAAACCCTGGGTTCAATCAATCCAAGGTCTCCTTGCAATTACTCAGGAAAGGGAGACCTTGACCCCCAGGCTCAAGGCACAGCAGTCTCCCTGCTGGTGTCTTCAAACCCATGGGGAAACAAGGGGTGCTTCCAGCTGGCACCCCAAACCCTCCAGCTGATGGCTTTGGGGTCATCTGGTCTCACCCTGCCCTGTCACAGAATCATAGAATAATTTGGGTTGGAAGGCACCTTGAATCTCATCTAATCCAAGTTCCTCTTCTAGACCCTTCCTCTGAACTCTGCCCCATTCCAGCCTGGACTCATACTGGGAAAAACTGAAAAAAAGTGCCATTTTCCAGCAGGGTCTCCAAGATCTGATGGGATCAACCTGGCCCCTACTAGAGACACTTCTGATCCCCCTTTCTTCCCCTTCCATACTATATTTTCCATCTTGCTATCAGGTCATGCTTGAGTTTGCTTTCCTTCTGCCATTTCTAGGATCAGCCATTATATCTTGGTAGAAATCCCTGCATTGAGTCCCCAGGTTGTCCTGGGATTAGCCAGGCTTTCCTGGTGGCCCTTCTCTCTACATCCATAGCAGTGGATGCTGCCTCCACCAGCGAGTAGGGTTGGAGCCTCCTACTCTCTGTTTCAGGCAGTCTGAACTTTTGCAGACACTGGGGTTTAACTTCTCTGTCCTGGTGAAGCAGAAGTGCCCATCCTGAGCTCCTGGAGCACACAGACTGTCTCAGAAAAGATGTATTTTCCAAGCAGGGATCTTTAGGAAAACGAGATATTTGATGAAAAGCTATCCCCTTCTTTCCCCTCCCAATTATTTTTAAGGGCTACTAGACATGAAGTAAAGCATTTTTATTAAAATGTCAGAAAGCAAACAAAAAAAAAAAAGCTGAAGAGATATTCCACACAGAAGCCAAAATCAACCCTGAAAAATTACTAAAGCAGAAGAGTTAACCCCCAGACTGTAATTTCTTTCCTAGGGAGACAACAAAGCCTCTGGAGCTCTCTGTTGCAGAGGGGTTACAGCAAAGTCTGGCATGATTTCATTTTATTGGTTTTGCTTCAGAATAACAACAGCCTTTCTCTAAGACAGAAGACTGGGTTTGTCCTTATAATATGACCTTTTAGTAGCCTGCAAGGAGTGGGAAAAGGACAAAGTGGCTGCAAATGGACAAGATCTCTGGCTTTATTCCTGGTGCAAAGTCAGGTTTTATCCAGCCTCAGCTCTGAGCTGCTCCAGAGACCAGCACAGTGATCTCCATTCATCTGCCATTTCCAGAGCTCCTGCTGGGAACCCAGGCCAAGTCCCTGATGTATTTTTTGCTTTTCTTGCAATGGTTGAGCAATTCATCCTCCCTCCTCCCTCTCCAGGAGCACAAAGAGCTCTTTCCCTTGCTTGACCATTACAGCATCCACCCAGCTTCCCTGCAGATGCCCAAATCTTTCCTGCCCTTCCTCTCTGTGGTCCATCCCCATGGCTGGTGAGGATGACCCTTAAGGTTGCATCACTCCCTCTCCTGTAATCACACCCACCTTGTTCAAAAACACTTTTGGTTTGTTTTTTTTCTCTCCAAAAGCAGAAGGAATCATGATACGCTGGAATATGCAAGGTTCATCCACTCAAAGTCTTTCATCTCCTGCAAAGCCCCAGCCAGAAGTCTCCAGCAAGGGGCTTTCTTGCTCACTCCTTTAAGATCCTTAAGACCTTAAGACCCTGGAACTGGATGATCTTTAAGGTCCCTTTCAACCCAAACCTTTCTAGGGTTCTATTATTCTAATGGGATTTAATCTCTATAGTCAACTGTTCCTTTGTCTCCCTAAGAAAAGCCTTGGGAACTACTTAGTGTTCCCAAAAATGAAGAAAATGGTCACACACTGAAAAAAAAAACAAAAAAGGATAAATTACTTTGTCAGGTAGATCAGAGCAGGTCAATTCATTCTGGACTCCCACAAAATCCATTGCTCTACACAGTGCTAAGGTGATGTGGGGCTCCAGTAGTGGGACAGGCTCATCCTTTAGTGCTACCAGGGAGAAAAAACTTAGATTTGATTTTCTATCATGTCTGAGAAGTAAAAATAAGATGCCTTCCCTATGGAGCTACAAGCAGAGAGAACAGGTCAGAAAAAAGAAACTTATTTCATAGAATCATAGAATGGTTTGGGTTGGAAGGGACCTTAAAGACCATCAAGGTCCAACCCCCCTGTCTGGTCAGGGACACCTCCCACAGCCCAGGGTGCTCTAAGCCCCATCCAACCTGGGCTGAGACACTGCCAGGGATGGGGCAGCCACAGCTTCCTTGGGTGTCTCACCACCCTCAAATTAAAGACTTCCTTCCCAATGATCTCATCTAAATCTCTTTCAGTCTGGAAACCATTCCCCTTCATCTTATTTCACTATGTAGGAAGCATGAAGCATGAAGACATTCCCAAAGAAACCAACGGGGCCTGAAATGTCAGGCAAATCCTTACTCAAGGAGCACATCAGTGGTTACACCAATCACACAAGATTTTCTTCCAGCATGCACATGAGTGAATGAATCCCTCAGTTCTGGCCTCGTGTCTCATTGCACTTGACCTTAAGAGTCCAATGCTCTCCATGAAGGAATTTAATTCAATTAGCAAGCTCACGGGGTTTTCAGCCAGGCTACTCACTGACCTGCTGATGTAGGACATTTAGAGGTAGCACGGGGCACTGGAGTTCAAATTCACCATCTTAGCTTGCTCTCAATTTGCAGTCACTAAAAAAAAAAAAAACCAACAACAAAGAACCCAAAACCAAACATCAGTTATCACAGCAGAGGTGGTGTTTGTTGCAAAAACATCCCAACCTTTGTTTCTGCAGTTTGAAAGGTTGATGCTCTTCAGGATCTCAAAGAATATTCAAGCAGGGATGCTGACCACTCATAAGGCAAGGAGAGTGGAGGAGCCTTGTACTGGGATGAAAAGACAGTGAGAGGTCAGATGGCTTCTTCCTGGCTTGACAACTGGAGAAGCTGCTTTGGAGGTTATAGCAGATTTGTCCTCATATGGGTCAAAGCTCAGTGGGAGTTTTTAGCTTAGAGGTCCAAACACGCAGTGTTCATGGATTCCTCATGACTTTGGCCATACCAGTTGTCCATTTTTTCCTGGTTTTCTAGAGCTAAAACTCATTGCCTCAATTCTCTGCTACTCCCCAGGCACTAAGGACAATCTCAGGACATTCCCTCCTTGAAGGACCTGACTATACTCATGCACTTTGGCCAGACTGTTCAAACTGTGGTCAGCATCTCACCATCCCTCTCTGCCACAAGTTATCCTAAGTTCTTGTTAACCCAACTAAAGGGTCAACAGCCAACTAAACCATGGCCCAGCTTCACCTCTCAGAAACAATGATCCCCATTGCTAATGGTTTGTGACACAGTTCTGGCTGATGGAATCATAGAATCATAGAACCATAGAATTGGCTGGGTTGGAAGGGACCTCAGAGATCATCAAGTCCAACCCTTGAACCACCGTTGTGGTTGGTAGACCATGGCACTGAGTGCCACATCCAGTCTCTTTTGAAATATCTCCAGACACGGAGAATCCACTACTTCCCTGGGCAGCCCATTCCAATGCCTGATCACCCTCTCCAGAAAGAAATTCTTTCTAATCTCCAACCTAAACCTCCCCTGGCACAACTTAAGACCCTGCCCTCTTGTCTTGTTGAAAGTCTTCTGGGAAAAGAGCCCAACCCCCCCTGGCTCCAACCTCCTTTCAGGGAGTTGGAGAGAGTGATGAGGTCTCCCCTGAGCCTCCTCTTCTTCAGCCTGAACACCCCCAGCTCCCTCAGCCCCTCCTCATAGGGTCTGTGCTTGAGTCCCTTCACCAGCCTGGTTGCCTCCTTTGGACCTGCTCCAGGACCTCAATATCCTTCCTGAACTGAGGGGCCCAGAACTGGACACAGGGACCCGGCACTTGGCCTTGTTGAACCTCATCCCATTGGAATCATCCCAACTCTCCAGTCTGTCCAGGTCCCTCTGCAGAGCCCTCCTGCCTTCCAGCTGATCCACACTCCCCCCAGCTTAGTGTCGTCTGCGAATTTGCTGATGATGGACTCAATCCCCTCATCTAAATCATCAATAAAGATATTGAACAGGACTGGGCCCAACACTGATCCCTGGGGGACACCACTAGTGACCGGCCGCCATTTTGATGCAGCCCCGTTCAGCACCACGAATCTCCTACGGACTCAAACAATTCCCAAGCATTGCCCACTCCCAAATTTCAGCAGGTTTTTCCCCTCATCCAGCTTCCACCACCAGCTCAACCTCCTCCACAAGCCCTGGGAGGTGCAACACAGCCCTTCAGCGTCACCCTACATCACTCTGGTAGGCTGCAACACAGCTGTGACATTGCTCCAGACACTGAATAGACCACAAAGATGACGGTGACAGGGTGTCAGGGCTACTACTCTGTCAGTGAGGACACCTAAGGCCCTGTGCTGTGTGGATGTGGACAAGTTTGTCCATTAAATTTCAGCAGATCTTCTGGGATGAGGGAGGCAGATGCCACAGTTGTGAAGAAATACAAATGGGGTCTCTTAGAACAAGATCTCCCCAAAGGACACTAACTCTCCATCCCAATCCATCAGATGATGGCAGATTTCAGGCTCAGGAATGGCCTTCCCAGGACAGTGGTGGAGTCACCATCCCTGGAGGCTTTTAAAAGGCATTTGGACCTGGTCCTTAAGGACATGGTTTAGTAGATTATGGTGTTGGTCAAAGGCTGGACTGGATGAGCTTGGAGGTCTCTTCCAACCAAAACATTCTGTGATTCTGTGATGACTTCAGGGAGGAGCCAACATCTGGAATACCAAATTCCACCTCATTTTACACAATTAGAAAACAAATAAATCCCAGGTGTGCATGCAGGTGTTTTTTCCTCAAGGTGAGAAAAGAAGGTCAAACTAGCAGGTCGTGGCATCATCAAGGTTGGAAGGGACCTTCATAGTCATCAAGTCCTCAAAAACCTTTGAAACACCAGTAACACCATCAACTCCATTAAAACCAGTAGCTCCATCCTACTTTTCCCCCATGCAAGCCATGGGTAATGGTGTACCCCTTCTCCTGGGCCAGAATTTGCCAGCACAGGTGTGGATGAGGTGTCCTTCATGGTGTGCACATGAGAGTGAGCACCCTGCTGCACCTTACCCTTTGCAAAGCATCCCAGGGACTGTGCACTGAGAGGTCTCTGCACCCAGGGAGCTCTGTGCTTGCAAGGTTGTGATCAAGAGAAGGAAGCAGCAGGGAGGGGGGATGAGATCTCAGAAAGAACCAAGGAAATTTAGAGGGAATTACCAAGGTGGATGTGAGCTGAATACTTAAAGGAATGAGCAGATGGGGAAAAAAAACCCAGAGTCTTTAAAAACTGGAGGCTGGTTCAGAGTGGTTTTGCTCTGAGGATAGCAGGGATGCAGCAAGGGAACATGCCTGGTGAAACCAGGGTTGGTAGGGGCACCAAGAGCTCTCATCCTTCTCCAGCGTATCTCAGAGCTGCAGGAAAAATGAAAAATAAAAAAAACCCAACAAAACAAACAAACAAAACTAAAAAACAAACAAAAACACACCAAAAAAACCCAAAATAAAAAAAAAACCCAACCCACAACACGAAAGGAGAAAACCTATCCAGCAACCCCACTGAAATCAGAAACTTAACAATGAACACACTCCCCATACAACTTGGCCGTCTCCGTAGCCATGGAAACGGCTACAAATCTGTGTCAGCCCACAACCCGCTCTCCAGTTCCCAAAATTTAAAGGCAAAAGGAGGGAGTGAGGAGGGCTGGGAGGCGGGAGAGAGAAGGGGGAATTCCTCTGCACTGTTTGGCTTTGATGTACATCACGTTTCAAGGCACAGGGGATTATCCGCGCCTGATGCCGGATCAAGCGGCGGCTGTGGAGCAGCTGATGTGTGTTGGCCACGTTTCCCTTCAGGAAAAGATCTTTTTCCAGCATCCGTAACGGCCAGGGATGAACTCAACGGAGTTCCCGGGAGGCTACAAAGCCTCAGCATCATCCTGGAGGCAGCGGGTTGAGGCAGCACCTCCAAGGGGATTGAAGGAGAAGGAGAGATGGGAATGGAGCAGCCGATGGGTTGGTGCAGGGCTCCAGAGGGGGAAAGAGCCAGGAAGGAGGTGGCTGGCTCTGTCTGCAAAGCAGCAAAAACCACAGATTGCTGGAAAATTGCTGAGGAGGCTCAGGGGAGACCTCATCACTCTCTACAGCTCCCTGAAAGGAGGTTGGAGCCGGGGGGGGTCGGGCTCTGCTCCCAGGCAACTCTCAGCAAGACAAGAGGCCATGGGCTTAAGCTCTGCCAGGGGAGGGTTAGGTTGGATAATAGGAAGAAATTCTTTCCAGAGAGGGGGATCAGGCATTGGAATGGGCTGCCCAGGGAGGGGGTGGATTCTCCATCCCTTGGGGTTTTTAAGAAGAGACTGGATGTGGCACTGAGTGCCATGGTCTGGGAACCATGGGGGGAGTGGATCAAGGGTTGGACTTGATGATCCCAGAGCTCCTTTCCAACCCAGATTCTGTGATTCTAGGATTCTATGGAAAGACTTGAAGACTCTTGGACTTAGAAGAAGGTTGACAAATGGATGTAGGAGTGGCATATGGAACCTGTGACTCTATAGAAGGATCTTGGATATTTGCCCTTTCAGCAAGGCAAGATGGAAGGAACAAAGAACAGCCACTCCCCAGGAATTCATGGAAAAATCCTCTCCCATCTGGGCAAAATGCAACCAACCAACAAACATCCCCCTGCACTCCATCCCCACCCTTGATAATGACTATTTGTGCCATTTTGACCTCTTCCACCTCTCCTTTTGGTTGGACTGTGTCATTTTTGTTACTAATTGTGCTGCTGCATGGAGCTGAAGGCCACATATCAAACAAAACTAAAGGGCTGCAGGACACTCAGCAGTACAAAGAGAGATTAGAGGCTTCAAAAACTCTTACACAAATGAAATAATATTGAAGACTACACCACCAATGATGATTTATGCAACTCTGTCCTTAAACCACCCCATAAGGAGTATGGATGATCTACTGAGTTACAAAGCAAGGAAGGGCTCGGGGCTGTTCTGAACTTTACTTCTCTGAAGACCTGGGAAGATGCTATTGGGTTTCCCATCAAGGTCCCTAGGTGTCCATTCAGAGAGGTAAAAGAGACATGGACTACCCTGACCAATTCCTTTTAATGTGAATTATCCACAGGTGACCAGTGAAGAAGTGGGGTGCACGTTGAAGCCATGGTGATGGAGAAAGGAAGCTCAGTTCCCACTGATTTTTGTATGACTGAGGGGTTCTATTTGCCACAAATTCAGGACAACCCAGCAAAAGCAGCCTAAGTTCCCCCTCCATTTTATTCCCTGCTCCACCATGTTCCCACTAATACTACAAAGAGATTTTGGATGGAGAAGGTCGAGAGGCAAGAAGTTATCCAGGTGAGGAAAACACTTGAAAAACTCTCTTTAGGGCATGGATGCAAAACAGAAACACACCTGAGAGGAACTGCAATAACAGAATGACCTGCAATTCCTAATTCATTAATCACTTCCATGGAATAAGCCTTTTTCCAACAGGGGTGAAATTACCTAGCTCACTGCAATGCACACTCACACAGCTTACCCCTTGATTAAGGTCTAAAATGTGCATGGAGGATTTATTGAAATGGTCTCATTTGCTGCAATGCAATTAATTAGAGATACATTCCCAGCCAGATATATTTTTAATGCTATCTGCTAAGTCTTTAAAAAGAGGAAGAGAAAGGCAGAAAAAAAAAAAAAAAAGGACAAGTTTAACTCATTTTAAATCAGACTCAATGCATCAGTGTAACTCCTCTTTCTAGAGCACAGAGGTTCTGTTTTTCCTTGCTAAGGAAAAGCCATCAGAAAGCAGTTTTTCTGAATCTTGGATTTCCCTCCTTTGGGAGGAAAAAAGCAAACCTGAACACTTGAAGGAGGCTGTTGAACCTGATATGGGAACATCCCACCCTGCCTTACGAGCAGGGGTCTTCCCATGCACTGCATCAACGTTCCAATTAATTCGTTCATATTTGCAAAGCCATTGAAAGAGGCAAGGCATTAAATATAGATGCTAAATAAAAGGGAATAAATAGCAACCAACACTTCATTCCCCAGGTTTTCAGGCCCTGTCAGCAGGGACATCCATGCACTGGCCAGAGCAGGCTCCTTAACTAAGACCTGTAAGTGCATTATTAATTTTTCAGTAGCATCTCCCAGACCTAATGAAGACTCAGTTATGCTATGCATGAGGTCTCCACCCAGAAGAGCTTTAAAATCTCCAGCCTCATGGCTCATTGTACTCTGCCCCTGTACTCAGCACTGGTGAGGCCACACCTCGAGTCCTGTGTCCAGTTCTGGGACCCTCAGCTCAGGAAGGAGATTGAGGTGCTGGAGCAGGTCAAAAGGAGGGCAACCAGGCTGGTGAAGGGACTCGAGCACAGATCCTATGAGGAGAGGCTGAGGGAGCTGGAGGTGTTCAGCCTGGAGAAGAGGAGGCTCAGGGGAGACCTCATCACTCTCTACAACTCCCTGAAAAGAGGTTGGAGCCAGGGGGGGGTTGGGCTCTTTTCCCAGGCAACTCTCAGCAAGACAAGAGGGCAGGGTCTCAAGTTGTGCCAGGGGAGGTTTAGGTTGGACATTAGAAAGAATTTCTTTATGGAGAGGGTGATCAGCCATTGGAATGGGCTGCCCAGGGAAGTAGTGGATTCTCCGTCCCTGGAGATATTTCAAAAGAGACTGGATGTGGCACTGAGTGCCATGGGCTGGGAACTGCAGCGGTGGTTCAAGGTTTGGACTCGATGATCTCTGAGGTCCCTTCCAACCCAGCCCATTCTATGATTCTATTCTATGATTCATTAGGGTCATAGGATGGTTTGGGCACAGACCAGTATCTCCTTTATAGCCCCCGGTCCTCCTGCTGCTCATTTTCATGTTCCCAAACTAAGTGCCCTGGCTAGGACATGGATGAATGAGGCACCCATCACCCATCTTGCCTCTCCCAATCTTGATTCTTCTCTAAATGGTTTTATTTTTGACTCTTTTTGCTGTCAACAAGTAAAGACAGTTGCAGCACTGAGAGGAAACTTGAGTAAGGAACCTTTCCACAGCCTCTTGCTCTATGGCTCTCCTGCTAAGCTATCCTGGTCCCACAGGCAGTTTGGATGTGCCTAGGATTTCTTTGGGATGGCAGTGATAGAATAGGCAAGGTAAAGAAATCAGATATTGTCAGCTGGGTTGCATGATTGATCTCAAAACATTCTGGATGGCATCTAAAGAGCCTGTTTGAAGCCAAGAATGGTGACCAGCAGGACCCTGGCTCTTCTTTGATGAAGGCTCTTTTGTTTTGCAAACACTTGTTTTGACATCACAAAGCCCTTTTTTCTGATCCCAATGGCAACTATTAAAAAAAAAATATCCTGCCATCACAGGGAAAAGCCTGAAATGGAATTCAAGATCATCCCAGTGGCCCAATAAAGGCCACTCCTGCTGTGAGGACATCAGTGGAGATGTCTTCTTTCAAACTAATGGGGAGTTGGATTCCTTTTGCAAAGAGCATGGTGCCCACCTTCATTTTTAACACCAAGAGGGAATTTCAGCTTGAGCTCAGGGGTTACATTACCTGCATTTAGAGCAAGAAGACAGCAGCAGATAGAATCAGAGAATCTCAGACTGGTTTGGGTTGGAAGGGACCTTAAAGATCATCTGAGTCCTACCCCCGGCATGGGCAGGGACACCTCCCACCAGTCCAGGTTCCTCCAAGCCCCATCCAACCTGGCCATGAATACTTCCATGGATGAGGCAGCTATAGTTTCTCTATACTTAAATTTACCCTCTTTTGGTTTAAGACACCTTCACCTCCTTCCCTTGTGAATTTCTGTCTTTCACAGCAGCCTGCAGTTATGGGCTGGCTTCCAGAGAAGGCAGCACTTTCCTGAAATCCATCCCCAGAGTGCTTCTGATGAAGGCCAATGGTTACCAAATTGGTCCATCCATTTCTTGCTCACATCACCTGCTGTTATTTCAGCACTCAGGATGATCAGGGGGGCAGCATTCAAAAACCACCCTCTTTGCGTGTCACCCCATGACCTCCGGGTGTTGAGGAGACAGGTTTATAATCTGGGCAGTCAGCTGGCATGTTCCCTAGGGTTAGGATTACATCAATTATCCCTATTTTTAGGCTGGAGGGTAAAGTCCACAACAGAGGCAAACAGCTCCCAAAGAAAAGGTATTAACATATCTTCATACTCCAGTCTTTGTTAAACTCCATGAGGGATCCATCAAGAACCAGAAACCTACTGATTTCCAAAACCTGGAGTATTTCCAGGATTCAGTTCTGTTCCAACCCACCTGGTTTTGTTTCCCCTCCTTCTTTTTCTTTCCTTGTTCTCTGCTATCCACAGGAGTTCATTTCCCTCCAAGTACCTCCCTGTGCTTGTGCTGTTATTATCCTCCCTGCAGAAATTCTTGCATAGGAGGTTTAAAAAGCACAATGCATTTCTTCATTTGTGGCTGCATCCCCATGGTTATTAACAGCCAGAAAAACCAACATCTGATTAGAATTTACTCTGTGATTAAGCCTGGAAGCTCATAGATTCCTTGCTGACCTGCCCCCCCAAGACTCACCCCAAGACTCCTTGTCCAGATCTTATTTTTCAAGTCATTATGATTTATCTGCACATGTGAACTCTGAGCTGGATGCTTCACAATAGAAAGGATAAATAGGGACACCAACAAATAGAGCTGGAAAACCCCTGGATGATGCCTTGGACTCTTAAGGTTGATCCAGGATTTGTGAGTGTTACGCAATTAACTTCCTAAACTCAGGTGTCAATACCACATGGAGCTTTCTAGTGCCATCACCTTTCTTCCCTGACATCATTTTGCCTTTCCAGGGCAAAAAGGAAAACTAAAGAGGCTTTTGAACCATTTCCCCATCAGGCTGCCCTTGCTTTGTTCCCCAGCCTGTGTGATAGGACAGCTCAGAGCAGAGACAGAAGAGCAGCAGGGACAAAGTTGGCACTTCAAGAACTTTTGGATATCCAAATATTGAGGAGTTTAGGGGAGGAGGATGGGATGTGAGATCCTGGAGGTACTGCTATTTCCATTTTGAGACCAGACGTGAAGGAGGACAGGAGAGAAGAAGGTTGGTGGTGGGAAGCAGCTTGGGACACCTGCCTCAAGATGGGATGAGACTCTACAAGCCGCTTTCTCTTTGTGACAGATGTGTAGAGGTGTGTTCACTACTGGTGGCATCACCTCATGAAGTTTCCTTCTAAAAGTGCACTCAGTTGAGCTCAGGACTGCAAGTTCTAAGTAAAACAAGCTCACTGTTTTCCCAGCTGCAGGACAGGGGCTGCCCAATAACCATCTCTGGTGCTTTGCACCTCCACAGCCTCTGAGCACTGAAGTGGAGAAGGGCTGCAAGGAATGGGTGGCACAAAACACATACAGTGGCAACAAAAGTGAGTGCTGCATAAATACTTAGAACCATAGAATTGTTTGGGTTAGAAAAGACCTTTAAGATCATCAAGTCCAACCATTAACCCAGCACAGACAAATCCACCACTAAACCACGTCCCCTTAGCACCACATCTCCACAGTTTCCAAATCTTTCCAGGGATGGTGATTCTACCACTGCCCTGGGAAGCCTGGGACAGGGTATGACAACCCTTTGGGTGGAGAAATTGTTTCAAATATCCAATCTGAACCTCCCCTGGCACAACTTGAGGCCATTTGCTCTCGTTCTATCAGGCCCCTTCACTTAAAACAGGCAGTGATGCTGAGATGGAGCACAAATTTGGGGGATCACATCCATTTGAAATACGTATCTTTATTATAGAAAAAGCCAACCTAACCTTGCAAGGGGAAATTTTATTTCAAGTGAGGAAGAAAGCCTGATCCCACAGCAATGAGTACTGCATAAGTAAGGAAGAAAAAGAGGTCAGGTAGGGACAGGCTGGGGAAGAAGCTTTGGTGATGTCAGGGAATTGCCATGTAGAAGCCACCGGACAAAATACATCACACAAGACCCGCAGCATGCTTGGTCCACCACATCCTTGATTCAGATTTCAGCTAAGGCCCTCAGAGTTATTCAGGAACCCCTGAATAACCCCTGAATTCAGGTTATTCAGGAACCCCTGGCTGCCTGACTGTGTCACCTTCCATGGTCAGATGCCCAATTCTACAAGTTCAGAACAGTATTCCCTCACGTCTCCAGGCAGGACCTTCTAGGAGATACTGGAACTGATAAGCATTATCAAGAGTTTCACACTAATAAGACCTCTCCTGTAAACACAGGCAGTGGTTGGTATCACAGCTCTTGGGTAGGATTTGTACTCTGAAGTTCTGAGACACTGTCCCACGTTGCCCAGAGAAGTTGTGGTTGCCCCTGGTCTTGCAACCTGCTCAAGTGGGAGGTTGCCCATGGCACCAGGTTGAAACCAGATGATCTTCAAGCTCCTTTCCAACCCAAACCATTCTGTGAGTCTATGATTTCATGATCTAACCCAAAAGTGATTCCAGTGAAGACATCCACCACAGCAAACAGCTGTGGAAATCTCCTCAAAGCCAGGACACCAGGAAGAGGCAGCACCACGTGTGGATGAAGCCACAAATGAGGCTCCAAAGCTGTGTGACGTTTCCTTTCTTACACAACCCTGAAGATGGATAATCCACCAAGTCACACTTAGGAGAGCCAACTGCTAGCCCTTTCCTTCCTACCTCCCCCTTTCCTTCCTATCTCCACACCCTGTAGACAGAATTATTTTACCACCACTATAAAAATAACACCCAGACTGCCCTGCTGAGCCAGACAGAGCACAAACATCCAACAGGCAACAAATCCTGTCCCCAGAAACGTAGCAGAAGGTTACTGGCCAGCTGAATCCTAGATCCATATGTTCCAGGACCTGGTGGAGTTTTTTATCCTCTCTGCAATGCTGATTCTCCTAGAAACATGGAAAGAGATGTTCCTGCCCACAGATTAACTCAACAGGAACTTCTAATGCAGGAAAACGTAATGTCCAGCCTGGAATTTTGCACTGAGACATGAAACAACACACTCTGTACCTGAGCTTTGGGAGTAACACTGTTAAATGGAAAAAATAGCATTTAAAAAATAATAATAGAAATGCAAACCAGCCCTTTAAGAGGAAATAATTTCTGGTAGAGAAGGAAAACGGAGGTCGTGCTGCGCTTCGGATGTCTCTGCACTCACGGCTCTGTTTGCATTCAGAGGTGGCAGAGAAGCAGAGTCCCACCTGGGGGCTCCTTTTTCATATCTCACCCTTGTGGTGAGGTTCAGCAGTGGTTCCTGAGGCCCTGGTTGGTCTCCTCCACACACACAGACCTCAGGTGGGACGTGGTCCTTGGGGGATGTTCCTGGCTTTGCACTGCCAACCACGTTTCATGGTGGCCATCCCTCTGCCACTAAAATCCACCCTGGGAGAGCCTTTGTGGATGAGGATTCACCAAAGCAGCTGCAATTCCCAGGAAAGTGTCCATGTCCAAGGCTCCTCTCAAGGAGAAGTGGCAGTGATATCTGCAGAGGTTTCCTTCCCTGGAGTAGACACCTATGTGGAAGTGTGGGAGAAGATGAACACCATTCCATCCTGGCTGACCACCTCTTTTTTATCCTTCCTCAAGCCCTGAATTCACACACAGCTCAACTGATAGGAGGTTTCTCCAGCTGATCCTCTCCTTGCCTGCCTGTCCATGGAGATGTCTCATTTTGGGACCAGGGCAGTAACTGGGTTTGCCCCAGGCTGAACAGACAGCACGATGGCTGGGAGGGCAGCTGAGGCTTTGTTATGTATTTCTTCCCTGAAAACAAACATTGTGGTGGAAGGAAAAGATGAGAGCAAACACCTGAGCACAGCAGTTCTTCTTGCAGCAAAGGTGGGAGCAGGTTGGTGATGAATTCCCATGGGGTTTGACTGAGTGATGGGTCTCAAATTGCATTAGATAGTGATCTTCTCCCCAGAGGCCTCAGCATCAGGAAATCCTGAGACCAAAGGGACCCCAGGGACCAAAATCCACCTGGTAGCTTATTGACAGCAAGGTTTGCTCTGGCCTGGGCCCTTGCTGTTCCTAGAAGAGCTGCTTGGGCTCCATGTGTGTCCACTTTGGTTGGTGGTCTGAACAGTGTTGGGATGAAGCTGTGTGTTAGAACCAAAGAATTATAGAGTGGTTTGGGTTGGAAAGGACCTTAATGATAACCCAGTTCCAGCCCCCCTGCCATGGGCAGGGACACCTCCCACCAGCCCAGGTTGCTCCAAGCCCCATCCAACCTGGGCTGAGACACTGCCAGGGATGGGGCAGCCACAGCTCCCCTGGATAACCTGGGCCATGGGCTCAGGACCCTCACACTGAATAATTTCTCCTTAAGATCTCATCTCAATCTCCCCTCTTTCAGCTTGAAACTGTTCCCCCTTGTCCCATCCCTCCAGCCCCATGTCAGAAGTCCCTCCCCACCCTTCCTGTAGTCCCTTCAGTGACTGGAAGGTGCTCCAAGCTGTCCCCAGTGTTCTTATATTCTTGCACAATACTGAAAAAAATCTCTTGGCCATATTCCCACACATCACAGAAGACAAAGGGTGCAGCCTTCAGGTTTCTGGCAAAATCTCAATCCATGTCTGCCAACACCTCCCATTTAACTGCAGACTCTTAGAGGTGACAGTGTTTTCTCTTGCAACCTCAGATAGAAACTGCTAAGCCTGAACATAATCCAACACCTAGCAAAGGTACCAGAGATGTCTCCAAGCTGTGAGCCAGACTTTGAGCTGCTACTGCTCTCCTCCCAGAAGTTGAGCATCCCAGTTCAGTGCTCTGAGGCTGCTGCAGCTTGTTCTACTCTTCAGCAGACAAGAAGTGGTTGAGGTTTACCCTGGGCAGTGCAGTTGGGTTTGATGCTACCACCTTGGCAACTCTCAGGACTCTTCTTTTGGCAGTGAGAGACCACATTTGTTTTTTTTTTTTTTTTTTTCACCAGTCCCAAGTCCCCCACACTCTCCTGTCTTTATCTGCTTGACCAAAGCCATGGGACTGTTAATTGAAGGAGCTGCACAAGATGACACCAGGAAATTTTCCCCTCCACCACCCTGGTTAGTACTCTCTGTTGATTCTCTTAGAAATATCATAGAATCATAGAATCACAGAATTGGCTGGGTTGGAAAGGACCTCAGAGATCATCAAGTCCAACCCTTGAACCACCGTTGCGGTTGCTAGACCACGGCACTGAGTGCCACATCCAGTCTCTTTTTAAATATCTCCAGACACGGAGAATCCACTACTTCCCTGGGCAGCCCATTCCAATGCTTGATCACTCTCTCCATAAAGAAATTCTTTCTAATATCCAACCTTGTAGCAGGACGAATCTTTCTTCAGGGATCGTTGCCTCAAGGTCTAACTCCGTGTCACGATACAGACTTGTGAGCCGTGCTCTAAGTCTATTGCCCACAAAGTAGAACTAGCAAGATCGGTCTGCAGCTCAATGAACTACCAGCACACTCTCTTGACCAGCTCAAGAGTGAGCTAGGTGGTGGGTGTGAGCCTCACCTTTTATTGGCCCCCTGGTCTTGCACATGCTCAATAGGGGGCCTGCCCTAATTGGGCACAGGTGGATTTGATACTGGCTCACACCCACTTCTCGGTAATCAGAGGCATCTGATTGCTTTGTTCCACTACACAACCTAAACTTCCCCTGGCACAACTTAAGACCCTGCCCTCTTGTCTTGTTGAAAGTTGTCTGGGAAAAGAGCCCAACCTCCCCCTGGCTCCAACCTCCTTTCAGGGAGTTGGAGAGAGTGATGAGGTCTCCCCTGAGCCTCCTCTTCTCCAGCCTCAACACCCCCAGCTCCCTCAGCCTCTCCTCATAGGGTCCGTGCTCGAGTCCCTTCACCAGCCTGGTTGCCCTCCTTTGGACCTGCTCCAGGACCTCGATCTCCTTCCTGAACTGAGGGGCCCAGAACTGGACACAGGACTCAAGCTGTGGCCTCACCAGAGCTGAGCACAGGGGCAGAATCCCTTCCTTGGACCTGCTGGTGACGCTGTTCCTGATACAGGCCAGGATGCCATTGGCCTTCTATCAGAAGCCTCTGAGAGTGCCACCACAGGAATATGTATTTATTTATTTTTTCATTTGAAAAGGCAGCTCATGGAAATGCAAGCAGTGAGGAACCAGCTGTCTAACCCAGGTTTTAGAGGTCCTCAAGCTTTGGCATGAATCATAAGAGGTTCTTCAGTGAGGTCCAAAGAGCTCCACAGGCTGCTCAATGCAGCTCTCAGGCAGAACCAAGTGGGCTCTGATCATGGTGTACTTGGGGTCCCTGAACACTGGGAAAGCCCCAACTATCACCACAGCTGAAGAAGTTACATGAAGCTTCTTTGCTAAGCTGGATGACAGCACTGGTGGCTTCCTGGGGTTTGGATAACTTCACAGCACCATCAGAAAGGACTACAGGTCTGGAAGCTATCTCAGAGCCCAGAGGGAATTTGCAGGGAGAAGCCTGCCTGGTTTTGAAGGGAGAGAAATCTTCCTGCCTACACATAAAGAAGAAGTGCTGCAGAACTCTTTGAAAGCCATAAAACTTCCCTCCTGGGAATTTCTCCCCAGGTTTGATTTTTGCTTCCTTTTGTAAATAAAAGGCACATTTTTGTGGCCATGGAATTACACAACGGGACTGTTCTCACATCAAAAGGTTTCAAAGCTCACTGAAAGGAAGGTTTGTTTAATAATCACATTTGCATTTTGCAGAGCATTTAAGAATGAAGAAAGGATGAAGACTTCCCATGGAGGAAAAGACATCTGCAGAAGAACAAGCTTCATGCAGCAGAGGATGAGTGGATATCTACCCTTGACTTCTAACACGAGCTGGGCTGTCCCACCTCTCCCTTTCACAACACCACAATTAGATTTTGGGGGCAGGAATTCCAGCCCTGCACATCCCCAACACCATCACTGCATCCCATGTGTGCATCCAACATGAGACCAACCACTCCCACCACTGCTGCTCACCCCTCACAGCTTCTGCAGCCTTCCTCCTCTACAATCAACTCAAACTCTTCTGGGTAACTCTTCTCCTGCCTCAGAACTTGTCTCGAAGCAATTACTCCATGAAGGATGAGGTATGAGTACACTTGTCAAGCTGAAAGGCTCACCACATTTTTGAAGCTCAAGTTTTTTGCCATAAACTTACCTTGAGCTCCTGGTGCTGCTAACTCAAGAGCTTCATTGCACAAATAAGCTCTTTGGTCAAAAGTGAAGATGTTTCTAAACTGATTTGACTGGCAAGGCTGAAGCTTGCAGACAAACCAAGAGCAAAACAGCCCCTTGCTGGTACAAGCTCTGCTCTGGGCTGTGGAAAAGGGAAACATCCTTCAGGGTCATCCATCCTTCAAGTATCTACACTGTGTCCCTCCTGACAGCAGTGTTTGAGCCATGAGATCTTGATGATCCTCGTAGATCCCTTCCAACTGGAAGTGTTCTATTCTAATGTATAAATTCAGTTTCAGGTTGTCTTAAACTGGATCAAAATTTCCACAGCTCCTTCCATCACAGCATGAGCTCACCCTGATGGATGGAATTTCCTAAAAACCAGCACAGCTTCTTCTTGCGTCCATCATCCTCCCATGGAAGACACGATGCTGACTGCAGTACTACATGCTTGGCTGATCTGAGAGGACCAGGACCTCTTTAGAGTGACCACCATCTCTTGGAACTTGGCCATGTAGGGAATGACCCCTTAAACACAGATGATCCCCAAAACCTCTGTATGAAAGCCAAGAGATACCAAGCTGACTGAGGGTCAGTCCTCTCCAGAAAGATGCTCCCAGTTCAGTTTCCAATGATCCAAGTGCCACCACCACCAAGAGCCAGGTAGCAGGATGCATTTTTGGCAGATTCCTATCTGGAATTTGGATGAGAGGCAACCTCAGGAGGTGCTAAGGAGAGCTCCAAATGCCATGCACTGAGCTGAACCTCTGCAGCTCTTGCACCTGGCAGGGATCAGAGTGCTTCAGCCTCTGCTGCTGCTGTTCCTCATTCCATTTTCCACCCAAGGAGCTGAGGGATGGCCTCTGGCAGAGGGACACTGGGACAGTAACACCTTAAGCCACCACATCTGGAGGCACCAGCTCTTGCCCTCAGGAGTCAAAGAAACAGGAATGGGCAAGTTGCTTCTTAGGAACACTCCCCAGACAACCAAATTTTGATCCCTACTGGAAGCTACCACTTTTTATTGCACATTAGGTTTTCATTCTCATCAGCCAGACGCGTGGCTCAAAACTGTACGTAAAGAAAATAAACATTTTTTTGTTTTGTTTCTTTTCAGAATCAACAGGGAAACAGCCTTGACCTCAGCACCATGATCTCAGAATCTCAGAGCACCCCTGTCCTGCTCTGTGTCCCCCCACTTAATGCAGATCCAGCCTGAATCTCAGTGTCTCCAGATGCTTCTACAAATGCTGTGTCTCTCATCCAGGGTCTTGCAAATGCTGGAATCTTGCTGTAGAAATAAGGGGAGGCAGCTCTGAGCAGCACAGGAGCTTATGAAGGGAATGATTACACCTTAAAAGCCTGTGACTAGCCATGAGAGCCATTCAGTTGAGAGAAGAGGCCAGTGTTTAGGCTGCAGATGGAGAAAAATTATGTCAAGAGGATGGTTCAAACCACTGCTGTTGAAATAACCTCCTCCAGGCAGCTTAGGTAAACACAATGCCACAAATGAGCCCTTCTGCTGCCTAAGGAAAGACTCTGAAGTCAGACAGCTATCAATCATCTGGTGTCCTCTGCTTCTTGACCAAAAAGACATGGGTCAAGGGCAATTTCATGAAGTTCAACAGGGCAAAGTGCCAGGTCCTGGATTTTGATCACAACAACCCCAGATGACACTACAGGCTTGGGGAAGAGTGGCTGGAAAGTGCCTGGCAGAAAAGGACCTGGGGGTGTTGGTCAACACCTGGTGAATATGAGCCAGTAGTGTGCCCAGGTGGCCAAGAAGGCCACCAGCATCCTGGCTTGGATCAGGAATGGTGTGGCCAGCAGAAGAAGGGGAGTGATGGTGCCTCTGTACTCGGCACAGTTTCCAAGAAAGACATTGAGGGGCTGGAGTGAGTTCAGAGAAGGGAGACCAAGCTGGGGAAGGGTCTGGAGAACAAATCCTGGGAGGAGAGGCTGAGGGAATTGGGAATGTTTAGTTTGGAGAAGAGGATGCTGAGAGGAGACCTTATTGCTCTCTATCATGCAAGGAGGTTGTAGGGAGGTGGGTGCTGAGCTCTTCTCTCAAGTGAGCAATGACAGAAGCAGAGGAAATGGCCTGAAGTTGCACCAGGGGAGGTTTAGATCAGATCTGAGGAAGAATTTCTTCACTGAGAGATTGGTGTTAAAAGCCCCCCCAGGGGGAGATGAAATGTGGTTTAAAGGTCAGTAGCTTGGTCAACTCATGATTTTACATTTTTAAAACAGAAGAGTAAAAGGGACCTGGAATATCTGCCAGATGAGGAAAGGCTGAGGGAGCTGGGTCTGTTCAGCCTGGAGAAGAGTGAGGGGAAGTCTCATCAGTGCTTACAAGTATCTAAAGGGTGGGTGTCAGGAGGATGGGACCAGACTCTTCTCAGTGGTGTCCAGTGACAGGACAAGGGGCAGTGGTCACAAACTGGAACACAGGAGGTGCAACTGAAAAATAAGGAAAAACTTCATTACTTTGAGGGTGAGAGAGCCCTGGCCCAGGCTGCTCAGAGAAGTGGTGGGGTCTCCTTCTCTGGAGACATTCAAAACCCACCTGATGTGTTCTGTGTGACCCGAACTGGGTGACCCTGCCCTGGAAGGGGTCTTGGGCTTGACCACAGAACCACAGAATGTGCTGAGTTGGAAGGGCCCCATCAGAACCATGGAGTCCAAGTCCTGTCCCTCTATATCCATTTCTTTGTCTTCACTTTTGAGCTGAGTTTTGAGAGCTCAATGATCTTTCAAGGTCCCTTCCAACCCCTGACACTCTGTGATTCATCATGTGGGTTTTTTTTTTTTTCTAGGTAAAATGCTGCCTAACCTGCCCTCTGCTCCCAAAACTCTTGCTTTTGGGGGAGTTACATTCAAAGCCCACCTGGAGAGCATCCTGTGCAACCTCCTCCAGGTGAACTTGCTCTGGCAGATTGGAGTAGATGTTCTTCAGAGATCCCTTCCTAACATTCTCTGTCTGTGTGATCCCCACGTTCTCTTCTGAAGTTTATGGGATGATGGGATTCCCTGGGATGCTTGGAGGGGCTGGAGCTGCAGACACATCCTTTGTTACCACTGGTACCCAACAAGGGTTCATCACCTCTCTGGAGAGCACCAGTTATTACAAGGAGTCACCTGGGGGAATGAGGATAGGGCAGATGTTGGACAACACTGCACTGTTTCAGCCCTCTAAAAGTCCTAAAGGGAAGGACTCTAAAGTCTAAAGGGACTAAAGGACTCTAACAGTCTAAAAGGGAAGTGCAAGCAAAAGTTTCAACTTCTCCTCCCTGGGCAGGTGACTTTTGGGCTGTTCAATGCACTAAAAATGTGTTAAAAGGGAAGCCTGAGCACCCCCTCAGCAGCAACCACCTTCCAACTAGAGAACCCAAACCTGTCTAAACCCATCCCAAGGGATGGAAATAGCAGCATCCCAATTTTTGCCAGCACCGTGGCTTCAGTCGCTTCTGTAACTGAAGCAAACACCACAGTCAGTGTCTATTTTAGAACATATTATTCAGTTTTAATACTTTCTAAGGCTGTTGTGGTTTTGTTTTGGGCTTTTTTTTTTTCCTTTTCCATTGTTAACTCCACCTTTGGGATTAGTGATTTTATTTTACGATGGGATATTAAGAGTAGGCAGCCAACCCTTCTTCTTTTTCTGTTTTTTTTTTTCCAAGCCAGTGTTCAGAAGGAATAGATTAAATCATTAAATACACCCAAGCAAAGGAAACACTGGAAACTCTTCACCATTATCCAATGAAGAGAATGCCAACGCAAACACTGTAATAAAATATTCTTCACTGAAATCAACACTAATTTTCCAAGGCAATCAAATCCATTCCCATGATCCCTCCTCCTAGGGAAAACAGCCAGCATGGCTAAATTCAGATCTGGTGTGGCTCCATGCTTACATTTGGCTCAGACACACTGCAAATCAATGACTCCAGAAAGGTTTGCTAAGGAAAAAGGGAGAGGTTTGCTACAGCACATGGCACCTCTCCTGACACAGCAGTAAAGCTGCATCAATCTGGGGTTCCAGGGAGGTTGAAGCCTCAAACTACAAACTTGTTGAGGCCACCTTGACCACTATTTGGAGATGGCTGTGTGTTGTCCAAGGGGGAAGTCTCCAAAGAGAGCTCAGCCAAAAGGAACACCTCTAAATGCTTGCAGCCCAGAAAGCCAACCTGTGTCCTGGGCTGTATCAAAAGATATGTGACCAGCAGGTCAAGAGAAGGGTTTCTAGCCCCTCTACTCTGATCTGGTGAGACCTCACTGCAGTTCTGTGTCCTGTTCTGGAGCCTCTAACATAAAAAGGACATGGAACTGTTGGATAGAGTCCAGAAGATGCCACAAAGATGATCCGAGGGCTGAAGCACCTCTGCTCTGGAGCCAGGCTGAGAGAGTTGAGGTTTTTCAGTCTGGAAAAGGCTCCAGGGAGACCTTATTGTGACCTTTCAGTACTTAAAATGGACTATAGGACAGAGACAAACTTTTTAGCAGGGCCTGTAGTGAGAGGACAAGGCTTTTCTTTAACCATTCTAGGATTACAAATGCTGATGCTCCACCAGGAGGCCCAGAAACAGCATCAAGTATTCCACCCCATCACCTCCTTTCTAGTCAATCTACAAAGGAGAAAAGAGATGGGTAGGAGAAAGGAGAAAGGGCTAGAGAAGGTCTGATCAATAACTTGGCCAGCATCAGAGAAGCAGGACAGGACACATGTCATAGAACCACAGAATGGTTCAGGTTGGAAGGGACCTTTCAAAGCCATCCAATCCAACCTCCTGCAGTGACCAGAGACACCTGCAACCAGATCAGGTTGCTCAGAGCTCCATCCAACCTGATCCTGAATGTTTCCAGGGATGGGACACCCACCTCCTGCCTTTCTGGGCAACCTGAGCTAGGACCATCCTTCTCCAGCTATCTGCAGTTTGTGGTTTGACCACGTCAAGGGCTGTGCTCATTTTTCACCCAACACCTGCTCCTCTTTCATGAAACCTCTTGGAACCTCTCTTTTATGGCCTCTAAGTCTTCCAAGGGCAGACAGTGAATGTATGTTCCATCCAGGAATTCTACAGAGGGTGTGCCCCCTCTATGGCTTTTTTATGGATTTGTAGCAGGCTGCAGACAGTGGATTCCAACATTAACACCTGAGAAATTCTTAAATATTCCTCTGCACTGTATGAAGTTACCCACACCACCAAAGAGCAGACTTCTCTATCAAAGATGACTGGGAGCTTTCAATTGAGTACACTGCAAAACCATGCTTCAGATCACATGGATCTTACCAGATCAGGAGAGCCATGAAGGAAGGTGGGTCCATGATCCAATCTGCCAACATAGGTTTTGTAGGACAGACATTTCCAGGATCCACTCTCCAGTCACACTGCATAGCCACATCCTACTGTAAAACATTGTCTCTCCAAAAGAAAGTGGTTGAACCAAAAATGCTTCTTGGGAATGAACCCTGGAGCAGACTCCATGAACTCTTTGGGTCAGTGCTCACTGGCCCAAGCATCACATTTTATATTGAGCTTCATTGGAAAGAAAACCCCAAACCCTGAGTGTTCACTGTGTCCTCTAAGGTGTCCCTGGCACCAAAACAGTAACATGTCCTCCAGAGTGCTTAAGGTCAACTGCAGAACTCCCATCCTTGTAAGACCAATTTCTACTCAACATCAGCCAGGAAAAAAACCCAAACAAAACAACCCCAAGCTTCTGATGCTCTCTGAAAGATGCCAGAAATTCTACTTTTCACATGAGCCAACGCTCAGCATCATTCATTAGGTTCAGCAGCATTCATTAGATAAACAAATGAGTTTATCTAAGTTCAGCAAACCTGGGAGCACTCGTAAAAGCAATGAGAAGCAACCACACATTCACCTGCAAGACAGAGATGCACCTGGCAAGTAATGAGTCTTGCTCCCTCACTCTTTCAAGTCATCTCCAGAGCACTTTTGGTTGGTGGCAGAGCAGCTTTGGGACATCACAGGTTTTATCAGAAACATCCAGCTGTGTAGGATGCTCAGGGAGGAGACCACATTCTGATCTAGCTCTTCACAGGACAAAGCCATCACTTTGCTCATGGCTAAAGGGATCTTGCAGCAAATCCACACAACTCAGTGGGATTTTGCCCTGCCTTTAGGTGAAATCCTGCTCCTGCTGAGGTCACTGAGATCTCCAGTTTTGGATGGAGAGACACGACACAGCTTTAACCTACTGAGGACTGCAGTGCCCCATAGGTTAACACCTACAGCTGGAGAACAGCTCAGCCTGATGCCCAAGAGCTCCAAAACGATGGCACACCAGCTCCATCAGGTCACCAAAGCAGTCCTTAAACCCAAACCCATGTTTTTTTAAAGCTCAACACCCCACGTCCACGAAGCACTGATGGGTGATGGTCTCTTGGCCGTGCTGCATCATCAGGCTCAGAAAGAGCCAAGCACCTCCCACTAATCCTTCCTTGTGATGGAGGCTGAATCATTTCTCCTTTCTGTATCCATAGCACAAGATCAATTAACCTTTGCTATGGCTCCTCCTGTGAATCACTTAAGAGGAGTAATAGTTAAACTGCTTCATAGGAAGCGGTTTGAAAAACGCTCTGCTCTGCATAAGATGAGAGAGTTTGCCACAGAGAAGGGGAAGGGGGGGGGGAATAAATTCAAGCATGTTCAGCATCTTATGGATTAATCCTAGGCCTAGAGCCAGGATAATTACTGCCAGAAGGAATAAAAGTAACATAAATATAGGTTAAAGCACAAAGGATCCCGTTTGCAAGGTTTTATACATCACCAGCTCAAAAGCGGATTTGTAAATTTAATTATAGAAAGATTATAAAAGCAGGTAAAACCCAAAGGGTCCTTAAAATAATTTTACTATAGTGATGAGAACAAAACAAAACAAAAAAAATAACCCAAACATTTTAAAAGAAGTAGGGCAGCTGATAAATCTCTTGAAGATCTTCTGCAGGATTCAGAGCAGATCGGGCACTGGGGACGTGCACGTGGCATCCGGCTAAGGCAGCATCCACCAGGATCTTCCAGAAATGCTCTTTCCAAGGGAGAAAAGATAAGTCCCTCTGACAGCTGTGCAACCTTCCAGCACTGATTTATTAAAAAACATTTAAGAGAAGGTGTTCCTGGTGGCAGGAGCATGCGATGGTCTGGGTAAAGCCATGTGAAAATGGAACAGGATGCTTCCAAACCCACCTTTTCTGCAGGGGTGATGTGAAATCCCTGAATGTGCTGCTTCCCATCAGGATTAATGGAACTTTTCCACCAAGAACAGCTTTGGGGGGTGGAAGATGGTTCATTAAATATCAGCAGGATTTGGGTTCTACTCCACAACTGGGCTCAGTGAGCTGTTGCCAGTGAAGAAAATGGCCATAGCATGGACTATCCAAGGAACTCAGCTTGGAAAAGCAAGAATATTCCCTGCCATCCAGGCTGCAAGCCTGCATCCTCCACACTAAAACCTGGCTGAAATGCACACTTTGTTTCCAAGTGCCCACACACATTAATTTACTGTAGCCCAGTTTATCCCTGTAGATGATCTGAAAAAAACTTCCATCTCAGTGTATGCAGCATGATATTTAGGTTATCTATTGTATTCATCCTTTCACATCTTTCTGCTTATCCTCTCTCCCTTCTAGAAATGCTGCAGGATTTTTTCCCCTTGCGTGCACTCTTTAAGAAAATTTTAATCAATCTGCAAGGTGTGACTAAAGGGTGAAAGCACAGAGCAGGAACACAGAGGAGGGTTCAATTCTGGGATCTCCTGGGCTTACCACAAATACACAGGTAAAACACTGTGTTTTGTTTGGTGTTTAAAGCGTATTTCTGCCCATTTTCTACTCCAGAAAGCAGTTCCTGAAACATCCCTGGGACTGATCTGGGTGCTAACCTAACACAACTCTGAACAAGCTTTTGTCAGTCCAGCAAAACATTCTGTCATTTAGAAATTCATCACTTGTGTCCTTAAAATAGATCATGTGCTGAAATGCTCTGCTGCTCTGCCACCACGATGCCCTGTGTGTGTGTGTGTGTGTGTGTGGAGAAAACCATCCTGAGCATGCAGCCAACACTCAATCCCTGTAAAAAGGCACTTCAAAGGATCACAGACAAGTTTTTTTTTAAGCCTAAACACACAAATTTATTAGGAAGGCAGCTGAAGGTTTAACAAACTCATCACGCATAAAACACGGTGCATCCAAGAACTCAGGATTGACCATTTAAACCTTCCACTTTGCTGGAAAGAAATTCCCCAACCCTCCTCTTTGCCTCAATCAGCAACACTCCTGCACAGGTGGGGTTTTTTGAGCTTGTTTCAAGCCAGTTGTTTTCATGCACTACAATCCACACCAGATACTACAAATCCTTCTTGCGTGTAAACACGTTCAGGAGCCACCCCGAGTTGTTTGCAAGGGTACAACTAGGTAAGAGTGTGACTCAAGTGTGGTGGTGAGCATGAAAAATAGCAGGAAGATGTTAATGATCCACGTGCCTTTGAAAGATGAATCCCAGAGCAGCAACATTATGGGTATGGCACAGGAGGGAATGGGGATGCAGTAATGGAAATGCAAATTGAAGCTGGGGCTCGAGTCAGTACCTCTAAATCAGAGGCTGCACCATGCAGAAGCAGCCAGAAGATGCCCAGGCTCCTGAGCTGTGTAAAACTGGATTAGAGATGAACTTCAAAACCAGTGTGATGTGGAATAATCCTATGCTGGCAGAAAGGGATCAAAGCTAATTTCTCTCTCTAACTTGATTAAATCTTCCGCAGAGATTTCTGAACTCTCGATACACGCCAGGCTGCAAGTTAACAACCTCGCTCTTTTATGAAGTTCCTGCAGTGGCAAACTGAAACCAGAGCAAGTTAAATATCCCAGAGAGCAGAGTCCTTCTTAACAGGCTTTTATAAAAGAATCCTGTGGCTGGAGACAGCACTGCAATGAAGGAAAAGCATCATTACCCAGGTTATGTCCACTGGGTTATCGGCAGGATGTCCCCATCCAAATCGCGTGGGCTAAGTCCAGAAACTCCAGGATGTTTTTATTTTTAGATACATGTCTATTATTATTTGGTTTTTTAACCCTGATTTGTTTCCCTAACCTGGCTCCCCAAAACACAGCTGGTGACATCTGTCCTAGCAGAGCAGGGTGAGTGCTCAGGCCTCTGCCATACAGGGACAGACCTGAGTTCAGGAGGAATTTCAAAGGATGCTTCAGTTCTCTGCCCAAGGGGTGAAATCCTGGGGATACCAAATCCAGAAGCAGAGCTCTGTGGTGTTTGGGACCTCACCTGGGGCTCCCCAACCTCCAGTGTTGAGAGATGGCTCTGTTCCAGCTGCTTCAGCCTCACCTGCTAAGCAGGGCAGAGAGAGATTTCCCTTTTTCCATCTTGTTCACACTAGAGCAAGAATCCTGCTAAACCTCAGGCTGAGGTGAGCTCCAGCTGACACAGCACTGCTGGTGAAGTAAATCCCCAGCATCTCAGTTTCTTCCATGGAAGTTGTTTGCTCTGCTAGAAGAAGCTGCATGTGCTCCACGTGTATCATGGTTCTCATCACACTTCTGACAGCAACTGAGTCTGAAAATCCTCAGCCAAAGCTTCCTCCCTCACTCTACTGTTTGCTGTGCCAGATTCTCCAGGTCTTTTTCTGCCCTGGGATGGTTTCATGTGCTCTGTGCATGTGAAGTGTTGTATATGTTCATATATGTAGCTATAGCCCCCCTGGATCTGCTATTAAAAAACTTAAAAAACAACAAAAAAAGCCAAACAAGCAAACAAAAAGTATCCACTCCTTCCCAACATTAAATGAAACACATTGATCCAAGCACTGGTACATCTCAGCACCCATAAAAACCTTTCAGACCTAAAAAAGAAAACAAAACAGAAAAAAAGAATTAAATAAATAGTAATGCTCCAACATTAACTGATGCATTAATCATCAATTAAAGCTTAAATGGTGAAATAAAAATTAAAATAATGCTTTAGACCCACAGGAACTGAAACACTTGAACAAAATCCTGCTTCTAAATACAACAAGAATCTTTTCCCACTTGGTGTACTCCCACTTACTGGAGGAAAAAATACAGCAGAACTGGAGGAATAGAGCATTTGCTTGACAAAATAAAACTAATGGAATTCTTGGCATCCCAACAATACGAGTGAGGGTTTGGCTTCATATTTGGATGTGTTATTTTTGAGCAGAATACAACCAAGAGTTTCAGACCTTCCAACCAGAAGCACAAGTGTGAGGGACAGTCCCCTCTGGGACCTGAGCACTTTTGTGCCCAGAACTGATGTGTTTTGGGGATTTGGTGAGTGGTGGCTCAGGGAATCCACATCCCATCATGGGTGGCATCCCAGTGGTAGAGACCTCCTCCTCTCCCTGCAGTGCACAGTATTTAATCACAAAGGCCAACAAGACACAGAAAGAGAAGCCACTGATAAAAGTCTTTCCAGTAATTTCAACGAAGAGAAGATTTTACCTTAAAATAGGTTAATTTTTTTTTTCCTTTTTCCCTCTCTGTAAGGTTAATGCACCAGAGTGCTCTCCTGGGGTTTCTGGATGACTGGAAACAGCATCTCGAGCCATCAGCTGGTTTCAAGCAAGCTCTTGCTTGTGGAGATTAAAGCTGACAACAGCAATGCCATGACTGGGCTCCCAACTCAAACCATGGCTCCTCTCATTGCCACATGAAAATTTCCACATGGCTCCCCCAGCTCTGGAAAACCTGAGCTGTTTATGAATGTTTGCAACCATGGCTTTTGAGGAGATGGCACTGGCCAGAAGAAATTAAAACCCTGAGACTGGCAAAGGTGTCCCTTCAAAAAGCAGGATGCCAACAGATTTGATTAATGTAAATATGGACCCATGTCTCCCTTCCAGGACCACAGGGCTCAAATCCAGGACAAGGTTTTGCATGGGAATCAGCCCACCAACTTCTCTGCTGTGTGGTCAACATCCTCTGCTGCAGCAGGGAGAGTTCTGCAGCTCTCAGAGGGGTATTGCAGCTTCTGGATCCAGGGAAAGACATTTTAAAGGCACCCAGAGGATGTTCAGCAATCAGCTCCTGCTGATGGGGGAGGAGGAGTTCATCCCAGCAAAGGTCAGCTGCTGGAGAATCATGGAATTGGTTTGGTTGAGAAAGACCTTTAAGGTCATGGAGTCCAACTGTTAATCCAGCACTGCCCATCACTGAACCAAATCCCTCAGCACCACATCTCCAGGGCTCTGAAATCCCACCAGGGATGGTGATCATCACTGCCCTGGGCAGCCTGGGCCAGGGCATGACAACCCTTTTGGTGAAGACATTTCTTTTAATATCCAATCTAAACTTCCCCTGGCACAACTTGAGGCCATTTCCTCTTGTTCTATCACTTGTTATTTGGGGTACCCAGAGGTGGGCATCCAGTCAAAGCTGGAATCAGCAGAGGGACAGGATTGGTAGGAGAGAACACTCTGCAGTGTCTGTGATGTTGACTGAAAGGGAACCAAAGACAAAAAGCTTGGACTGGTCACCTAACTCCTAGACAAATGAAGTCAGCTGGACAAAAAAAAAATAATAAATCTCAGCAGGGCAAAGTAACCACCACAAAACCTTTAAAAAAATACTGTACAGGCAGATGAAAAGAGAATCATGGAATGGTTTGGGTTTGAAGGGACCTTTAAAGGTCACCTAGTCCAAACCCCCTTGAAGTGGGCAGGGAAATCTTCATCCAAATCAGGGTGCTCAGAGCCCCACCCAACCTGACCTGGAATGTTTCCAGGGATTGGGCATCTCTCACCTCTCTGGGTAACCTGGGTCAAGTTTTACCACCCTAATGGTAAAAAATTTCTTCCTAGTCTGAGTCTTCCCTCATTTAGATGAATAACTATTAAGTATTAAGATACTGGGAAAAGAATGGGGTTATCTAGTTTGGGATGAGACATCCTTCTATGAATAGGTATACCTGATAGGTATAGGTATACCTGATAAACCAAAAACTACTGCAGAAGAAATACTTTGTTTTTAAGTGTGAATCAACACTTTTAAGTGTGAATCAACTCTTCAAATGTCATTCAAAAAATATCCTGCTGGATAAAAGGCAGAACAAAATTCAGTACAAAAAAGTCTCGATCACATCAAATAACAATTAAGTGGATATATTGTATCACACACATTTGGTCTGGTAAATATTAGTTAATTAATTTAAGGACACATTTAAAAAGATGTAGACATATCACAGAGATCAGCACTTCTGTTAGAAGAAAGGAGCTCCCATTAGTGAACAAGAAAAAACAGCTACAGAGGAGAGCAGAATGAGGCTTTTCATGCAAGGAGAAGTCCAAGAGTAGACAAATAGTACATGAAAATGTCAAAGTTTTCAGGTATGGGCAATAAAATTCTTGTGTGCATATACTTAGATGCATTCAGTGTGGTTCTTCTAAATTCATTCCTTTTTCTGGGATTTTATTTTTTATTTTTAATTGCAAGCTACCTAACACGATACATTGCTGTCCTCCAGAACTACAAGATTCTTGGGTTTGAAAAGATTGCTCTAGTGAGTAACACTTTACTCAAACATACTCCATCTCAAACGAGCACTTACTTAGCTGCAACTCAAAGCAGACAGCACCAGCTCCACGTGTCTGTCACTTCAAACTGTGAAGAAAGCTCTTTCAAAAGCTTCACACGCACACACTCAATATATCTTGTGCCAAAACACAGCAAATACTCTCCGTAATAAATCAATCTGTAGAGCTCTTTTTTTTTTGGTTCCTTAAGTTCCAGCTTCAAGGAGTACTTGGGTACACTCTCAGATGTGCACTCAACTACGAAGTGAAACATCAACTAAGAAGTGAAGCATCAACGTGTCCACGTTGTTCCCTCCACTGCTGTTAATTTACAGATTGGTTTTGCTAATTATCTGTCCATAAAAAACTTGGCCTTGTTCTCCACTGATGTCCAGTGACAGGACAAGGGGTAACAAGTGCAAGTTGGAGCATAGGAGGTTGTGTGTAAACATAAATGAAAGTTTTCTCACTATGAAGGTGACAGAGCATTGAAACAGGCTGCTCAGGGAGGTGGTGGAGTCTCCATCTCTGGAAACATTCAAAACCCCCCTGGATGTGTCCCTGTGTGACCTGAACTGGGTGATCCTGCCATGGAAGGGGTCTTGGATTTGACCACAGAACCACAGAGTTGGAAGGGACCCATCAGAACCATCGAGTACAAGTCCTGTCCCTCTGTATCCATGCCTTTGTCTTCACTTTTGAGCTGAGTTTTGAGAGCTCAATGATCTTCCAAGGTCCCTTCCAACCCCTGACACTCTGTGATTCATCATGTGGGGTTTTTTTTTTGTTTGTTTTTGCTTGGTAAAATGCTGCCTAACCTGCCCTCTGCTCCCAAAGCTCTTGATTTGGAGGGAGTTACTCAGGACAAGATGCACAAGCAAACCCTGCAAGAAAGGAAGGAGAAGCTGTGCAAAGAAGCAGCAGTTGTGCTCGAAGACAAAGAAACAGAAGAATGACAGCACAACAGAAGTCTTTCTTTTTTTTTCTGGTTACCATTTTGTCAGGAGTTTTTCAGGGTGACGAATCTCTTACAGCACCTTCAGTGATGAAATCAGATGATGTCAAAACAACCCCAACTCAGCCTTAATGCTTCACGTCTCTCAAGCTAAAAATAAAGATACACAGGGGTGATTATGAAATGTCAAGACACAAGAAACTGAAAAGAAGGCTTTGTTTCAGGAGTCTGGATTACCATGAATTCGGGGGGGTGTGGGGGAAAGGAATGAATAAATAATCAAAAGACAAAAATGTTTTAACTTAAATGATGGATATAATGTATATAAGTTAATATATATATATATACATTGGGACACTAAATGGCTTATCAATGGAATAATGGAAAGAGCAGTAAAAAGTGTATTATGTTGACAGACACAAAGAGAAATGGACAACACATTTGCCACCACTTAGGATTGAGGCATTTTCCCAGTTACACAGCTGCAATTAAAATCATCTCAGTCCCAAACAACAGCATGGGGAGGGTGGGTACCATTAGTGGCTTATTTGTCAAACTGAATTACCTGGTGTGTGTGTGTGTGTGTGTACACAGAAACCCTGGCTTAAACATCTGAACGAATTTCCTCCAAGAAAAGTCATCTTTATTTTCATTGTCCTCAATTTCACACCCAGGCCAACAACACAGAACGTATGCATGTCAGCATGCAGCCAGCACTTTGAGGAATCCATACTGACATGACAAGAACTAATCCTATTATTTCTTTTACAGCATCTGAATAGGCATTTTTCTGAGTGCTGCTTCTTATTGTAAGTTTAACCCATGTGTTAATTCTCTTACTGAGATCTCAAGCTGCTTTCTCTAGAATCGAGGATTTAGGGGAGTGAAATCCCTTCTATTCAATTTCGTACTTAAGAGACAAACCTTTCAAAATTAAACAGGGACTTGCAGACCATTTGCCTTAAAAAACATCACTTCTCTTCCCAAGGCACTGGAAAATATCTCTAAAGCCAACTTCAGCCCATAGAAAGTTACTTTTTTTAGCACATCTCATGTTGAAACCTGCCAGCAGTTTGGGCAGCTGCCTTTAAGTAAGAATCAGGACTGCAGAAATACGTGGCAGAAAAAATTTCCAGCATGACTTTAAGGATGATTCAAGAAGTGAAGAACCAAGCAGCAAGCCATGAGAGTGAATTATGTCCTAAGATTGCCATCCTCCTCCAAAAAAACCCTCAATATTCAAAGGTGATCAGCTGGGGCCAAGCAGGCTCCCAGCAGTCACTTCCCTGAGATGAAGAACTATTTGAGCACGTTGTGACTCCGGGGAGTTTTCCTTTCTGTAATCAAATATTAAAATATGAAGCACGATGAAAACAAACATCTTACTCTGCACACACACACACACACACACACAACTTTCTGGGCTTTCCTGCAAAGCTGCAAGAGCAGATTTGCTGTGGGGACGCCGGAACTTATAGGTAGCATATTAAATATTGATTAAAAATAAATCCAAATAATTAGGCTTAAATTTTAATACCCATGTACATTTCTCTGTAATTCATCATGAACGGAATTTTATAAGGTTCCATGAGAGGCTCTGGGTTTAATTTTAATTATGCATTTATTACATAATTCACAAAATTCAGTAATGTGCAACGAGTCTCCCAGCCATTCAAGTGAGTAACGAGATTTATCAGCCCAGTTTGTCACACAACACAGAGGATTCAGAGCAGTTATAAAGGAGGGTGATGAAAGATACATGGAGGGAGGGAAGAACCAGCAGCAGCTTTATTCCCATGTAATAATGCTAATAATATGCAAATAATTCCCCATCTTAATGAATACTTCAGATGAATGCCACGTTCCAAACGGAGATTGCCCGCTGAAAGCTCGCCCTGAAAGAGGGAACACAGCAGCTCAGCTGCTCTGAGGTTTCAAAGCTCTTTTGAAGCCAGGAGTTTCTGAGGAATGCATAGGATGAGGGTACCACTGAGCATCCCATCCCCCCCTACCTGCCTGAGAAGATGCTGTCACTTAGCAGATGATACCAAAGGTCCTCAAACTCCTTCTTAAAAAGTGACCCACCCCATCAAAGCCACCTTAGAAAGGCAATTAATGCAATTTCCAAAACATGCAGGGATCCACATAGACCTCTAGGGATCTGAATCTGGCCTCTGGAACACAGCTCTCATACCAGAGGATCTTAAATGCCCAAACCTCCACTGGACTGGGACTTGCTCTCCTAAATATTTCTGGTGAGGTTGTCAAATTTGCACTTGGAAGTTTCTCCCAAATCTCTGCAAGTATTAGAACAGTGAGTCTTGCTGTCCATCAATGAACATTTTCATAGAATCCTGGAATGTCAGGCTGGAAGGGACCTCAAGGATCACCTGGTCCAACCCTTCTAATACTATTATTTATCCGAGATGTTTCAGCAGCCCCTTGAGCTGAGATTTTTCTTTCCAAAGTGGGGGAATCCACCAGGAAACCATTCCAATGAGTGATCCCTCCCCCAGGCTCTTGCAAACCTCCCCCCTTCCAGCAGGTTTTCATCTCTGGGACAACGGGCACGTGCTCAGAAGTAGGTGGTACCAGCTATAAAACCTTCAGTATCCTTGAGCTACCCCACTTTTGCATGCTCTTCTCTTCCCCCATTATTTTATCCTCAAACATCTTGTGGGAACTCAAATATTTAAGACTTAGGGCTTGCAACTGGCTCACAAAACCCACCCCCTGACTGCAGCATCTCTTCCCACGTTCTCACTTGAAACCCACATTTTTCCTTCCTGCTCAGACATCTGTTTCATTCCATCTTCTCTATCCCCACACACCCTCTCCAACTTCCATCTCCCTCTTCAAGAAACCTTTAGGAGAAGCAGAGACCTTCAGAGTGCCTCCTCCCTCTGCTCTCTAGCACCCAGTTCAAGGCTCGGGCTCTTTGTCACATCTTACAGACACTCCTGGACAACACCACCTCATGTCCTCCTGGCAGCTCAGACTCATCTTCAGGTGTCCTTCAAGCGGACACCTTCAACATTGCCTTCACTCTCTCTGTCTATCCACAAATTGTCCAAATTCTTCTTCTGAATACACCAAACATGTAAATTTTTGTCACTGGAATTTAATGTATTTAATATATTGGAAATTGCTGGAATTTAATAAATTTTTGTCACTTTCTGACCCTTGGGAAGATGTTTCTTCTCATGTCTCCACCACGGGCAGTTCAGAAAGAGAAAGTGTCCTGGTTTGGGCCAGGATAAAGGTGGTTTTCTGTTTCTGTACTTTTGCTTTTAGCTAAGTCCCTTGTAAGTAGTTGCATTTGCTGAAATTAACAGCAAGTTTCTCATGCAGTGTGTGCTTCTAGGACTGATAACACTTGATGTTTATAGTTCCAGCCAGAGACTGGTATGCAGAGCCAAGGACACAGAGGCCCCACCTGAACCCTCCTTTAGGGAGGAACAGACAAGATAGATGCCAGAATTAACCAAACAGAGTATTCCATCCCATACACCTCATACTCAGTATAAATTGAGGCATCACGAGGGCCGAGCCAGATCTTTTCCTGATTTCCTGCTTCCCTTCCTTCACCTGGCATCCTGGAAGGATCCTGTCCGTTCATCTGCCTGTGGTCCTGATCCGTGCCAGCCCATATCTGTGTGTTCCTGCCTCCGGTTCCCGACTGCTGCCGACTCCAGGAGTCCAGCCTGGACTTTCCCAGGGCTGCCCTGCAGGCTCGGTGGTGACGTGAGAGTTATTGGGGGAGAGGGGGGAGGAATGTGGTATCCATTTTCCTGTATATTTGTATATATTTAGTAATTTTACCTATTTATCATTACTGTTTCATTAAAGTTGTGTAGTTTAGTTTCCAACCCATAAGTCTCTCTCCCTTATTCTCTCTCCTTTCTCTATCAAGGAGAGAGAGATTAATAGAGAGCGTCTGTTATTCGGTTTAATTGCCGGGCCAGTGTTAAACCGTGACAGAAAGTCATCACAGCTTTGCTGCAGCTGGATGGTGGCCTCAGCACCCACTTTCACCCCTTGAGCAAGAGACTTTTGCTGCCACCTCTTCCAGAAACCCAACTTTTGCATAATCTGAATTGACAACATCACCAGAGTGACTTAATCAGAGGTTTTTAAAAAATATATAAGCATACTGTGATACTTTTTACTTCTTGATGTTCAGCATTTCAGGCTCACCCTTTCCAGCTGTTCTTTTTTGCAACCAGAGCTGGGAGTGCACATACAGATTTCTGAAGTACAAACTGAGTTTTCATTCTCAGGTGATCACCACATATTGGCAGCTGAATAATCATAATCATAGAAAGCTTCAGCAGGGAGAACACAAAAAACACCCCAAAACCAACATTCCTCTATGGCTATCCCACCCTCCATGTCAGCCACCTGTACTTTTTTTTTCCTTCCCCTTGTTCAAGGAAGGGTGTGATGAACAGAGATGATTTCTAAGGTTGCTCCAAGGGTATCCCCTTTGGAAATCCCAGTATTTCTATCTTTCTATGCTTCCATACACTTATGTACTATTTCTACATATTTATGCAAGTCTATACCTACCTTACACATATCTCTCAATGTATTTATCTGTATCTGTCCCAGGGATGGATACAGGGATAGAGGAGCAGGTGATTCTCCCTCTCTGCTCCATTCTGTGAGACCAAACATGGGGTTCTGTGTCCAGTTCTGGAGCCCCTATTACAAGAAAGACATGGATGAGCTGGAGTGTGTGCAGAGAAGGGCCAGGAGGATGCTCAGAGGGCTGGAGCACCTCTGGTATGGGGACAGACTGAGAGAGTTGGGGTTATTCAGTCTGAAGAGGAGAAGGCTCTGAGGAGACATTATTGTGGCCTTCCAGTATCTTAAAGTATTTACAGGATTCTGGTGAGGACCTCTTTAGGATCTCAGGTAGTGATGGGACATGGGGGAATGGATTCAAACTAGAGGTAGGAAGATTCAGATTAGATCTTAGGAAAAGATCTTCACCATGAGGGTGGTGAGACCCCGGCCCAGGCTGCCCAGAGTGGCTGTGGAAATCCCATCCCTCGCAGTGTGTCAGGACAGGCTGGAGAGGGCTCTGAGCAACCTGATCTGGTGGGAGGTGTCCCTGCCCAAGCAGGGAGGTTGGAATTACATGATCTTTAAGGTTTTTTCCAACCCTGACAGGTATATGATTCTGTGATGTTTTGGGTTGGGTCCCACCAGCCCAGGGTGCTCCAAGCCCCATCCAACCTGGGCTGAGACACTGCCAGGGATGGGGCAGCCACAAATTCCTTGGGAAACCTGGGCAACCAGGGGCTCAGCACCCTCAAATTCAAGAATTTCTTCCTAATGTCCAACCTCACTCTCCCCTCTTCCAGTTTTAACCCATTTCCCTTGTCCTCTCCCTACCCCCTCATGTCCAAAGCCCTCCCCCAGCTTTCTTGGAGCCCCTTCAGATATTGGAAGGTTGCTCTGAGCTCACCTGGGAGCCTCCTCTTCTCCAGGCTGAAGAACCCCAATCCCTCAGCCTGGCTTCCCAGGGAGGTGCTCAGCCCTCTGAGCATTTGAGTGGCTCTGCTCTGGACACCTTCCAGGAGCTCTGTCTCCTTCTGATGTTGGGGACTCCAGTACTGGACACAAAACTCAAATCATCTTCAAGATAATTGGTATCTACAGAGGTCTTAAAGAGATAAGAGGGAAAAAACACTGAGTTCCCATGGAAGATACAGGCTTAAAATCACTTTGAGCCCACCAAAGATGCTGAGGGGAGGTGGTGGACCCTCCTTCTCTCTCATCCTTGGAGAAAGACTACAGTGGGAAGCCCTCTTTTGCTGGGCACTGAAGAACCTTGCACAGAAACCCTGGAAATGACAGAAAAACTTGCCTCAGGTCTGGAAAACCCTCCTGGGGTCCAGAGCAACCAACCATGAGACACAAGCCCCCAGGGCTCCAGGCTTCATTAAGTTGACCACTCACAGCACCACCCATGAGACATCAGAACTGGAAGACAGCAAAAGAAACCTTCCCCAAGCTCTCTCCTCAGAAATCTTCAGCTCCAGTGCTACTTTATAGCTTCACTGTGAAATCACTGGCCCTTCAAATATTTTGCTTATTTTGCCCTCAAAGACAGAGGGTAATCTGCTGCTTTCACTGTCAGGTGGGACAAGCAGAGATGGGATTTTTGCATCAGCTCCCCACACCCCAAATGCAGAGGATGCTTTCTGAACTTCCAAAGAAACTCATTCCTCATCTTTCACTTCAAGGATGCCTTGAAACGAAACACCAGATGATAGTGTCCTGTTCCCAGGTACCCACTGCAAAAATATCAAAAGGAAAGAAGAAATCCTGAGCCAGGGAAGACCCAGAGATTGTATGGCTCCCCCTGAAATGCATCATTTCCAAAATAAAGAGTGTAAATTTAACTGACCCCATAACCCAGAGGGCAATCAGTGTGCTGGGCAGCAGAATTACTCAGAAAAGACACCATTTGAGCCTGAAATAAATCCAATTATGTTTCACTGCTCCTCTTCCATGGGTGGCATGGGTGACACAAGGTTGAGGAGGTGGCAGCTTCAGTTGCCTCTGAAACAGTCTGCTCCAGGAACAAACACAGCACTGCCAACAAAAGCACCATTCCTCAGACTTCCAAAGATTTTTGACAACCTGTGAAGCTCCTGATTCCTCCCCAAATCAGCGTTGAGTAGATCCAAGGCAAACAAGCAGGAACAAGTCTTGGAGCAGGGAATGTTGCAATCCACTCATAGAATCATAGAATTAGCCGGGCTGGAAGGGACCTCAGAGATCATCTAGTCCAACCCTTGACCCACCGGAGCAGTTGCTAGACCATGGCACTGAGTGCCACATCCAGTCTTTTTTTAAATATCTCCAGGGACAGAGAATCTACCACCTCACCGGGCAGTCCATTCCATAGCCTAATCACCCTCTCCGTGAAGAAATTCTTTCTAATATCTAATCTAAACCTCCCCTGGCACAACTTAAGACCCTGCCCTCTTGTCTTGTTGAAGGTCGTCTGTGAAAAGAGTCCAGTTCCCACCTCGCTACAGCCTCCTTTCAGGTAGTTGTAGGCAGCAATGAGGTCTCCCCTGAGCCTCCTCTTCTTCAGGCTGAACAGCCCCAGCTCTCTCAGCCTCTCCTCATAGGGTCTGTGCTCGAGTCCCTTCACCAGCCTGGTTGCCCTCCTTTGGACCTGCTCCAGGACCTCTACATCCTTCTTAAACTGAGGGGCCCAGAACTGGACACAATACTTGAGGTGTGGCCTAACCAGCGCTGAGTACAGGGGAAGAATCACCTCCCTGGACCTGCTGGTGATGCTGTTTATGATACAGGCCAGGATGCCATTGGCCTTCTTGGCCACCTGGGCACACTGCTGGCTCATGTTCAGTTTCTTGTCAATGCAGACTCCCAGGTCCCTTTCTGCCTGGCTGCTCTCCAGCCACTCTGTCCCCAGCCTGTAGCGCTGCATGGGGTTGTTGTGGCCAAAGTGCAGGACCCGGCACTTGGCCTTGTTGAACCTCATCCCGTTGGAATCGGCCCAGCTCTCTAGTCTGTCCAGGTCCCTCTGCAGAGCCCTCCTGCCTTCCAGTTGGTCCACACTTCCTCCCAGCTTGGTGTCATCTGCAAATTTGCTGATGATGGACTCAATCCCTTCGTCTAAGTCGTCGATAAAGATATTAAACAGAACTGGGCCCAATACTGATCCCTGGGGGACACCACTAGTGACCAGCCGCCAACTGGATGCAGCCCCGTTCACCACAATAAGCACTCATTGCTTATAGAACCCAAAGAAACTCCAGATAGACAGACAAACAACCAGGACAGCCATGTCTAAGCTACAAGGTGGGGGAACATCACTTAATAAGGGAATTTTGTGGGTAGCACCAGAGCTGGAAACTTTTCTTCTGGCCTCTACAATCACCACGTGAAGCACTTTGTTGACACAACAGAACATGGCTCAATTTCAAACACCGTTGAGGTTGAGTAATTTCAAATATCTTTTAATGTTTGCAGATAGTCCAGAGGGAAGTTGGCCCAAAAAGATCTCTGAGGCAGCCACAGGAAAACAGATAGAAAACCCTTTAAATCATTACAGTGCCAGGCAGGAGGGAGGAATGGAAAATGAAGAGGGAAAAGGGGAAAGGTGAAGATCCAGACTTCCAACTGAATACTTAAAGCATTTATTTATGTCCAGTGCCTCCATTATAAGTTTATAGTATGCCTCAGGGAGCAGTAACAAACCAATTCCATCAACCCAGACTGGTAGTTCAAAAGTAAGGTTTTAAGTGTGCTCTGTACTCTTCTTCCTTCTCACACTATGGAGATTCATATCAGAAGGAAGCTATTCTTCTGTTTTATTTCTGAGTAGCAAAAATGTTGCATGAGAAATCAGTTGAGGCATTAATACAGCTGGGCTGAACCAGAATCTTACAGACTGGAATCTTTAATGAAAATCTGGGACAGAATGGTGGTAAACCTGGGTTAGAAATCAAGCATATCAGAGAGAAAACAGGCAAAGAGATTCAGCTGAAGAGTTTCCCCTAAATCAGTAAGGTCAAGGGTGATCCCTTTGAAAGTCTTAATTAAATTTACAAAAGGCAAAATTAGCTGCCCAGTGTTAGTGTTTGTATTACAGCATCTTCTGGAGGGTGACCCAGCAATGGGAGGACCTTGTGCTGAGTGGTGGCCACGTGTGTTAGAAAGACACCTGGGGAAAGATGTGGGGAAACTGAGGCAAGAGAATGTAAAGGATCTCCAGTATAACAGTGCCTTCTAAATCAAATCCATGTCTCAAATCAGGTTCTTTGGACACAGGAAACTAATGTGAGAGGAAGAGAAGAGCCTTTCAGATATTGCTGAAACCCTCAATTCTTAACAAAATTTTTCTCCAGTCCCCAAGCATTACCTGGCTGCTGAGGTCAAGCCAGCATCCCAGCCAGGAATTCCAGGGAAGCAAATAATAACAAAATAACACTTACAGTTCCATGGGGTTTTGTGGTGATTCATGAGGATTCAGAATAAGGAAATCAGTCCCAAAAACTTCCAGGGAAACACTTATTTCTGGATGTCCTATTAAAACAGGGTTTCTCTGATAATGTGTCTGTGAATGCCACTAACTCCCTAACTCCCCACTCCTGCTTTGGTTTGAGCCAAGGAGTAGAAGTTAGGGAGAAGAAGAGCAGACACCTCCTGCAATCCAGCACCATGCTGGGGGAGGGCTTTTTACATGGGTGTGTAGCAAGAGGACAAGGGGAAACGGCTTAAAACTTGAAGAGTGGAGATCTAGGCTGGACATTAGGAAAAAAATTCTTTAATTTGAGGGTGGTGAGAGCCTGAAAGAGGTTGTCTGGGGAAGTTATGGCTGCCCCATCCCTGGCAGTGTCTCAGCCCAGGTTGGATGGGGCTTGGAGCACCCTGGGCTGGGGGAGGTGTCCCTGCCCATGCAGGGGGTTGGAACTGGATGAGCTTTAAGGTCCCTTCCAACCCAAACCATTCTGGGATTCTATGATGTTGCAGAATCTGCATTATACGGGGCCAAAAGATCCTCAACTCTTGCTGACACCTCTGATGTTTCAGTGTCCTGGTGAATCACAGAATCTTAGTCTGGTTTGGGTTGGAAGGGACCTTAAAGCTCATCCAGTTCCAACTCCCCTGCATGGTCAGGGACACCTCCCCCAGCCCAGGGTGCTCCAAGCCCCATCGAACCTGGGCCAAGACACTGCCAGGGATGGGGCAGCCACAGCTTCTCTGGGAAACCTGGGACAGGGGCTCAGCACCTTCACAGTAATAAATTTCCTCCTCATGTCCAACCTCAGTGAACTCACTCACTGTGTGAGTGGGGTTATGCACTGCTCCAGCTGCTCAGGATGGGGGAATTTAAGCCTGGCAATAGGATACCTCCTCTTGCTGCATCTCCCACTTCTGAGAGCCTCTGGCAGTGGCACATTTACAGCTTCAAAGGAAAGCAAAGTTAAATTCTTCCTACCAGTTGGCAGCAACACAAATCACCATGCTTGCATCAGGAGATGGTTCATCCCCTTGTACAGATCCACAGGGCCACCCTAAATGGGATCAGGGTGGTTTCCTTTTTTCTTTAAGTTAAAATGGCCCCAAAACCATAAGCCATGCACAAAGGGTCGAGATGATGAATGCAGACTGGTCAGTCTTCCTCTGGATGAGCAGATAGCCTCTGTTTCTTCAACCTTTCTATTTGTGCTTAGCTGTTCTAATGCTCTTAAAAGTTTAAAAAAAAAAAGTAAGTATTAATGTCCCAGTGACCACACCACTACTTTCCTCTATGGAGATGGCTCTGTTTTTAGGGTGGGAAAACAAAATGCACCCCAACTGTCAGATCTGCTCTAGAGACAGAGATGGGGACAAGTCTGCAGCTTCAACCTGAGCCTTTGGATGGCTGGTCTGCAGATCTGTCTGCTAGGGACACCTCTCACTGCATCTCCCACTTCTGAAAGTCCCTGGAACTTTAAAGGGAATCAAAGTTAAATCCTTCCTACCCTGTTGGCAGCAACACAATCATCACGCTTGAAGTGGGAGAGGATTCATCCCCTTGTACGGATCCACAGGGAAACCCCAAATGGGATCAGGATTCCCTTTTTCCTTTAGTTTAAACTATTCTCCCAGCATCATACAAGACTAATTCTACAGAAATTCAGTGGATGAACAACAAATAAGGGTGGGCAAGACTGCAAAGCCCCTCTCCCACATCACCTTACAGAGGAGAGCCAGCCACAGAGGCCACTGCATCTTATGGGCATCAGCAGCTCTGAAGATACTCCTAAGCCTGTGCTGATACCTAAATATCTGACCCCAAAACCATTTCCTAAAGGTAGATTTTTTCTCCCTGAAGCAAGACAGAGCACAAACTACTCCACTAAGCCCCTATTAGTTTGCCATTTACTCACAGCCAGTAGAGGTAAAGAGCAAATCAGCACCTCTGTATTTTGTGACAGATGCTGGTTTTTTCCTAGACAGACAGACTCTTAAGTGCTGCCCTGCTGGGACCCTGCACTCCACGTCAAGGGCACATTAAGGGGATCACGATCCCAGCATCAGCTGTGTGAGCACTACCAATAAATAGCTATTTTTCAGGCTCATTTTCTCCAAGCTCCCACCATTTCCCATTTTGAAGTGGATTCTCACCGTGAGCAAACTCATCCCTGCTCAGCTAACTTTGTCAGTCTGGCCCAGACACCCCTTTTGTTGACATGAGGTTATGAGATAGGGATTTTTCCTTCAAAAAGTGAGGAGTCTCAGCATTTTTGGATCGTGCTTCCAGAGTAAAATTGATCCTTTGGTGTCTGAGGTGAAGAAATGCTCCCAGGAAGCACAACCACCCCAGGAGAGCTGGGACAGCATCCTCCAGGCACCCAAAAATTTCCCCCGGTGTTACTGCTGAAGCCTTTTCTAGACAAAGAAAACAATTTGCCTTTAAATCAAGACAGCAGAATTCAGCTCCCTTGCCCCACAGAAGACTGAGGATGCCAGCAAAACACTCTCACAAGTAGCCCCAGCATGCCTTAAGTCATGATACACTTTGATATTTCTGTTGAGCCCACGCAGGACCGGACTGAAATGCCACCGTTCACTGCAGGCAGGGTGTGGGTGGATGACTTCACCACCTTCTTCCCAAAGCAGGAGCACATTTCAGGAGAACTCCACCTTGTCAGGACAGGGTGAAGTCACACATCAGTCTGGCAGGGTGGAAAGGAGTTTTTTTTCAATGTGTTGTGAGGGTCAGGGTGGCTGGGAGAGCAGATCCCTTGTGTGCCCGGGCAGGGTGGGGTTTGGTGGCTCCGCACGGCCTGGGTGTGAAACACTCACCTCATTTTCATTAATTCCTTCAAAGAATCATAGAAATGAGGGGTTGGAAGGGACCCTGAAATATCACTGAGTCCGACACCCCCCTGCCAGAGTAGGGTCACCTCCAGCAGCTCACAGGAACACATCCAGGTGGGGTTTGAATGTCTCCAGAAGAGACTCCACAACCTCCCTGGGCAGCCTGGGCCAGGGCTCCCTCATCTTCACAGTGAAAAAATTCTTCCTTATATTTATATGGAATCACCTATGCTCCAGTTTGTAACCATTGCCCCTTGTCCTATTGTTAGTTACCCATGAGAAAAGCTTTACTCCCTCCTCCTGGCATTCACCCTGTACATATTTATGAACATTAATGAAATCCTTCTCATTCTCTTCTCCTCCAAGCTGCAGAGCCCCAGCTCCCTCAGCCTTTCCTCACCAGGAGATGTTCCACTCCCTCCATCCTCTTGCTTGCTCCGTGCTGGACTCTCTCCAGCAGTTCCCTGTCCTTCTGGAACTGAGAGGCCCAGAACTGGACACGATATTCCAGATGTGGCCTCACCAGGGAAGAGTAGAGTGGAAGGAGAACCTCTCTCAACCTCATAACCACCCCTACTCACCACCCCAGGTACCACTGGGCTTCTTGGCACATTTTTGGCTCATGCTCATCCTTCAACCCACCAGCACCCCCAGGTCCTCTTCTCCTGTGTTGGTCTCCAACAGCTCAGCCCCCAACCTACACTGGTACCTGGGGCTGTTCTTTCCCAGATGGAAGATTTTACACTTGCCTTTGTTGTAATACATTACATTTCTCCCTGCCCAACTCTCCAGTCAAAGGCTCTCTTACACTCACCTCCACAGATTAGACAGTAAATATCATTTTAAAAAGCACTCTCTAACCTCAGCAAGGCTGTTCCAAAAATCAGGCTTAACCAGTTGACCTCTGATTATCTTCAACACTGCACCCATCCATCTCCAATACCCAAGTTTCAGCCTCCAACAGCCCTTCCTTAAGGTGCTGCAACTGGATGTTCATAATTAAAGAGCTACTCAGTGCCTTAAATTAGCTGTTGGCAAGAAAGAATCTGACTGTCCTCAAAAAGCTCTGTAAGGGCCATGAGGGCCATCAAAGGCATTGAATGTCAGGTTCTGCATTTGGGTCACAGTAACACTCTGCAAAGATTTGGGGAAGAGTGATGGGAAGTGCCTGGTGGGAATGGATCTGGGGGTGTTAACTCAACAGCAGCTGAATATGAGCAAAAAAGAAGGAATCTGGGGGACAGAGATTGTCCCCTGTGCTGGGCACTGGAGAGGCTGCACTTCCAAACCTGGGGTCAGTTTTGGCCCTTCTGTGACAAGAAGGACATTGAGGTGATGGAGTGTGTCCATTGAGTGTGTGCAGAGAGGGGCAAAGGAGCTGGGGAAGGGTCTGGAGCACAGATCCAGGAGTGGTGAGGAACTTGGGGATGTTGAATCTGGAGCAGAGGAGGCTGAGGGGAGACCTTGTGGCTCTCTACAATGTCCTGAGAAGAGGTTGAAGCATGGTGGGATGGTGTTGGTCTCTTCTCCCAAAGAACAACTGAGTTTTACGTTGGATAATAGGAAAAAATTCCTTACTGAAAGGGTTTTCAGGCCCTGGCCCAAGCTGCCCAGGTCACTGGTGGTGTCCCCATCCCTGGAGGTGCTCAAAAGCCATGGGGATGTGGTGCTGAGGGACACAACTTTAGTGGTGGACTTGTCTGGGTTAACAGCTGGTCTTGATAATCAACCAAAATGATCCCATGGTTCTTTTCCAATAAAAATTACCCCATGATTCCACGAATGCCAGACCCCTCTGAAAGCCACCATGCCCCAGGCACATGACATTTACCAGTGTTTCTGCTCTCAGTTGCCTCAGCCAATAAATCAGCACCATCCCATCAGGATCTGGCCCAATATGTGCAAGTCTGACACTTGCACAAGAACAGCCCAAATGAAATGAGATTAGCCCAAATCCTTAAATGTTAATTAACTCCCACACACTGACTTGAGTAAGAAGCCTTGTGAGTAACTCTGCATTTTGTAGTGACAGTGTTTCCCAAATCTGGGAGCTGTGAATGAAACTGGAATAGCTCAGTGGACACTTTGATCAAACCTGGCAGCCTGCAAAACAAGGGGAATTTCACACACACTGAAAATCAGTGAACTGTTTGCCTGATGGCTCCTCCAGAGGCAAAGGTTTTGGTGTCCTCCTATAGCTCCTCCATGCTCTCCTTCCTGGACACCTGTGTGACTCCTCCACCTGTGGCACCTGGGCTGAAAAGAACTGGCACCAATCACCAGCAATCTTAAGGGTGATCTCAAACCTCCTGGGGCACCACAAACTTGTCCTGGGGTGCCAGGTTATCTGAAAGTTCACCCACCTTTAACTGCAGCCATGAGTTCACTCAATTGTTGTGCTGGGAGAAGACCTTTAAGATCACCAAGTCCAACCTCAATTAACCAAATTAACCAAATCAATTAATCAACCTCTACCAAACCATGGCCCTCAGCACCACATCTCCAGGGCTTTTAAGCACCTCCAGGGATGGAGACTCTACCACTGCCCTTTCAGTAAAGAATTTTTTTCCTATTATCCAGCCTCAGTTGTTCCTTAGGAACAGAGCCCAACCCACCTTGGTTCCAACCTCTTTTCAAGCAGTTGCAGAGAGCCACAAGGTCTCCTCTCCCTCAGCCTCCTTTGCTCCAAGCTCAACATCCCCAACTCCCTCAGCCATTTCTGATTTGTTCTCCAGACCTTTCCTCAGCTCCATTGTCCTTCTCTGGACATGTTCCAGCCCCTCAATGTCCTTTTTGTCCTGAGGAGCCCAAAGTGTGGTCCAGGACTCAAGGTGTGGCCCTACCAGTGCCAAGCACAGATTCTTTCTGCCACTAAACACATAGGAGGAGCTGATGGTGACAACAACAAGTCCCAGCTTTTTCCACTCTAAGCTTATTTTCAAGCCTTCAGTTTGTTGGAGGCTGGTGCCCACTGAAGGTTTTCAAGCCAATGCCACCCTCCTGATGGCTGTAGACTCAGAGAGGAATTCCAGCTGCCTCTAAAAATGGTGTTTTACCCTTTCCAGCCTGGTGTGCATGGTGTTCAATATCTCCTATAGACACTGCAAGCAGCTTTGGCATTTGAAGGCTCTCCACTGATGCACATGCCACGTTAGGTGTCTTTAGGAGAAAATCTGTCTCACTGTGCATCTGAAAGCACCCAGGGAGCTCCAAATCCTAGCAGGGCCTGGAGATTTCTTCAGTTACAAAAGGGAAAACATTGCACAAATATATTCTAAAGAAAGGCAAAGATGGAGGAAGAGTCTTCAATGGGTGCAGTTTTGCTGGAAAATAATCACAGGAAGAGAAAATCACAGAAGACCAATCGGGAAAACAAAAGACCTGCAAGAAGCCACCTTGAGGAGCATTTCCAGCTCAGGGCTGGAGGAAAAGCATCATCAGTGAGCAAAACCAACCCTGGGAAGAGCTGAAGCAAGGTGGGTGCTGCCACAGTTTCCTGCTTTCCAAGGGAGCTGAGGTATAGAGACTCTGCAGAGAGGAGAGCACAGGGCATCCTCTTGCTGGTGGAAATGAATCTCAGCTCAGGAGCAAGCACTGACATCCAATTACACTGCCTTAATGAGGCTGACAATAGATGGATGTTTTATCTGTTTTCACCCTGAATATTTGGAGGGATTATTTTTTCATTTCAGGAGAAAAGAAAGGTGCAAATTTACAGTGGAACATCCAGCTGGCTCAAAAAGAGTCCTGGATCTGGTCTTGCAGCCCTGAGCCTGAGGCCGCCCTTTGTCACCAGCAATAGAAGATGAGCTGCAGCTTTGAGACACCTTCTTTTGGGAAGGATGGGACAGAGGGGGTTTGGGTACAGCTGTAATCATCTCCTGGGCTTCTGCAACAAAATTCTCTGCTTGTGAGATGTCCTCCTGCAAAGAAACCTCATGATATAACAGAGCATTCACCCCTTTCTGCAGAAGGATGTGGCAGCAATGGCTCAGCATGGTACTTTGTACACCCACTGACCTGGATCTTTTACTGACAGCTCTCCCTGCAGGGTGGTGGGGGAACACCTTGAGCTAAGACCAGTCCATAGAAATCAATTTTGGAGGCTTACGTTGGTTTTCTTGATCTTCCTGGGCAAATTGTCTCCCTCCATCTTGAATGAAGCATGAAGAAAAGTGGCTGCATTTGTGTCAGGGATAGATGAGAGTGACTGTAACCTTTTAAGATCCTTCAGGAATAATGTGAAGTATCTGTTCTAGAATTCAATGTATGTTAATACATTCACCACAGATTTTGACTCTCCAGTTGCACCAAGAAAATGGGTGCTTAGTGAGATGTTGAGATGTCAAGGGATGGATACAGTCTCAGAATATCCAACCAAGTTTTTTATGGGGTACAGTGAAAGACCCCGTGACAGCAGAGAAATGATAAGGAGTGAGCTCTGAACTCAAGCAGAGGGACACGACACACCAGGTTTGACCTGAAAGTGTCCAAGCTGCAAGCCAGGCAGCTGGTTCCCATTTCTGTGCTTGCCAAGATCAAAACCAAAGCCTCCTTCAGTCCCCATACAGTGAGGGCCCTGGTCCTGCTTTGCTCCTCTGCTGCTTGCCAGGCAGACAGACAGATTAAGCATCGTTCTTGCTTATTTTTCCCTGTGTCTTGATCTAAAAAGCTCTCCCTGAGGTGCTTATATCAGCCAAAAGCTTTTGCCTGACATGACCTCACGAGGACAGGGCTTCAGACAGCAGAGCAGGAGCACTTGGCCTCTTTTTCTCTAAGCACACACCATTAATTGCTACTTCTGGACTGTAACATATTTTTCTTGGCTGCTTGGAGCAGCTTTGAGCACATTGTTCCCACTCTTCAGCATAAAGGTGAACAAGGGAACCTACAGCTCTTCCAGTAGGCTCAAAAATAAAAACTCCAAGGAACCCAGTACGTTTAACAGGCTTGGTGCTATTTTAGAACGTGCTAAATTAGGGGAGTGTTTGAAAAGCACTCACCTAAGTAATCAGTGCTCACACGTTTACACCTTGGGAAAAAAACCAGAAAAATAAGATCACTGTGTCGGGAATACTCTCCTCTCCAGTTCCCCTTTAATATTCCCCAAGGTCCTGGCAAAAGCTCTGCAATTCGTTTTCTCCCTTGGCATCCTCAGTTTCTCAGTGACCATTTAAACAAGTCACTTCTGGAGCCCAGCCCTTGTTTCAAACCTCCTCTTCCTTTGCTGCGCTGCGACCGATAATTCATCTCAGCCCGACAGCTGGAGCGCTGCCGGAGTCAAGTCCTGAGTGCCCGAGTAGGAGGGGCAAGAGAAAAGCTTTCAAATGAAAGTATTATTCTCCCAGCAGTGAAGCACCCTTTCCTCCAGCCTCAAGCAACACCAGCCCTTCCATTCCTTTGGTTTCTAACAATATCTTCCCTCCTGCTGCCGACTTACAAAAGGCCCGACCTGAAAAATCAGTTCTTGAAACAACCGTCAGCAGTTTTTAAAGCCCGTTTGAGTGGTACGTGGGGGAAGGAGAAGGGGAAAACAAAAACCCAGTTCAGCTTCACCTAGCCCTAGAAATTAAAATACAGAAATAAAACACGAGACATGGGTGAGCCTGAGAGCTGGTGTGTAGCAGGATGGCAAAGCTCAGGGCTGTTGGCAGCTGGCGCACACCTTCTTGCTAGGTAGTGACTCCAGCAAGACAGAGGGTCTCTAGGTACTTGGTGGAAGGACAGCAGGAGCTGTCAAAAAGCTGCTGTCATCTGGGGAGAAGGAAGAAGAGGATGTGTCTGCTAATTACCAGGCACAATGTCACCTCTAAACCAGCAGCAAGCTCCTTACCCAGCTGCCAGCCCAACCCGGGGAGGTTCCGGGAGCTCTGCAACGCACCCACCCTTCCTCACAGCTTAGCTCAAACCCTTCGGAGATCCTCGCAGATCCTCACCTGCCAAACAACCAGAAGGGATGCAAACGTTAAAAAGTCTTGGAAGATGGTGTCCTTGGATGGAAAATGTTCTGAGCAAGGCAGGGTAATGATGCAGATCTGCGAGAGGGCTGCAAAGTGTCAGCGGGAAGCGGGCGTGCAAGAGCAGACGCCGCATTCGGTCTGCTCGGAAGCGGAGAGGGAAGCTGTGTGTGTGCCATCCAGCAGGCAGCAAGGATTTATTTAATTTAAATACACTCCCTGGCAGGGAGCCAGCGACAGTCCTGTGACCTTCATTTTGTCATTGCCCAAGTGTACATTTCACAGACCAACTTATTATACACCTCCAGGTAACCAAAGCACATTTATATCTGATAAACCACTGGCCCGAGCTCAGGTGACCAATTTCAGTGTTCTATTGTTACTGTTATTTTAGTTTTATTTCAAATGGAAGATTAAACCAAGAAATCATCGTAGGAAGTCAACGAGGCTGTGAAGGGATCCAGCACAAGTCCTGTGAGGAAGGGCTGAGGGAGCTGGGGGTGTTGAGGCTGGAGAAGAGGAGGCTCAGGGGAGACCTCATCACTCTCTCCAACTCCCTGAAAGGAGGTTGGAGCCAGGGGGGGGTTGGGCTCTTTTCCCAGGCAACTCTCAGCAAGACAAGAGGGCAGGGTCTCAAGTTGTGCCAGGGGAGGTTTAGGTTGGAGATTAGAAAGAATTTCTTTCTGGAGAGGGTGATCAGACATTGGAATGGGCTGCCCAGGGAAGTAGTGGATTCTCCATCCCTGGAGATATTTCCAAAGAGCCTGGATGTGGCACTCAGTGCCATGGGCTGGGAACCACAGGGGGAGTGGATCAAGGGTTGGACTTGATGATCTCTGAGGTCCTTTCCCACCTGGATGATTCTGTGATTCTAGGATTCTATGGAAAGACTTGAAGCCTCCTGGACTTAGAAGGAAGTTAACAAATGGATGTAGGAGTGGCATATGGAACCTGTGACTCTATAGGATCTTGGATAATTGGATATTTGCTCTTTCATCAAGGCAAGATGGAAGGAACAAAGAACAGCCACTCCCTATGACTTCGTGGAAAAATCCTCCCCCATCTGGGCAAATGCAACCAACCAACAAACATCCCCCAGCACTCCATCCCCACCCTTGACAATGACTGTGCCATTTTGACCTCTTCCACCTATCCTTTTATTTGGGCTACTTTTGGTTGGATTGGGTCATTTTCATAGTGGATCAAAGGTTGGACCTGATGATCTCAGAGATCCTTTCCAACCCAGATGATTCTGTGTGATTCTGTGTCTTTATATTTTTTTTTTCCTCAGGCACTGATACATGTTGCACAGCCTTTGACATAGACACAGCTGAGAGTTCAAAAACCCAAAATCCTGAGAAAAACTGAGAAACCTGCTTAAAAAATGCAGCAGGGTTACAACATTTTAACACCTGGTTAATTTTCAATGCTGCTCTCAGAAAATGGCTGCAAAATAGCCATTCAGGATCTTGTCTTTATTGCCTCCACACCATCACCACCACGCAGATTTTGCAGAGTAATATTTAGATCATAGAATCATAGAATCATAGAATTGGCTGGGTTGGAAGGGACCTCAGAGATCATCAAGTCCAACCCTTGAACCACCGTTGCGGTTGCTAGACCATGGCACTGAGTGCCACATCCAGTCTCTTTTTAAATATCTCCAGACACAGAGAATCCACTACTTCCCTGGGCAGCCCATTCCAATGCCTGATCACCCTCTCCAGAAAGAAATTCTTTCTAATATCCAACCTAAACCTCCCCTGGCACAACTTGAGACCCTGCCCTCTTGTCTTGTTGAAAGTCATCTGGCAAAAGAGCCCAACCCCCCCTGGCTCCAACCTCCTTTCAGGAAGTTGGAGAGAGTGATGAGGTCTCCCCTGAGCCTCCTCTTCTCCAGCCTCAACACCCCCAGCTCCCTCAGCCTCTCCTCAGAGGGTCTGTGCTCGAGTCCCTTCACCAGCCCAGTTGCCTCCTTTGGACCTGCTCCAGCACCTCAATCTCCTTCCTGAGCTGAGGGGCCCAGAACTGGACACAGGACTCAAGCTGTGGCCTCACCAGGGCTGAGCACAGGGGCAGAATCCCTTCCCTGGACCTGCTGGCCACGCTGTTCCTGACACAGCCCAGGATGCCATTGGCCTTCTTGGCCACCTGGGCACACTGCTGGCTCCTCTTCAGCTTCCTGGCAATCCAGACTCCCAGGTCCCTTTCTGCCACTCTGTGCCCAGCCTGGAGCTCCCCATGGGGTTGTGGCCAAAGTGCAGGACCTGGCCCTTGGAATGTTGAACCTCATCCCGTTGGAATCATCCCAACTCTCCAGTCTGTCCAGGTCCCTCTGCAGAGCCCTCCTGCCTTCCAGCTGATCCACACTCCCCCCAGCTTAGTGTCATCTGCGATGTCTCAGAGTTTCAAGAATGGAAAACCACTTCAAAGTTAACAGCCTCAAGAAGCAATAAATCATAACATTTCAAGAAGGAGTTGTTTCTGACTCCAGTATTACTGAGCTAAATGACTTGTACCATTACAGAAAAGTCATTCTGTGTATGAGAAACGAGCAGCAGCACTTTGGTGATAAGGATAAAGAGATATTTGTCCTAACGAGGGAACGTCAGCTCCATCTGAGCACAGACCCAGTGCAGCCATAACTCTGGAGCCGTTAGCGATGTCTCCTCGGCTTTCTCCAGGGATCAACTCAGTATCACTATCACATCCTTCTCCAGAGTGATGAAAGCACATTACAGGCTGATAAAAGGCAATCCATGGTATTCCTTACAAGCCTCCAAAGATGAGCAATTTATTAAAAAGAGCTTTTCAGGAACCTGGCAAAAAAACCCAAGAAAACCCCACCAAGAAACAAACCAACAAAAAACCACGTTCTTCATCAACACCTCACACCAAATCCATCTTCTTAAAAATCCATCTTTCAACAAAAGAAGCCCAGACAGGGGTCCAAGGAGGGTATTCTTCCCCTCTGCTCTGCTATGCTGAGAGCCCACCTAGAGTTGTGTGTCCAGTTCTGGAGTCCCCAACATCAGAAGGACACAGAGCTCCTGGAAGGTGTCCAGAGCAGAGCCACTCAAATGCTCAGAGGGCTGAGCACCTCCCTGGGAAGCCAGGCTGAGGGATTGGGGTTCTTCAGCCTGGAGAAGAGGAGGCTCCCAGGTGAGCTCAGAGCAACCTTCCAATATCTGAAGAGGCTCCAAGAAAGCTGGGGGAGGGCTTTGGAGACAGGGGGGTAGGGAGAGGACTAGGGGAATGGCTTAAAACTGGAAGAGGGGAAACTGAGGTTGGACATTAGGAAAATTCTTTAATTTGAGGGTGGTGAGACACTGGAACAGGTTTCCCAGAGAAGCTGTGGCTGCCCCATCTCTGGCAGTGTCTCAGCCCAGGTTGGATGGGGCTTGGAGCACCCTGGGCTGTGGGAGGTGTCCCTGCCCATGCAGGGGGTTGGAACTGGATGAGCTTTAAGGTGTCCCTTCCAACCCGAACCATTCTATGAGTCTAAATAACTTCCTATAGCTGATGCTACAAAGTCTCTCTTCCCTAATCACTCCTGCTTGGGTTTGCAAATTACAAGTGGCTGTGTCTTTTCACCTGTCAAGAAAGATTTATCAACCTCCTCCTGTATCACAAAGGTCACAGAAGTAAATCCAAGTGGAAGTGGTTCCACCAGGAGCCCCTTCTCCCTCCTGAGCTGTCCCATAGGCAACTGCACCCACCAGGATGACACAATGAAATAGCTTAAATAATTAAAACTGTAAGTAGGGAAGGGAAAGAACAAAGCAGCTGAGGGATGGAACGAGCCTGGCTTTTCTTAGGCTCTGTTATCTGCAACAGGTCTCCCTCCTCCTGTGAATTAAGAGTAATGAAGAGATGATCCAAAGTTTGGTTAAAGTCTACCAGATCTAGCTGGGCATCCTTCAGTAGAACCAAAAAGAAACCACCAGAAAACCCAGGGTCTGATTCTCACTGCTTTGCACCACTTCAGCAGCACAAATGCCAGAAGAAATTATAGCCACACCTCCTCTAACAGCAGCATAAATGAGCTGTGATGCAAACCAGGACCCAGCTGGGGATGTTAAGACCTAAAGGCAAGAGAGCAACCAGATGTTTCAGTGCCTTGTCCAAACTGTGTGCGGTGGAGTTGGGTCACCTCTCCTCTGAACAGCACCTGGGGGATATGGTGTGTAAGCCACTGGAAAAAGTAGGCAAGGAAACTCCATCCAAAAAACCTCCTTTTAATTGTGTCTTGCACCTTGGTTGAAATAAAAATCTCCCTCCCTCCTTACCTGCTGCCATGAAGCTCTCAGATTCAGCTACAGTGCTGAGAAAAGCTGAAGCCCAGGAGCTCCGTGTGAAACCAGGTGTGATCAGCAAAATGGGCCAAGCCAAGGGAATAATCACAGAATCACAGAATGTTTTGGGTTGGAAGAGACCTCCAGGATCATCCAGTCCAACATTTGACCAACACCATAATCTAACTACTAAACCATGTCCTTAAGGACCAGGTCCAAATGCCTTTTAAATCCATCCAGGGATGGTGACTCCACCACTGTCCTGGGCCATTCCAATGCCTGACAACCCTCTCAGTGAAAAAACATTTCCTAATATCCAGCCTAAATAACCAGAAATCCTGCTCCTTACCCCTCTCTCTTTATTCCTTGTGGATCTCCCCACTTGATTTCAGGCACACGATTCCTTTGGCTTCACAAGGGATTCTGCAGCCTGAGATCTCCAGGGTCACCACCCACCCCTCGTAGCAACAACAAAGCCAACACCACCACCAAGAGCTGATCTTCCAGTGAGGGTCTGGAAGGGACTTCTGAGGAGCAGCTGAGGGCATTTGGATTCAGTTTGGAGAAAATGAGACTGAGGGGTGACCTTAGTGCAGTCTGTGGCTTTCTCACAAAGGGAGGAGATGGGATTGGCACCAATTTCTTCACTCCTGTGACCAAAGACAGGACTCAGAAATGGTGTGAAGCTGAATCAGGGGAGGTTTAGGTCAGATACCAGAAAAGGTTTTTCACCCAGAGGGCAGCTGAGCAGTGGAACAGCTCCCCAAGGAAGTGGTGACAGCACCAAACCTGAGTTCAAGAAGTATTTGGATGATGCTCTCAGGCACATGGGGTGATCCTGGGGGTGCCCAGGGACACAGGGACAGGAGTTGGACTCCATGATCCTGATGGATCCCTTCCAACTCAGAGTATTCTATGATTCAATCATTTTATGACAGACTGATGGAGAGCAGGAGACCAGAGCAGGAGGAGAAGGCCAGCACAAGCACCTTGCCCTGCTGTCTTCCCACCAGTTCTCTCTCCAGCACTTCACTGACCTTCACTGCAGAGCAAACACCATTTTTTTCCATTGTTATTTTTTTTTTAAACACATAAGACTGAAAACAGAGGATACAGCTGTGCAGCTCACACATAACATGTCCCAGCAGCAGCATGGCAAGTTCAAGTCACTCTGTGATTTATTAACTCAGGGATGGCTCCCTTCTGTCTGGGTCATGATACTGGGTCATATCTGGGTCATCCATCCACTAGACCCAGTCCTGTGGCCCAGAAAACCTTATTTTCTTTTTCCTACAAAAATATTGAAGGATTTTACTTCACCACTGAGACTCCAGCATATCTCCCCCAAGTATGCTACAGTGCAGTGAGAACAGAAAAATGTCAAAATACACAGCCCAGGATTATTCTGTCAAAACTGGATTGAGGAGGGTCAAAATATTTGAGCTGAGTGTCCTGGTTTGGGCCAGGATAAAGGTGATTTTCTGTCTCGTACTTTTTGCTTTTAGCTAAGTCTCCTGTAAGTAGCTGCACTTGCTGAAATGAACAGCAAGTTTCTCAGACAGTGTGTGCTTCTAGGATTGATAACACTTGATGTTTATAGTTACTGCTAGAGACTGGTGTGCAGAGCCAAGGACACTGCTCAGCTCTGAGGAAAACTTTTACCCTCCAGAAGGAGTAAAGAGGTCCCACCTGCAGCCCTGCTTTGGGGAGGAACAGACAAGATAGATGCCAGAATTGACCAAACAGAAGATTCCATCCCATATACGTCACATTCAGTGTAAATCTGAGGCATCACGAGGGCCGAGCCAGATTTCCAGACTTCTGGATTTCCTGAATTCCTTGCTTCCCTTCCTTCACCCAGCATCCTGGGAGGATTCCATCCCTTCCTCTGCCTGTGCTCCTGATCCATCCCAGCCTGAATCTGTGTGTTCCTGCCTCCAGCTCCCAACTGCTGCCGACTCCAGGAGTCCAGCCTGGACTTTCCCAGGGCTGCCCTGCAGCCTCGGTGGTGACGTGAGAGTTATTGGGGAAAAAGGGGGGAGGAATGTGGTTTCCATTTTCCTGTATATTTGTATAGATTTAGTCATTTTTCCTATTTATCACTACTGTTTCATTAAAGTTGTGTAGTTTAGTTTCCAACCCATCAGTCTCTCTCCCTTATTCTCTCTCCTTTCTTTATCAAGGAGGAGAGAGACATTAATAGAGAGCGTCTGTTATTCAGTTTAATTGCTGGGCCAGTGTTAAACCCTGACACTGAGAAAAGATTTGGAAGCTCATCTTCTGAATCACACCACGGTGCTGCAAGCGAGCAGTGCTCAGCATTTCAGTCAAAGCCTAACTCAGCTTTACTCTGACTCAAAATAAGAAAACAGCACATTAATCCCAAATCCTGTAAATATTTGTAAACACTCTCCACCATCTTCCTCACTCCCGTGGTGGAGGGCTGGCCCATGTTTTCAAAGCCTGTGTGAAAGCAGATGGTAGCCACCTAATTCAGATTCCATGCAATCTGCTGCTGGTGGGGAATTAAAAAAAAAATTAAAAAAATCTTGACTGCTTCTCCTACAAATGTAAAACCTGGGAAGTTCAACCCACTTCTTACTTTTGTTACATGTTTTCTAACAGTTTTGCCAACAGACCCAGCTATGCTCAGGGAGAACACATGTTTCTTGTTCTCAACCCAACAGCAAAAAAACCCCCTCAGATAATGCTGGGAATGTTGAGTTGTCTGCTTGCTTCTTTTGCTTACCCTGGCTTTGCAACTTCATTCACTGCTCTCTCCTCACCCACAAATCCAACCATTTTAACCTCCAAGACAACCAGGTTGGTCACACGTCCTTTACTTGAAGTGAATCCATGCTGACTATTCCCCAAATCACTCTTTTCTTGCACATGCTCAGAAATTTGTTCCAAGAGGACTCACTCCAGGATCTCCCCAAGGTCCCAAGTTGGGCTGACTGTAGTTCCTTGGGTCATCCTTGAGATCCTGGGAATATAGGTGCAATATTTGCTTTTCTCCCATCATTAAGAGACACTTAAGAGTCTCCATGAACTTTCAGAGGTAAGAGATGGGCCTTGATTTAACATCAGCCACTTCTTTCAGCACACACAAATGGAGCTGATCAAGTCTCCCAGACTTGCAAGTCTCAACCCTGATCTGCTGCTGACGTTCCTCTGAGTCTGAAGCCCCCCATGCCAACCACAGAGGCCTGGGAGACCTTGCTGGTGAAGACTGAAGTAAAGAAGGCACTTATCTGTGTCTGCTGGTGCTAAATCAGGAGCTATGTTCAGCAACATGCCACAGGGCAAGAGTAGATCATCATCATCATCATCATCATCAACCACTAGGAAAGTGGCTGTCCCCATCCACTCAGCACTGGTGGGGCTACACCTTGAATCCTGGGGTCAGTTTTGGGCTCCTCAGGACCAGAAGGATATTGAGGGGCTGGAAAACATCCAGAGAAGGGCAATGGAGATGGGGAAGGATCTGGAGAACAAGACTCAAGAATGGGTGAGGGACCTGGGGGTGTTCAGCCTGGAGTAAAAGAGGGTGAGGGGAGACCTTGGGGCTCTCTGCAACTGCCTGGAGTGGTCAGGATCTTCTTCAAAGCAATAGGAAAAGAGGAAATGGCCTCAAGTTGTGCCAGGGGAAGTTTAGATTGCATGTGGGGTTGTCAGGTCCTGGTCCAGGCTGCCCAGGGATGTGGTGGAGTCCCCATCCCAGGAGAGATTTCAAAGCCCTGGAGATGTGGTTCTGAGGGACACGGGGCAGTGGTGGCCTTGGTAGTGTTGGGTTAACAGTTGGAATTGATCTTCTAGGTCATTTCCAAACAAAACCATCCTTTGATTCTGTGTTCATCTTGCTGCCCTTAACATCCTCTTGCAAACTCCCAGTGAGCTCTGGCTTTCCTAACCCAAGCCCTACATGTCTGGACAACATTTCTAACCTCAAACCTTTGTAGTCAGACTTAGCTCCTACCTCCTGCAAACCCCTGTTTTGCACACTGGATGAAAAATAAATCACACTGCCCTGTTGGGCCTCTAGCAGAGGTCATAACGTGACACATCCAAATGAAAAATCTCTTCAATCCCACTCAAGACTCAAGGATTTGATTTTTTTTTCTCTCCAAGAGATGAAAAACTGGCTAACACTGCTAGTGGAGAGTTAAGCCCCTCCACAGCAGCCTGTAAATAACCCTGGATTGCCACACAAATGCCACTGGTCACAAAGCTTCAAAGTCCTTCTACAAACCAGGGCAATTTTATCTGACTGGGTTTCTCCGTGCAGGAATTAATTTTGGAGGTTGATTCTATGTGATACAATCAGGATGTTTTAGTTCCTGGAGATGACATTTCTCCTCCTACCCACAGCTATCAACTTTGGAAGCGTGACACACATTTCCTACAAACCTACATATTCTTTGCTTCACTGTTTCTGCAGCCTCCAAGTGGATTAATTTTATTTTAAAAAAAAAAATAAAAAAAATCAGTAACCTGAAGTTACAACATTTCTCTGATCCCTGATGCTTTATAAACACCCAGTGAAGCTCTCAATGAGCACATTCATATTCTCAGTAGCACAGAGATGCCTTGCTTTGGATTTCTCTCCTGGGGAGAAATGCAGCTCTGAAACCCCCCAGGAGTGATCATAGAATCATAGAATCATAGAATTGGCTGGGTTGGAAGGGACCTCAGAGATCATCGAGTCCAACCCTTGATCCACTCCCGCTGCAGTTCCCAGCCCATGGCACTCAGTGCCACATCCAGGCTCTTTTGAAATATCTCCAGACACGGAGAATCCACTACTTCCCTGGGCAGTCCATTCCAATGCCTGATCACCCTCTCCCTAAAGAAATTCTTTCTAATATCCAACCTAAACTTCCCCTGGCACAACTTAAGACGGTGCCCTCTTGTCTTGTTGAAAGTCATCTGGCAAAACAGACTGACCCCCAAATTCTGTGGGGGTCTCACAGAATTGTCATGACTGGAAAAGACCTCTAAGATCACTGCATCCAACCATCAACTTCCCCACACACACAATAAAAGAAATAAAATATATTTATACCTACATCACCATGCCTACCAGAGCATGTCCTGAAGTGCCTCATCTCCATGGGGTTTAAGTATTTTCAAGTATGTAAGGGGTGAGTGTCAGGGAGATGGAGTTAGGCTTTTCTCAGTGGTGACCAGTGATAGGACAAGGGGTAATGGGTGTAAATTGGAGCACAGGAGGTTCAAGTTGAATATTCGAAAAAATTTTTTTTCCTGTAAGGGTGACAGAGCCCTGGAACAGGCTGCCCAGGGGGGTCGTGGAGTCTCCTTCACTGGAGACATTCAAAACCCGCCTGGACACGTTCCTGCACGATGTACTCTAGGTGGCCCTGCTCTGGCAGGGGGGGTTGGACTAGATGATCTTTCGAGGTCCCTTCCAACCCCAAGGATTCTATGATTCTATGATTCTATGATCCCCAGGGATGGGGACTGGGCAGCCCATTCCAGCACCTGACTGCTCTCTCAGTAAAATTATTCCTCAGCTCTGGTCTAAACCTCCCCTGGTGTAACTTCAGGCCATTTCCTCTGGTCCTATCATTATTTAGTGGAGAGAAGAAGTCAGTACCACCTCCCTACAACCTTCTTTTGTGGAGAGGAACAGTCTCCTTTCAGTCTCCTCTTCTCCAAACTAAACATGATGAGGATGAGTCTGGTTGAGCTGGGAACTTCAGTGGAATACTGGAACATGTCCCAAACCAAGAGTCTGGAAAGCTCAGCTAGTTATTCCTTTCCTATGTTTCTACAATGGCCCCATCCCCTAAAATTTTAGTTTTTCAATAATTGGGCTTATAACCTCTTGCTGTTCTTGTTACCCTCACCACTTCACCTCACTGGGGACAAAGTGATACAGGGAGACTTTTCAAGGAATTGATCCATTTTCTTGGTGCATTAATCCACATCAGATACACCTGGAAAATAAAACCTATCCCTAAACTCTTCAGTTATTCAGTACCAAAGATTTTTTTATTTCAGCATTAAGTTGCTCACAAACCATCAATATCCACCTTCAAGAATTCCATTGAGCTAAAGAAGTGTCACGGTTTAACACTGGCCCGGCAATTAAACCGAATAACAGACGCTCTCTATTAATCTCTCTCTCCTTGATAGAGAAAGGAGAGAGAATAAGGGAGAGAGACTTATGAGTTGGAAACTAAACTACACAACTTTAATGAAACAGTAATGGTAAATAGGGAAAAATTACTAAATATATACAAATATACAGGAAAATGGAAACCACATCCTTCCCCCCTTTTCCCCCAATAACTCTCACGTCACCACCGAGGCTGTAGGGCAGCCCTGGGAAAGTCCAGGCTGGACTCCTGGAGTCGGCAGCAGTCGGGAACTGGAGGCAGGAACACACAGATATGGGCTGGCACGGATCAGGACCACAGGCAGATGAACAGACAGGATCCTTCCAGGATGCCGGGTGAAGGAAGGGAAGCAGGAAATCAGGAAAAGATCTGGCTCGGCCCTCGTGATGCCTCAAATTTATACTGAGTGTGACGTATATGGGATGGAATACTCTGTTTGGTCAATTCTGGCATCTATCTTGTCTGATCCTCCCTAAAGGAGGGCTCTGGTGGGACCTCTGTATCCTCCTGGACGGTAAAATGTTTTCATGCAGAGCTGAGCAGTGTCCTTGGCCTGCATACCAGTCTCTAGCAGTAACTATAAACATCAAGTGTTATCAATCCTAAAAGCACACACACTGCATGAGAAACTTGCTGTTAATTTCAGAGAGACTACTTACAAGGGACTTAGCTAAAAGCAAAAGTACAGAAACAGAAAACCACCTTTATCCTGGCCCAAACCAGGACAAGAAGGAAGAAAATGATTGTGAGAACCTCCATTTCTTCCTCTTGGGGAATTCCAAGTCCCATATGGCTCTGATTTTAACTTTAATTTGGGTCCCAGGTGAAACCCTTCCATATCTCTCTTTCCAACAAGTGGCAGAGTACATTCACTGCTGGCCACACACCACATGAAGTCTATCAGACTCCTGCTTCATCTTGGTTGATGTCCTGGCTTTGCAAGGGACCAACACTCTTCAGGAGATGGTACAGGGATATCAAGATACCCCTTCTACTTTCTTCTCTGGAGGAAAATTACCAGAAATTGCCTGTAGCCTGGAAGAGGAGTTTGTTACTGAGTTCTGCTGCTAACAGTAAAGGCATAAAGATTTTTATCCCATTTAAATCTGTCAAATCATGGAAAGAATCATCTGCAACTGCTCCTCAGTGAGCAGAACAAGAACATCCTTTCTCAAGAGGTGCAAGTTTTTGCATTTTCCACCTTCCCTGTCTTGGAAAACCTTCTCTGGTTGAACTTCACCCAAATCTGCTGCTGCTGCTGACAAAGCAGTGCCACTGAGCTCCAGCCTCATTCTCTGCCACTTGTCCTAGATCAGGAATTTTGGAGACAGGACCTAAGTCAGCTGCTAGGTGAGCTGTGCCAATGTTTAACTGAGGCAGGGTGCTACCAGGTGATGCTGTCTGATAAAACCCCTCTGGAGACCTTCTGCAGCATAAAGAGCAGGGAAAGAGCTGACCCAGGGTCTGTTTTTTCCTTTGGTGATGATTTAGCTGCTTTCCTTGGTTTCTAAGTCAGATATCACCACTTCATGGACTGTCACTCGATGCTGGACTGATGCCCATCCTCAGGTTCAATCCCAGGGAACCACTTCAGCCCCTGGAAAACCAACCCAACCTTAAACCCTGCACAAAACCAGCACAGCACACACCAGGCTCTTGAAATTATGTGCCAGCTCTCGACTCATCATAGAATCATAGAATCATAGAATTGGCTGGGTTGGAAGGGACCTCAGAGATCATTGAGTCCAACCCTTGATCCACTACCGTTGCAGCTCCCAGCCCATGGCACTGAGTGCCACATCCAGGCTCTTCTTAAATATCTCCAGACACGGAGAATCCACTACTTCCCTGGGCAGCCCATTCCAATGCCTGATCACCCTCTCCAGAAAGAAATTCTTTCTAATATCCAACCTAAACCTCCTCTGGCACAACTTGAGACCGTGCCCTCTTGTCTTGCTGAGAGTTGCCTGGGAAAAAAGCCCAATCCACCCCCTGGCTCCAACCTCCTTTCAGGGAGTTGTAGAGAGTGATGAGGTCTCCCCTGAGCCTCCTCTTCTTTAGGCTGAACAGCCCCAGCTCCCTCAGCCCTTCCTCACAGGAATTCTGCTGGATCCCTTCACAGCCTCCTTGCTCTTCTCAGGACCTGCTCCAGCACCTCAATCTCCTTCCTGAGCTGAGGGGCCCAGAACTGGACACAGGACTCAAGCTGTGGCCTCCCCAGGGCTGAGCACAGGGGCAGAATCCCTTCCCTGGACCTGCTGGCCACGCTGTTCCTGACACAGCCCAGGATGCCATTGGCCTTCTTGGCCACCTGGGCACACTGCTGGCTCCTGTTCAGCTTCCTGGCAATCCAGACTCCCAGGTCCCTTTCTGCCACTCTGTCCCCAGCCTGGAGCTCCCCATGGGGTTGTTGTGGCCAAAGTGCAGGACCCGGCACTTGGCCGTGTTGAACCTCCTCCGGTTGGAACAAGGCCAACTCATCAAGTCAGCTCTTAGATGGTCTGAAGATTAGGGGCTGAGTTTTAATGCCACGCAGCCAAGAAGTGACTACCATTTGCCTTGTAACTGTAGTTTCACAAAATACACCCTTCCAGAAGCACTCTTGCAAAGGTGAGAAATGTGGTTTCACAAGATTTATTTTGATGAAATGAGATTTTAAGCCTCTTTTTTTAGAAATCATCTGATCTCACAGTGTACTTCAGCTACAATGTCAACCGTACAAATTCACATGTAAAGGCAGAAATGTTAAACAAGGAGTGTTCAAGGAGGTGAAGAATGATGTACAGGCATCCAGGAGGGATATGGTAGGTTTAAGAGTATTGCAGCATCTTGCTTAGAATGGAAGACAGGCACATGCAGCCATATTTCACCATTCTTAAAAAAAATTTGAGAAAGATGAATAAACCAAAGGGTCAGCTAAGAAGGAACCATTTTTGAAAAGTGACCAATGATCCAACTGCATAAAACCCAACTTCCAGCCCAACACATTCTACAATCCTATGAAACCAGATAGTGACAGGACAAGGGGTAATGGTTTTACACTGAAAGAGGGGAGATTTGGGTTAGATATTAGGAAAAAATTCTTCACAATGAGGGTAGTAAGACATGGCTGCTGCCCCATCCCTGGCAGTGTCTCAGCCCAGGTTGGATGGGGCTTGGAGCAACCTGGGCTGGTGGGAGGTGTTCCTGCCTATAGGGTTGGATCTTGATATCTTTAAGGTCCCTTCCAACCCAAACCAGTCTGGGAGTCTGGGATTCTATGAAATAAGAGAGAAGCACTGACTCAGCTCTTTCAAGACCTTGGCCCAAAGAGGACATAAAATCCATTGCATGAGTCCAAATAAAATGAGCAAGAGCTTTGTCTGTCCATGCCAGCACTTTCCCCATTGCTGCTCACAGAACTGTACCTGTGCTAGACCAACAGCAAGAGCCACCTGAGATGTAACCTAAATTCAAGGAGCCTTTCAATCCTGGCCCTGGAAGCCTTAGGTTTGCTATTCAGGTTTTTTTCAGTGAGAAAAATGAAGCACATTGGGAAAGAAGCTCCTCTTACACAAAAGTTTGGTCCAAAAGGACAGCAGACTACTCAAGGTGCTTTCCTCCAAAGTGTAGATCAAATTCTCAAAGGAGGCTGTGAAGGGATCCAGCAGAATTCCTGTGAGGAAGGGCTGAGGGAGCTGGGGGTGTTGAGCCTAAAGAAGAGGCGGCTCAGGGGAGACCTCATCACTCTCTACAACTCCCTGAAAGGAGGTTGGAACCAGGGGGTGGATTGGGCAAAGTTGTGCTCTCCAGGCTTACCCTTTTTCCAGTGTTTCAGCAGCCATGAGGATGATGGGGTTTGGGAGCAGCTCTTTTGTTGTAACTTGGGACAGAAATGACATGCCAGTGAGGAGCAGGGGAGATTATTATTATTATTAAACAGTAATAAGTCTGTGTGTGTCTAGGGCAAAACTTGGGAAACCACAGTCAGCTGCTAAGGTTGCAATCCACTGCCTCAGAATGCAGCTCTTGCCAGATCTTAATACTGTGGAAATAACATTTGCTCCAGCAATCAGATCTCCCTCTCATTACCTCACTGCTATGAAGCTTCAGATATAATTGACATGATCATTTGTAATGGTTAAGAAAGTTTGGATTTTAGAACAGTCAATCTTGCCCTCTTTTTCTTTAGTGTTTTAGGCTCCTCCATTTATACAATCAGTTGGGGTTTTTTTCCACTCCTTTCTAGGAAAATGAATTCAAAATAGTGCCAATGTCCCAATAATTCAGAATATAAACAGAGTGAAAGTCACAAAAAAAGTTTCCAAAATAAGAAAACCTCTTGATTTTGCACCTAAGAGAACCAGGCTTCTTGATTATTTCCATCTGCTGAAGAGCTTGTCCCCAGTAGAGTGGCAAAGAGCCCTACACCACCCTCTGAACACCCTCATGCAGAGTCTCTGCCACCTTGCAGGTGGGTGGCTGTCCCCTCTCAAGCAGGAGGCAGGGACATGACAGCCCAGGCTGTGACCTGTCCTGATGGTCAGACAGAATTCTGGTCTTCAGAAAACCTTCTTGGTGACAAAACTATTTTTTATAGAAATATTTGTGAGAAAAAAGCTGTTTGTGATAAAACCCACTCATAAAACAGTCCTGGTATAAAGCCTCAAATCTCCTCTGCCAGCAACTGAGATCAGGGCAAAACTTCTGCTAGAAACACAAAATGGTTCAGGTTTAAGAATGGAATCACAGAATGGTTTGGGCTGGAAGGGACCTTAAAGCTCATCCAGTTCCAACCCCCTGCATGGGCAGGGACACCTCCCACAGCCCAGGGTGCTCCAAGCCCCATCCAACCTGGGCTTAAAGGTTGGAAGGGACCTTTCAAGGCCATCCTGTCCACCCCCCATATCTTCAACCAGATCAGGGTGCTCAGAGCACCCATCCAACCTGACCTGGGATGTTTCCAGGGATGGGTCAGCGTCTCACCACCCTCATCACAAAAAAAATTAAATTATTCTTTTAGGTATCTATCTATCTATTTATCAATCTATCGATCTATCTATCTAATCTCCTCATATCTTTATCTCTTTTGACTGCCAGATCCTCCCTGGACCAACTCCTCTTCCCTTGAACTGGGACTCTTACTCCTTCAGGAGTCACCCATTCCTCTGTGCTGCTCAAAACCAGGCTGGCTGAAGAGACAGAAAAAAAAAATTAAAACAAAGAACCTAAAGCTTATACTCCTGGTATTTCCTCTTAACACCTCTTCAAGCATTCACCCTTCACTGAGCCTTTCATTTCTTTCTCAAATAACCTCCCACTGAGTTAAACCAACACAATTGAGCAAAATCTCAGCAACCAGACCAACCTGTGAGCTCACAGACATCTCCAGAGCTCCTTGAGCTCTATCACACACATGGGGCTGTAGTGCCATGCTCTGTGGTGTCTGAGCTGGGATCAGAAGGCTCAGAAGGAAATCCAGGCTCATCTGATGGCATCACTTCTGTCAACACTCCCCTGAGAAGGTCCAAGTCCATCAGCAGAAGGGGTGGTGAAGCTCAGGGACACAACTGGTGGTGCTGGACACAACTCATGGGCTTTCTGACCCCACCACATGGCAACTTTTACATCAGGGGGACCAGAGGAGGTTTTTCTCTCCCCTCTGCTTTCATGGGCTCGGCAACCACTGGAGCCCCCAGCAGAGGAATGATGTAGATCTGTTGGAGAGGGTTCAGAGAAGGGGTCACAAAGATGACCCAAGAGTTGGAGCAGCTCTGCTCTGGAGCCAGGGTTACACCACCCAGTGCAGGTGCTTTTTTATTTCCAGGTTTTAGATGCTCTGAAGTTGTCCCTTAATGGCTGCTGAGCAAAACCTGCAGAGTCTGGCATTAGGAGCTGCCTTCCTGCTTTCTCAGAAAGCCAGCAGTTAATGGCATTCAGACTGAATCTAGAATCATGAAAATATCTTTATTAAGCATGTCAGAAAACGTAGCAAAATGCTCTGTTGAACAATTGGCCGTAGCAATGCTACTCAGTTCTGCAAAGTGAGTCTGTATCACAACTGATGTGTTACATAAAATATATGTCAGCCTTTTCCTGGCAATAACAATACAGCAGTTGCTGAAAACCTTAACAGACTGCAACTAAAATATTTGCAATGCACTTGGAATTGTGGTCACTCCAGCTGTATCCTCATGGATCTCAAATGCTCGAGGAGGGTGCTGAATAAACCCCCTTTTAGAAGGTATAAACACAGTGGTGAGACTTAGGACTTCTTTCTGTATTTCAGGTATAATAGAAATGTATTTGTATTTAGCTGTATGTATTCCTGTCTACAGGTATATGGCCCTTGGAAAAAAAAACAAAACAAAACAGGAGATGAAGGCAAGGAAGTTGGGCAGCACAAGGAAGGAGACACAGGAAACAGAGTTTTTTATGGCATCTCAAATGCTCGAGGAGGGTGCTGAATAAATCCCCTTTTAGAAGGTATAAACACAGTGGTGGGCCTCAGGTCTTCTTCTGTATTTCAGGTATAAAAGAAATGTATTTGTTTTTAGCTCTATCTATTCCTGCCTACAGGTATATGGCCCTTGGAAAAAAAAACCAAAACAAAACAGGAGATGAAGGCAAGGAAGTTGGGCCAGCACAAGGAAGGAGACACAGGAAACAGTTTTTTATGGGGCTTAAAAAATTCCCTGTGATTGGTCAAGAAAGAAGTCAGAAAGATTAAGAAAAAGATGGATGGTTCATGTAAGGACAGGAGGGAAAGCACTGCAGCAAGGAGACAGGGAAATAAAAAACCAAAAAAAAAAGAATATCTTAATCAGAGAAGGAGTGACTTAAATAAGATATAGGATTGCCTGGAGTCACCAGGAGCCAGGAACAAACCTTTGGAGTTCATCAGGAGTGTGATTTCAGCATGGAAATCTCTTCATCTGGAGCTCTGGTTGCTGTTTCTTGTGGGGCTTTTTGAATCCATCCACTGGTGACTGCTGGGCCCACCCCCCCATCAGCAACACATCTCCACAGCACTCACCAAAAAGAGACTTGGGTGGATGGAGAAACCCAAGCACAGGCCAATGGAGTTGGCCTCCTGTGCCTTGTTGTAACCCAGCCCTATGGGACAACTTCCAGTTAAAACCAGTGCTCCCAGAGATTCCAGAAGAGCCAAGATTTCACCTCCTGCTACTTTAAAGGTCTGAGCTGCACTGGCTTATCCTGAACCCCAGCGAGGTGCTGAGCTCAGAACAGAGAACTCCTCTCCCAGACACACATCCCCATCTCACAGCCCAAAAGCTTCTGCTGCCCATCAGCCCACAGTCCAAAAGTGCTGCTGCTGCTGCACTACCAGTAAAAATCCCTCTGGAAACAGCAAAAAAACCATAACACAAAAACACCAAGGACAAAAATTCAACTTAACTTGGGAATGACCACCCAGGCACACTGCACTGATTCCCCACTGGTTTAAAATCAACATTTTGTTTAAGGAATAAAACTGGGATGCATCCAAAGAAGCATGGCCAGCAGGTTAAGGGAGGGGATGCTCATGAGACCTCACCTGGGGTACTGTGTCCTGTTCTGAAACCCCCAAAATAAGAAGGACACAGAGATGATGGAGTGAGGCCAGAGAAGGACGTGATTAGAAGGCTGGAGCAGCTCTGGAGAGAAGCTGAGAGTTGGAGGCTGGAGAAGAGAAGAGCTTGGGGAGATGTTATTGAAGCCTTGCAGTACCTGAAGTGCTTAGAGGAAAGCTGGAGAGGGACTTCTGACCTGGAGTGATAGGAGAAGGGGGAATGGCTCTAAATTGGAAGAGGGAAGATGGAGCTGAGATGATAGAAAGAAATTTTTTACTGTGTGGGTGGTCACTAGTGGTGTCCCCCAGGGATCAGTGTTGGGCCCAGTTCTGTTCAACATCTTCATTGATGATTTAGATGAGGGGATTGAGTCCATCATCAGCAAATTTGCAGATGACACTAAGCTGGGGGAAGTGTGGATCAGCTGGAAGGCAGGAGGGCTCTGCAGAGGGACCTGGACAGACTGGAGAGTTGGGATGATTCCAACGGGATGAGGTTCAACAAGGCCAAGTGCTGGGTCCTGCACTTTGGCCACAACAACCCCATGGGGAGCTCCAGGCTGGGCACAGAGTGGCAGAAAGGGAGCTGGGAGTTTGGATTGCCAGGAAGCTGAACAGGAGCCAGCAGTGTGCCCAGGTGGCCAAGAAGGCCAATGGCATCCTGGGCTGTGTCAGGAACAGCGTGGCCAGCAGGTCCAGGGAAGGGATTCTGCCCCTGTGCTCAGCCCTGGGGAGGCCACAGATTGAGTCCTGTGTCCAGTTCTGGGCCCCTCAGCCCTTCAGGAAGGAGATTGAGGTGCTGGAGCAGGTCCAGAGAAGAGCAAGGAGGCTGTGAAGGGATCCAGCACAAGTCCTGTGAGGAAGGGCTGAGGGAGCAGGGGGTGTTGAGGCTGGAGAAGAGAAGGCTCAGGGGAGACCTCATCACTCTCTCCAACTCCCTGAAAGGAGGTTGGAGCCAGGGGGGGGTTGGGCTCTTTTCCCAGGCAACTCTCAGCAAGACAAGAGGGCAGGGTCTCAAGTTGTGCCAGGGGAGGTTTAGGTTGGAGATGAGAAAGAATTTCTTTCTGGAGAAGGTGATCAGGCATTGGAATGGGCTGCCCAGGGAAGTAGTGGATTCTCCGTGTCTGGAGATCTTTAAAAAGAGACTGGATGTGGCACTCAGTGCCATGGTCTAGCAACCGCAACGGTGGTTCAAGGGTTGGACTCAATGATCTCTGAGGTCCCTTCCAACCCAGCCAATTCTATGATTCTATGGAGAGACACTGAACAGGTTGCCCAGGTGTTGATGCCTCATCCCTGGAAGTGTCCAAGACCAGGATGAAGGGGGCTGCAGCAGTCTGGTCTAGCAGGAGGCATCCCCCTATATGGTCCATCTTTATGGTCCCTTCCAACCCAAACTGTTCTAGGATTTTATGACAGTTTCCAACTTTTTACACCACAATATCCCAACACTGCCATCTGCACAAATGCTAGAGTATGGAAAAGGAAGAGCTGTGTCTGGATACTCAGCCCAGCAGCACCCAGGAGCAGGACTGGGCTGGTGGCTGGGTTGTGTCCCAGGTACCTTTGAAGAGAAGGACACCAGAAGGAAAAAAACAAAAAGTGCTTGTGTTTCTCTGAGTGCATCATCCCAGGAGAGCACTTCTGAAAGCTTGAGGAAGCCTTTTTTATTAGAAGGCACATTAGAAATCCCAGCTACAGATCCTAGTGCATAATAAGCAGAAAACCTCCTGTCACCAAACCCACCCTGGTAATTTTTTGCCCAGCCCTACCAGAAAATGAATTTACACAGAAAAAGAGATTAAGAGGAAGGAAGGATTGTTAGCATGGTCTCATTGCCACCTCCATGGATGAAGCTTGTTTCAGGTAATTCTGTCTTTGTCTTTATTAGAGAGAAGCTCTCATGCTTCTTTTAACCAGGCTTTCTCTTTAGAGGTGACATGCTTGGGTTCTGATCTGGATGCATCTTGACACCTATCAAGGCTCCTGAACTTACAGGTAATGCAAGGTGACTCTCCCATCCTTCCCAGCTCTTGCTTCTTTCCTTGAAAACTCCCTACAGAGGAGGACTTAGCCCTAAGCACAACACCTTAAGTCAGTCCTCCAGTGTTGGGTGGCAACCACATACATTTGGTGGTGGAGGGACTGAACATCAATAGCCTTCCTTTGGTAATGCTATTAAAAAAAAAAGAAAAAAAGAAAAAAATCCACAACAATAACTAGAAAGCTGGATTGGTGCATCTTGTGCAAAGGGATGAGTGGTTTCCAAGCCAGTCTGTAGCATTGGTTGGTCTTTTTTCCCAGGCAACTCTCAGCAAGACAAGAGGGCAGGGTCTCAAGTTGTGCCAGGGGAGGTTTAGGTTGGAGATTAGAAAGAATTTCTTTCTGGAGAGGGTGATCAGGCATTGGAATGGGCTGCCCAGGGAAGTAGTGGATTCTCCGTGTCTGGAGATCTTTCCAAAGAGCCTGGATGTGGCACTGAGTGCCATGGGCTGGGAACCACGGGGGGAGTGGATCAAGGGTTGGACTTGATGATCTCTGAGGTCCCTTCCAACCCAGCCAATTCTATGATTCTATGATCCTGGGCACAGATCCAGCTCCTCCTGGGACCTGGTAGAGGTGATGTCCTCACCTGAGGGCAGCAATGGGCTCTAGAGGCAGAGAGCAAAGGCTTGAAGAGGTGAAGCTTAATAGGAGCAGGAGGGTGGAGAGGTCTGGCAGGCCCACTGGACAGGAAAAGTCTGCTTTTCTTTGATTATTTAGGATCTCCCCCCAAATCTTCCTCAGCCCTGCCTTGTCTAACACCGCCCTGCCAGAAACTCTCTCATTTTCCCTGCCCCATCTGTTTGGATTTGCTTACTTCCTAATTTATACAACGTTGAGCTCCATGGTGGCTAAGCATTTTAATCACAGTGATTAACACACTGAGCAAGAACAAAACAAAAATGGTTAATCAAAGGCTATTAGCAGTGTTTGAATGTCTAGGCACTGCTTTTCACACATGAATGCTGGTTAACCATCATCTCCCAGAAACGTTCGGAGATCTCTTGATTTATTCCTTCTTCTGCCAGCTCTGCAGTTCCACCACAACCACATCAGGGATTGTGACCCATTTGGCACCAGAAGACAATAAGGAAACACTCGTGGTGTTGCAGCCTCTCTGAAGTTCCTGACACCACCAACAAGAGAAAAAAAACTCCAGAGAACCAAGCACACTCTGCATCAGAGCACAACAGCACTCTGGAGATGCTTCCATGCACCAAATTCCCTGAGCTTCCAATATCCAGAGGATCCATCCCAAGCCAAGGGGTACAACAAGAAGTGCCAGGAATTTTTGTTACTAGAGGCACAAAAACCTAGAGGTAGGTTCACACCAACACCATGAAATTCAAGTGATGGATCCTGCAGCTGGATCCTTCCCAAAAAGAAGGATCCCAAAACCAGTTACAGGCTGAGTGGAGAATGGAGTGAGAACAACCCTGAGGAGAAAGACTTCCAGGTGTTGGGTGGTGAGAAGCTCAACATGAGCCAGGAGGGAGCACACACAGCATCAGCATGACCAGAAAGGGTGAGGGAGGGGACTGTCCCCCTCTGCTCTGCTCTGGGGAGACCCCCCCTGCAGTGCTGGGTCCAGTTCTGGGGTCTCCAACACAAGAAGGACCTGGAGATGATGGGGTGAGACCAGAAGGCACCAAGATGATGATCAGAGGGTTGGAGCAGCTCTGGAGCCAGGCTGAGAGTTGGGGCTGCTCAGCCTGGAGAAGAGAAAACTCTGGGGAGACTTTAGAGCACCTTCCAGTGCCTGAAGGGGCTCCAGGAAAGTTGGAAAAGGAATTTTTCCAAGGACATGGGGAGGTAGGATGAAGAAGAATGTTTCCAACCTGACTGGCACAGGTTTTCCAGAAAAGTTGTGGATGTCCCATCATACCTGAGAGTATTCAAGGAGTGATGGGATGGGACTCTGAACAACCTGGTCTAGTGGGAGGGTCCCTGCCCATGGCAGCAGGGTTGGAATGAGACAATCTTTAAGGTCCCTTCCAACCCAAACCATCCCGTGATAATTATTTGTCACAACAGGAATATTACTTTTAAACACACATAAGGAGTTTGGTAGTGACAGAAGCCTGGGCTTCCTCCTGCAATCACCACTACAGGAGCTGGCACCTCACCTCCTGGGTATGTAAAATACCACCTCCAAAATTATTGTCAGCTGCCAAGTGGAACCCAGTGCCCATCTGGGGATCAGAACCCTTTTGGGTAAAGCAATGTCCACCCACAAAACCCAGGCTGACTCAAGGACCACTCACAGATGCCAGGCAAAGTGTACAGAAGTGAGGGGATGCACCCATACCTGGACAAAGTATTAATCTGGAAAGCCTGAGCCTTTAAGAATGAGTTACCTGGGCAGGGAAAGCACTTCTCACCTGTTTGTAAAGCCCTGTGTAAATTATCAGCCTAACACAAACAGGATTTCAAGCAAAAATACCAACAGAGCCACAGGGTTTTATTGCTTTAAATCCATCTCGAGTGGTTTACACTGTGAACACTGAGCTTAATGGCTTCACTTAGGAGTCAGAGCTGCTTAAGGTAAAGTGTAAATGGAGGTTGGTTTGGTTGGTTTGTTTTTTTTTAATAGTTAATACAACCAAAGGCAGCCAAAGAAGTTTGGACACATTTTCATGCTTTCAGTTCAGCTGCCTTCAAACCCCTGCCACTTCACTGACCTCTTTCTAAAGCATCTTTGGCCAAACTGTAAGTTCTGTGTTTCTTATGAAATAGGATCCTCCAGCTGCAGTAGAGCTCTGGGTTCAAAAGGCTCCAGTGAAAGCTGAATGTTGGGTAAAAGTTAGAAAATGCCACAATTCCATGCCTGGGCACAAACATTTGTCTTGTGATAGACAAAAGGTCTATTTGGTGGTAAACAAGAAGGAAATTAAATGAGCAGCACAAGGAAATACCCCTGCTCTGATCTGATTTATACCTCTTTATTTCAACAAATGACTTCAGGGACATTAAACACTTCAGTGCTATCTTTGCTTTGTTAGAAGTTTAAGTTTACAACAAAACAGCACTTTTGAGGGGTTTATCTCTGGGTGAAATCCTGGAGACATATATCCATCTCAAGATGGACCTCAATTAGCTCAGTCAAGATATGCCTCCAGTCACTTAGGTCCTTTAGTATAGCATTATCAGCCACAAAAAAAGTAATAACCACACTGAAACTGCACATTATTAATTTAACAAGGCTGGTGGATCCTTACACTGACAGTCCCAGCCTTCCCCCAGTTCTATTCCACTGTCAATTGTTTATTTATTATTTACTATGTAGGCATCTCTGGGACAACTTAATACAGCAAAAAAGTCTCTCATCTGATCCTTGCTAATGAATGTAATAAATAACTACAGTAAGCATCACAATCAATATTCCACTCTGCTTGCATCCTGGAGAACATGAGGTCTGTGGCCTGCAGTCCTGCTGGAGATGAAGGCTCTCCATGGGATCCAGAAATGTATTAGTGTTCAGTCAGAGCAGGTGGGCTCTGAGTGACCCAGAGGTGGGCTGGGGTGTCAGGGGACAACTGTAGTTTCTGGGTGGCTGGGGAGGAATCATGCAGCTGATGGTTTCATGTTTCTGAGGAGATAAGAAAGAAGCACAGGGTGCCTGCTGGCTTCTGCAAGCAAACCTCGAAAGCAGCAGTAACACTGTCAGTGCCCCGTGGGAAATGCAAGAGGAGGTTGCTTGGAAACCTGAAATGTGGTGAAAACAAAGAAGGGGAGAGAAGAGACATCAGAAGTTTGGAATTTTACAGATTTGATCCCCTTTTGAGAAAATAAGGTATTTTAATGGGAAAGCACTACTCACTGCACAACAACAGGCTGGAGCTGCATGGAATCTGCCTTTCTCCCAGGCAGGATCATGAAAAGCTCTTGAGATACTGAATTCAACTGCTTTTGCACTGCATTTCCTACTCTTCCAGATGCAGAAGAATCCCAGACACGCTGTCTCTTGCTGAAGCAAAGTCCTCAATTCACCCACCAGCCCTCCATCTCCTTCCTGATCCGCCCACACTGACAGCTCCAAGGCACAAGCCAAACCCCAGGATCCAGAAGCTGAAATCAGAAACCAGCTTTTCTTTTGAGAGCTGCTCTCACCTTTGAGATTAGTTATTACACCACTTGGTAGCCTCCCAGGAAGTATTCAGCCAACACTTCTTCTAGCAACTCCCACGCTCCCTTCTTGCTGCTTGTCCTCTTCCAGGATTTTTCTTCAAATCCAGCCACACAGTTGGGATCACAACCTGTTGCAGCTAAAGCAGTGGGGACCCAATTCTCACTAGACCCTACATCGAGTGCTCCAGAAGGCAGAAAACAAACAAGAAAAAAAAGAAAGAAAGAGAAAAGCAGGAGAAGCTACAGCTTAATGAGTCGGCCAAGAATGCATCTCTGCTGCTGAACTATTCCTGGTTTCATGCCAAGCATCTCCATGTAAAATCACCCCAGGTGCATCAGCAGGTGGGTCCCACGTGGGAGGCTGTGTCTGATCCTGAGGGGATATTAAAATGCCTCCAAATATCTCTTGTTCTTAGAGCTGCCTTTCTCCCACCTCCTGAAAGGTGCTCAGCTCTCTCTGTAGCACCTGATGAGAGCATGGGCATTTTTAAGGCAATCTCACCTATGAAATCCTTCATATTAAAATGTATTTTACTGCAAAGAAAATACTAAAATGCTAAAAACTCCCAAGAATCCTTTCTCTGTGCATATTCCTGAAGCCCAAAACTCACACAATTTTGCATGTACAAACCCCCAAAACTCCAAAGATCTTCAGGTCTTTTCAGTACGAGACATTCTAAACTGACATTACTCTCTTGATACGTTACCAGGAAAGAATCATAGAATTACAGAATGGTTTGAGTTGGAAGGAACCTTAAAGCTCATCCAGTTCCAACCCCCTGCATGGGCAGGGACACCTCCCACAGCCCAGGTTGCTCCAAGCCTCATCCAGCCTGGGCTAAGACACTGCCAGGGATGGGGCAGCCACAGCTTCCTTGGGCAACCTGGGCAACCAGGGGCTCAGCACCCTCATATTGAAGAATTTCTTCCTAATGTCCAACCTAAATCTTCTCTCTTCAAGTTTTAAACCAATGAAGAGCTTGGTCCTTCATATCAAAGAAGCTGGAAAACTGACTTTGCAAAATTCACCATCTTGCTCCACTCAGAAGTAAGAACCTCCACAATTAATCTATGGAAAGACACTTCTTGCATAGGTATTTTCTGCCCCTGCAAGACTCTCACCACACTATTTTCAGCTCTTCCAGGAGTTGTCTCCAAAGCTCAAGTGACTGAGATCCTCACTGTATACATGAATTTGCATGAAAAGGAAACAGCTGTAATTGTCTTGTTCTTGTTTTCTGCAGGAGAACAGTTTCAAACCCTCAGAATTCATGCCCTGATGTGGGAATCTCCCTTAGCAAACCAGCAAAGCAATGCCAAGTGAAGCAAAATTTTCTCAAAAGCATGGAAGAAAATGTTGCCCAACTTCAAAACCCCTCAGAGGACTCAAGTAGTCATTCATGGGCTATTAAACACACCTCACCTCCTGCTCAGGAGCTTTCTAAGCCACAAATGACAGCAGAATAACCTGGAGAAAAACCACAATGCACCTCCCTGGATCCAACACCTTTGCTGAAGTCACCTGTGCTCTTCTCTGCTCGTCATAAGCTGCACAGTGTTCTGGATTGAGATCTCTGAAAATACAAATGCTTTGCTTGCACTTTCCTATGCTCCCAAAGAAGCTCTTTCAAGCATTGTGAACTGTTCTCAATAAGTGGTAGGGCTCAAAAAAAAAAAAAAAAGGTATTTTATGCTCAAATTGGAACTCTATTACAAACACCAAACACTGATGCTGCTTTGTGGTTTTTTCCTTTAACTCAGGTAGTTAGTACAGATCCCAGGGAGCTCTGCACAATAGCTAGTTGTACCTGTCACCCAGAGCTCTGACCTGTTCAGGACACAGAGTTAGTTCTGTATTTTACCAAAGGCACGATTGAACAAGTGCAGGACACCCCAGGAACAGCCCCCATCAAAGCCAAAGCAGGGGAAGAAAACCCCTTGGCAAGTGGGAAAGGACAAGAGCAGCAAACAGCCTCATTTAGATAATCCCTCTGCTCTGACCCAAGGTTGAGCCAACCTCATCAGATAACAGACCTCCTGAGGGAGGGGGAAAAAAGCCTGAGAGCATAAACTGACAAAAGCTGTCTGAATCCAGAGGTTTTAGATGTATCTAACTCTTCCCACCTGCACGCCAACACCATCGCTGTGCTCTGTGAAATGCAGGATGGGAGAAAGTGTCTGGAGCAAAAGAGCAGCTGATGCACAGAACTGGGTAAAGAGCCTGATTTAAAGAGGAATTTCTTTTTTTTCCCATTCTCCTCATGTGATTAGGAAGAGTGAATCACATCCTTTAACGGGCAAACCAAGTTATTCCAGTGTTACCATCAGAATCACTGAGCAAAGGATGCACAAGCAAATTTTCTGTTTGGGATGATGAAATTTCCAGGGTTATTCCTTGCTCCTATGGATGTGCTGGTCTGAAAGCTCACAGAGTGCACCACAAGGCTTGCAGGGTGTCCTGGTTTGGGCCAGGATAAAGGTGATTTTCTGTCTCGTACTTTTGCTTTTAGCTGAGTCTCTTTAAGTAGCTGCACTTGCTGAAATTAACAGCAAGTTTCTCAGACAGTGTCTGCTTCTAGGGCTGATAACACTTGATGTTTATAGTTACTGCTAGAGACTGGTGTGCAGAGCCAAGGACACTGCTCAGCTCTGAGGAAAACTTTTACCCTCCAGAAGGAATAAAGAGGTCCCACCTGAGCCCTCCTTTGGGGAGGAACGGACAAGATAGATGCCAGAATTGACCAAACAGAGGATTCCATCCCATACGCCTCATACTCAGGATAAATTTGAGGCATCACGAGGGCCAAGCCAGATTTCCTGCTTCCAGCTTCCGTCTGCCTGCCCTTCCTGCCTTTCCTGCTTCCCTCCCTTCACCCAGCATCCTGGGAGGATTCCATCTCTTCCTCTGCCTGTGCTCCTGATCCATGCCAGCCTGAATCTGTGTGTTCCTGCCTCCAGCTCCCAACTGCTGCTGACCCCAGGATTCCAGCCTGGATTTCCCAGGGCTGCCCTGCAGCCTCGGTGGTGATGGGAGAGTTATTGGGGGAAGAGGGGGGAGGAATGTGGTTTCCATTTTCCTGTATATTTGTATAGATTTAGTCATTTTTCCTATTTATCATTCCTGTTCCATTAAAGCTGTGTAGTTTAGTTTCCAACCCATCAGTCTCTCTCCCTTATTCTCTCTCCTTTCTTTATCAAGGAGGAGAGAGAGATTAATAGAGAGCATCTGTTACTTGGTTTAATTGCCGGGCCAGTGTTAAACCCTGACACAGGGAAAACAGCCCCTTAATTTGGCAGGCTTGTGAGTTGCACTTCTATTACAAACCTTCCCTTTCGTTGCTCTCTTCTCAGCTAGTTCTTTGTTACTAGAAGGAAGATGACCCTAAATGACTCCTCCTGCAAGGAAACTTAACACCATCTTTAAGTTAAGTCACTAAGAACTCAGCCTGTGACACTTTCCAAAACTCAGCTCCTGTAGAAGTTAACTGCCCATATTTTAGGGCCCAAAGCAGAAAGGATGATTGCTGAAGACCCAAGACAGGATTAGGTAGGCAGGAAAAGTTGGGCTAACAAGGTTGCACCCCTCTCCATCAAGCCCCTAAGAGTTTGAAGACTCCTTGGCTAAGAAACAATGATGTTTGGTTTTATTTCCTTTGATTATCATTAGTTTTAACCCATTATACCTGGCTGTCTGCTGGAGGAGCTGGCTGGACTCAGATGTCCTACAGGGGCCTGGGAAGCTGTCAGGCAGTGTCTCTGCATTTGAGGCAAATAAGGGGAAGGTGCCCAGGCTTCAAAACCTCAAAACTTGATGGGGGTCAATGGCTGGATGTAACCTTAGTAGAAGATGCTTGAAGAAAGACCCAAAGTCTGCAGGGAACAAAGAAAATACTGGAATTTTAAAATTAAATAAAAAATTAAATTAAAATGTTGCTGTTCACTGGTTTCTGTCACTCAGTTTCATAAATACAGCAAGTGGCCCAACCCTGGAGATATTTGGTAAAAAGCAAACAGAGGACCACAGCAATTCAATGCACTGATTACACAGAAACCCCAGGTTTGGGAACAGTTAAAACTCAAAATAAAAACCACTTTTACCTACCTTAGCAGTATTGCTGAAGAAAACAGCAATCCCTTTCCAAGCCAAATGCTGAATAACCTCCTACTGAAGGAAAATGGGTAAAAAACAGAAAGCAGAAGATGGACAATGCCAAAGGAGAAGGACAATGCCCATCTTGGGGCTCTTGACAGATATTGCAGAACTGTGCCTGTTGCACAAACATGAACACAAACCTGCAGTTAACACAGATTTAGTGTCTTACTGGAAGGTTTCCTCTTGAAAAGGGGATTGGAAGAAAAATAAATTTCTTTAAAGGTGACTGCTCTTTAAGCCTGATCAGTAAAAATCACAGGGAAACTGCTTTTAAGAATGCAGACTTCTATTTCGAGTGACTAACAGATGTTCTCACTAAGGATTTAGGACAGGAAGAACACAAAGACAATGATAATGGCAGCCTAATGAAGTTCAGTATTCAGTTAATTCATATAACCAATTAATACCACACACGGCAGAAAATGCTACCGAGGCAAGAACCTAAGGATCCATGTTAGGAAAAATATCCACATGCATTTTAAGTCTTAAAGAGGGAAGAGTAAGAATGGTGGTAGAGGGCTGTGGTCCTTTATGAGGAGTCACTTCACACTTCATGAGGAGTCAGAGCAGCACACACTAACTCAGCACTGCATCCCCACCAGGAGCTTTGCACTGATTACAACTCAGTTCTTCCAGCAGTCACGAGGAATCAACAGCTTTCCCAATATTCCATGTGGGAAACTAAGGAATTCAATTTCCTGATGCTCCTGACTAAGGAGTACCTTCATTCATCAGTTCCTATGTGAAATACTTAAGCAGTTCCATAAAAACAGTACAATTTCATCTTTTCTCTCCATTCCCCCCAAAATGCACTTTCAGCACCGTAAGAGCCAACAAGAGATGTGACCTTCCCAGTATTTTTGGACACCTCTGTGAGGAGTGCTGGTTTACAAATCCCCTAATCCACTGAAAAAAAGGAGCAAATAACCCAGTTACAGGCAGAGAAGTCAGAGAAGCATCAGAAATTCAACTTAAAGCCTTGCATTCAAACTCCCTGCTGCAGTTCTGTAGCTGTAGGAGCTTCTTTTGTCTCTGAGAACACAGTTAAATACCAACCAGAAAAATATAAGGGATGGAAATAATGTGCACTCACTGTTAAAAAATTGGTCACTTCTCAGGAGCCCACAAAAAGCTGGTTCCTGGCTAAAGGAGCAGCAGGGAATTACGGTGAGATCTGTGTGTTCAAACAGAAAATCCTGTGGTTCAGTCCACAGGCAGAGCTTGATCACAAGGAAAAATAATGAGACTTTAACAAAGCTTTAATTGTGAAACAAGCCATACCAGTGGAAAAAAAATAAACAAAACAAACAGTGTTTTTATAAATGGCATTACTAAAGTGCAGAGCAATAAAACAAAGACTGGAAAAAATTAAAAAGGACTATGCACAAATGGTAATAAAGCATCAATGAATGTGTTCTGAAGCATACTGATGGATTGCTCAGGTAAATGCTAGCTTACCCCAGCAGAGTTTTACTGCTAAAAAGCAGTGTTTAATCTTAGTTTTTGCTCTCCTGGATTTCAGGAAGGAAAATATTCCCTTTGCTTCAGGTTTCTCTTATGAGAACATGTGGGGTTTTTCAGCCCACCCCTGCAGACTCTCCTGGACATTCTGAGACATAGGGAGGTATCAGAAAGGACCAAGCAGTAAGAGCCTCCCTACAGGGTTCATTTGTCTCCTGTGTTCATTATTTGACCAGCAGATTTCAAATTGGTGTTTGCATCCCCATCAGGGAAGCCACAGAGATTTGAAAGCAGCTGAGGAATTGTTTAAATCATTTGGACTTTGGGATGCCAAGGTTTTCTCACAAAGAAAACTGTAGCCCATCAACCATCATTTTTTTTTTTTTGCAAAATTGTACATGACACCTGAAGTCCCTCTACTGAAGGATGATTAAGTTGAAAATCCACAATTACTTCTAATGATAACAACTGATAGGTTTTTAACTCCCAACATACAGGAGCTAAGATGTGATATTACTGGGAGCTTTTAGAAGCCAATCAATAACTATTAAAGCTGGATCCCATCAACTTCCACCAGGTATTAGCCACTTTCTCAATATTTCAAGTATTCAGTTTATTCTTAGACACAGTTAAAGTAGTAAAATGAAGTGGTCTCATCCTGACGCTGCCATAAATATGAGATTAAATATAGAACAAATTTATTACTCCCTGAAGTCCTGCCGAGTGTCCTGATTTTGCTTTACCCACAACAGTTTACTTTGATGTTTCATTATCCCAGATCTGAAGCTCCCAGCTGAAAAGCAAAGCTTGTGCTGGTTCAAAGACTGAACCCAACCACGCTGGGAACCAAGCAGACACCAAATCCAAACTCCAGGTCAAGCTGATCTGGATCTGCCCAGGGAGGGGGTGGATTCTCCATCCCTGGAGGTTTTTAAGAAGAGACTGGATGTGGCACTCAGTGCCATGGGCTGGGAACCACGGGGGGAGTGGATCAAGGGTTGGATTTGGTGATCTCAGAGCTCCTTTCCAACCCAGATGATTCTGTGATTGCCCTCTGGCAGCCACCAGGTCCCTCTTCAAGCAAGTGCCACCACCTGCACACCGGTGACACTGAGTGTGTGTGACACATCCTGGCACCCCAGGAACACCCTCAGGCTCCAAGAGGAAGGGGCCTGCAGGAGATGACTCTTCCCAACACCCAGATTTGAAGGGAATGGAACAATCAAGCCATTTTTCAACCACTAAAGGCTCCTGGGAGTTATGAAGTAAATCAGCACATCACTCAGCTTACTTGGAAAGAAACACTGGGTGCCCAAATGAAGTCCAGGTGAGGATGGGTGAGCCCAGAAGTGCATGGTTCTGGCTCTCTGCCTCTTTTGCTCTCCCAGGATGGTCCCAGCTTAACCCCACCAGGTCCTCACTGCAGAGCAAAGCATGCTGAAGAAAGCTGTGGGAGCAATGAACCACATCCTCCCCTCTCAGCATCTGAGCTAAGTGGGTTCACAGGGACATGAGCCTTTGGGTCTCAGCTACATGGACATGCCCAGATCCTTCTCTTTTCTCCACTGCTCACCTGGATTTCACCCTGAAGCAATAATACCAAAGTGACCCATGGAATATAAACCTCCCAAACCATTCAGGGCTTTGGGAATCGTCGGTGCACGCTGCTCCAAATTATTTCCCCTCCTAATTAATATTCATAAATGAATCACAATATTGTGCCTTCAATCAGCCATCACACACCACCCATGTGAGATGAAAGGACATCGACACCAGATAAGCAGTTTATTGGATCAAAAGTCCCCTTTAGAGGGGAAGACAGCTGTTGCAAGACTGGAAACCTGACAGCATCCCATGGTGGGTGTACACATGGAGAAAATCAGAAAATATCAGAAAATATCAGAAAATCTCCCTCTGCAAACCAGAGATTCAGCACAGGGGATGCACAATGCAACTATTTATCTGCATTTTTCTGCCTGCTTGGGGCTTGAGATGGAAGTAGGAACTTCATGTTTGAGAAGTGACACATTTTGTGTCACTCAAAGTGGCTACTTCAAAAAAAAACTCGGTCAACAGTGAGGGGAGATTTAGGTTGGACATTAGGAAAAAATTCTTTCCTGAGAGGGTGCTGAGCCCCTGGCCCAGGTTTCCCAGAGAAGCTGTGGCTGCCCCATCCCTGGCAGTGTCTCAGCCCAGGTTGGATGGGGCTTGGAGCACCCTGGGCTGTGGGAGGTGTCCCTGTCCATGCAGGGGGTAGGAATTAGATGAGCTTTAAGGTCCCTTCCAACCCAAACCATTCTATGATCTATGACTCTCTGATGACACCCAATTCAGGCTTAACCCCCCCATCCCTATTTGCCAGCACCACTCCCCAGTCAGTCTCAAACAGCACTGGGAGAAGACCTTGCCCTTCACCTATTGCTGTTCACAAAAAGCCCTGCAAAGTGCTTTTTCTTATCCACCTTTCCAATCTGAGCCCAAGTGGCAGAACACAAGGATCTCCTCTGCCCTCAGACAACATGCCCTGGGGATAACAGACTGGCTGCAGCTGCCAAGGACTGGCCCTGTGTGAGCAATAAATTCATTAAAAAGACATCTGACAAAAACCACATCAAGCCCACGTATGGTGACTGCAAGGATTAAATCCCTGAGCCTGCATTCCCTTCTCCACCAGATGGGAAAACTCCTCTTTCCCAGTGAGAGTGACAAGATGGTTAAAAAGAGCAGAGTAATGTTTCTTGCCCACCACTTCCCAGAGCTGTTCTGCTCCCCAGCCACGACAGACTGAAATAGCTGCCCAAGAAAAAATGTATTTACACCCATTGCCAGAAAGGGGAAGTATAAATATTTCCAAAGCTTTATGAAGGCTAGTACTTACAGTCATGCTTTGAAAGGGAAAGAATAAAGCAAAATATTCAATTAGAAAAAATTACTATAATTGCAGGTTCTATTTTATCCCTCCATTAAAGCAATAAAGTGCCTCGAAATATTGCTGAGCTGGGATACAGAGCTTAGTGCTACTTAACATCTTAATATACATCTGGGGAGGGGGTGTTTAATTTAATTTAGATCTGCATGAGGGTCTTCTCTCCTCTCTGGACCTTATTGTCTCCCCCTATACTTCTTAAAGTATTGCTGGATAGGATTGCAAGCTTCTCCTCCACACCAAGGGATGTACCCCTAGAGCTGAGGCTGGACATAAATTCTGAGCCCTCCAGAGGCCAAGAGGACATCAAGTACCTGGAGGCACAACTCCACACATGCACATCCCTGGTTACAGTGTTTGCCTGCACCTGAAAGCTCTGCTGTCTGAATTTTTTTATTTTCTTTTTTATTTCACTGCAGGAAAATGTCTGATTTCGGCTCCCCAAACATCAAACAAAATCCTCTTGGAAATGTAAACTCCTAGCACCTTGCTCTAACAGCACAGTAATCCCAGGAGAAGGGATTGGCTACTGAAAGAAGCAACCACTGAGGATGGAGGGTGAGGATCTTAATCCCAGCCCTGGTTCTCACCACATTTTCTCCACCACTACACTGCTACAAGCCACAGTTTGCTCAATATAACCTCGTTCTTCCCTGAGACAGAAGATAAGTGAATCTTATTTTAGGGAGCCCTTCATCCTTTTAATTAAACAAATTAATATCACTTCTCAGTATCTCATAGCCTCTATTATCTTTTGTGAACTCCTACAATTCTGTTGTAAAGATATATTGAAAAAGCACTAATTGAGATAATCTCTGGAATTCAAGAGTTGCTATATTTGTAGCCACATTTTAAAACTCTTTTCCCTTTGTTTCTGGAATGCCTCCCATCCTTCCTCCCATGCCAGACTGTTTACATTATTTAAATGCCTTCTGCTTATGCCACTCTTTACAATTTTTACTTCAACAACATCGGCCTCCGTTGCTCTTTTTTTTTCAGTGGCTTAGACATAACTGGGATGAATTCCAATCCCAAACTCAAAATCACTCCTGGTGCTTTACTGCTGTCTTCTGTGTTGGGTACATCAGACAACACATTGCTGCCAGCCCTGTCATCCAGGACTGCCTGGGGGGGGGGGGGGTGTTTAACCAAGAGTTAAACTGTTCTTTCACAATAAAAACCAGGGAAATGGTGATTTTTCCCAGACACTGGGATTCTCTGCAAACTCAAGGAGATGGTTGTCATCCTCCTGACTTTAACAGACAAGCCTGATCCACCCCACTGAAAGGATGAAGGAACCCATTGCTCCTTTTTTTTTTCAGAGAGCTGTGAAATCCATTCTGGAAGCAGAAGCTGCTCCATTGCTGCCCCAAAAAAAACCCCACCAAGTGAGACCCTGGAGCTGAAGGAAGCTCCAGCAGCCAACCACCCATCTCAGTGGCTTGGGTTTGATTTAATTTTTCCTCAGGTTTAATTAGAAAGGTGATAAAGGCAACTCCAGATGCCAGAGCCTTCTGCATCGTGGCTCCTGAAGAGTTTTTAATGAGTTCTGCCAAATTGGTGGGGGGTTTACAGTGAATTTTTCCTGCATCAAAACAACCTGGAAAGGTGGGAAAGGTGATTACAACCCAACAGCCTACTGAGTATTTATTTGGGATGCAAAAATCCTCAACATCTTTGGCAGCAGGGAAACTGAAGTGTCCTAACATGCAACTGAGAAGGCAGAATGGAGCAGAAGAAGAAGAGGTCCTCGTGATAAAGGCCCTGGGCCTGAACACAGGAGGTTTCAGCAAAGCTGCCAAATCTGCAAAAAGATCTTTCATGCAGCTGAAGTCACTTAAGGACAGACGGTGAATATTTCATAGGTGAACCTGAGCTTTCTCAGAAGAAAGGAGACCTGAGGAGAAGCACAGTCTCCAGGTCCTGTTCTACTTTTGGGGACACATTTTAAGATTACCTTTCACTCGATTTCTTTCTTTTCCTGTCTTTTGGACAAGATCTCTAACAGGGCTGCTAGTTCAGCAAGAGCTTTGAGACAGGATGGGAGGAATAACTCACCCATTTATACTGAAATAACACAAGCAGACACCGACAGGTGCCGCCCAAGCACGTGTGTGCTTTAAATGGACTGCTCAGTCCATGGGTCAGATTTACCCAAGGGCAAACAAACAGCAGCTCCTGAGACTTCCTGAGCAATACAAAGGTGGCTACTGTGCTCTAGGAGATACACAGAATGAAAAGCAGGTTGAAATTGGGAATACAGGGTGGGAGAGGCTCAAGGATGATGAGAGGAGAGGAACATCTCCTTGAAGAGGAAAGGCTCAGGGAGCTGGGGCTCTGCAGCTTGAACAAGAGAATGAGGGGTGAGCTCATTAATGTTTATAAATATGTAAAGGGTGAGTGTCAGGAGGATGCAGCCAGGATCTTCTCTGTGATGTCCAATGACAGGACAAGGGGCAATGGGTACAAGCTGGAGCATAGGAGGCTCCACACAAATGTAAGGGAAAACTTTTTTACTGTGAGGGTGAGGGAGCCCTGGCCCAGGCTCCCCAGGGAGGCTGTGGAGTCTCCTTCTCTGGAGACATTCAAAGCCCACCTGGATGTGTTCTGTGTGACCTCCTGGAGGTGACCCTGCTCTGCAGTTGGACTCGATGATCTTCAGAGGTCCTTTCCAACCCTTAACCTTCTGTGATTCTGTAAGCAATACAAATTCCCAGAGTGAAGGGAAAAAAATATAAAAATAACAATCCAGCCATGGGGAGCTGCAGTGGGCTGCTACCAGCTATCCTAGGACACAGCCAAGTGCTCAATCCCACAAGCCAGGAGTTCATCAGAGCATCCTTGACACTGTGGGCTCCAGGGGTCTCCAAGGACATGGGACGTGCCTGTTGGTCTGCCCTGCAGAGGCTGTGCTGTTCTGCTCTGCTCCACAGGGTTAGCAACACAAGCTGTTCCTCCGACTGCCAGACTGCTGCTTGGTTTCAAGACTTTCTAAAGATCCTTCTTCTCCCCAGGAAGGTGCTTTAAGTGCTTTTCCCGTTTTCTTGGGATCCAGTTTGGAAAAGTGCCCTCAAGCAGTCACAGCAGACTAGGGCACCAGTCTGGATCCCAGCAACGTGAGAGGAAGGCAGGTCAATGAAGTGACAATATTTGGCACATGTGCTTACACCTTTAATTACAATTTAATTTTATCTCTAGCTATAGCAAAGCATTACTCTGATTCATAGTTCCTCCTGCCTAAAAGCTTTTAGATGTTAAAACACTGGCTTATACTACCATGGATTTTCATGGCAGTGAGGTGCCAAAAATCATCAGGATTCAAGGGAAATAAAACAAAATGAAAGTAGAAGTTCTGGGAAAGATCCAGGCTTCTCCACAAGCTCACCTTCATTCCCCAAGGAAAACTACACATTTGACATCCAGTTTCTGTTCCCTGCAGTCTCAAGACAGCAAAAGCAGCTCTCCTCCAAAGAGATGCTTTATCATCATCAGTTCTACCTCCATCCTTTTCATTAAAGGAAATGCTCCCTGAATAACATACATTTGTCCTGAGAGGAGAACCACTGCAAGGAATAAAGCAGCTGAAAGCAAAATGGAAGTGTCTAGAAAAGGTGGAAAATTGAGAGCTTATAATTTTAACATGAAAAAAAAGTGAGCCACCTCTCTTCCTTCCCTTGGCACCCTTCCTGTCCTCCACCAGGAAAGGCACTTTCAGGTTACCACTGGCATAAGAGACAAAGCACCTGGAAAAAAGGAAAAGGAAAAAAAAAACCAACCATGACTATCTTTCCTGAAGTTCAGCATGAAGCCTGAGCAACTGAAAAGGGATGTTCTGGGAAGAGCCCATGCAGGCAGCAGCACTCAGGAAAGTGGCCTTGCAACCCAACTTCAAGCCATCTGTCTTCCCTTGTAGTTTCTGGATTCCTGGAGATGGTCTCTCCAAAATACCTAGCACTAGTGTCCTAACCCTGAAACCATGGAAACTTTCTGTTGGTTTCCATAAAACCAAAGTCAGGTTACCAAAGCATTTCTCCTTCCCTTTCCTCCCTTCTACATAATATGGAGGAGAGGTCTTGATGTCACTGACCACCTTACCTACAGGTCACATCATGACCACAAGGGTGTTCCTCAACAGCATCTCCACATCCAAGAGGACATCAAACTCCAGATTCTCCTCCAAACCCCCCACACCCACATACCCAAGCCTTGCTGTTGCTGCAGAAACACCAAATTGCATGGCAAGGCGAGTTCCTACCAGGTGAAGGCAATGCATTATCTCTCCCCAAAAAAAAGGTTTGGTGAAAACTCTGCCCTCCCAAGGCTGGCAGAGCAGATCAGCTTCAACATCTGTGGTTTGACCCCCTCTAGTGGGTACCACTCAACAAGACACAGAGCCTCCTCACCACCCTTCACCCAATGGAAAGACCCTACTCAAGTGATGAAGCCTTTTTCCATCTTTATTACCATGATTACTGTTTTCTCACACACAACCTATTTGCCTCCCATTTCAGGCTCACCATCTTTTGGACCTCTCCACCCACAGCCTGGGTACTTTTTTAGATCCTGTAGAAAAGGCTCAGAAATGGAAGAAGAATGGGTAAAGATTTTTGGAAGGGAGAACCCACCACGCTGGAAAAATTAAAGTTACACCCCAGATTTTCTAGGGAGAACATATTCATCATCTATCCCAGAATGTCTTCCCTCTGCCAACTTGTCAAAAGCTGACAAAACTCCATACTATAAAAGCAAGCTGTTAAAACTTGGCTAAAGGGAAAAACTTAGCTGCCAGACAAGCTAACCAGAAACTGCTGAAAAAAATATTCCAGTGTGCCAAGGCAGTAAATTCCCAGAAAGGCTCTAGAGAGCTGAACATCCCAAATGAAGACAACGAGGCAGTATTAGGGCAGCAGCTTCTTGTTCACCTCTAAGTTGACAAGCAGATGTCTCCAGTTTCAAGGGACTTGGGCAGATAGCTCAAGAGTTGGAGCTGCCTGGAGATGTGAACTCTCTGAAGTATCATGCATCTAACTCACAGTTCATCCCAGAGGATAATATTTCAGGAGAGCCTAAACCCACACGTTGCATAGTCAGTAAATACCACATATTCCATTTAAAACCATTGATTCATCCTTCCACTTCCAGGCATGCCAAAAGATGAACAACTCCTAGGTTTGGTCTGTTCCACTAATAAACATGATGTCAAGTCTTTGCCTAAATATTAGGAATTTTTCTTTTAATTACACACACCCCCACAGTGGTTTTAATATCAAACCAGTGAAAGGGTTGCTCTGGTTGGTTGTTTTGGGTTTTTTTACTGAATGTTTTTCTTCTAAATATATATTTCAATCAGTTTTGAAAACAAAACTCACAAATGTATTACATTCAAGTCCTGAAACTTACCATGACTGACAGACCCACAGCAATTTTAAGCGTTCAGTTTAGCTGAAACTCCACATACTGTTAATCCAATGGAATCCAATAATGTTTCCTTTAGCAGCATGTTGTAAACAAAGGGTTGTACTTCATCCTCTAAACCATGTGCTCCAGGACAGCAATCATGACCCACTAACCCACTTACACCAGAGGTTAAAGCAAGGTACATCAACCACCCAAGTTTCAACTCTTCATTCTCATTCATACAAGTGGAAGTTTTCCTACCTTGGACAGTTGTACAAATCAAAAAGATGTCTCTTGAATTTACACAGCTGAATGGCTTCAGCAAAAGCAACAGCCCTGGCAAGCTCTGATGACTGACCTGCCTTCAGCCTATTTCCAGCAAAACCACAAGGCTGCAACATCCCTCCTCAATGAAAAGCCCTTCTGCAGCTCACAGTGCACCAGCTCCACAGCCAGCAGAATTCCAGAAAAGATCCCAACTGGCATCTTTTGCTTTTTGGGCAGTCTGGTTGGATTGTTGAAGTCTTCAGGAAAATCAATGAGATTTGAAATGAAAGGTGCAAATTGTAAATTGATAAAAGTAAAAACCACCAAACCCGAGCTTTATCAGTGAAAATGCCATCTGATTATATTACTTCAAGCAAAGATTAAAAATAAATTTATATAAATCCACATACAACATATATTCACATATAATCTATATATAAACACAGAAGTGTTTTTACAATGTGTATGTATACTTTCTTTCCAGCAGCTACCATGGGTAGGCAGTATTAACGTAGCCTTTGGTTCTCAGCTGAACAAAAAACAACCAGAAAAAAGAATGGGAACATCTTTAAGCCCCCCTCAGTACTTGCACAGAACCCCTCCAGCATCCCTGCCTGGTCACGATTCACTCTCAGAATAGGACAACCAAGGGCAGAAGAAAAAAAACCTCCCAGGCTGTTAAAAAAAACCACCCAAGATACTTCTTCCACAAGCCTGACAAAATGAAGAGACAATCTTGCTGAAGTAAGAGACTGACACGTTTATATTCTTGCCAGAATGTGTTATTTATTCATCATCTTAATATCGGCGACTCTTCTCGTCTAGGAAGAGAAGTCCCAGCAGGAATCCCTATTCCCTCCCCTAAAACCAAAACCCGGATTACCCAACACATTCAGGACAAGGATTTCCCTACAACTCCAGCCTGCCCCCTCTATTCTCTACAACTTGGCTTCCAGCTGCTGAGCAACCAGCCCCGACAGCCTCTACCTAAGGTCCAATCCCGGTTCCCTCCATGCAGCCGCACAATTCCGCAGGAAACCAGGCTGGGTGCTTCATGCACTGAACTTACATCGTCCCCAGGTCTTCCTCCTCTGTCCCCACAGATAAACTTCTTTTACCAGCACGAAGAGATTTAGCTGCAGGCAAGCGCCGCTTAAAACAGCACTTTCCAGTATTAGTCCCATCACCCCTTTCAAGATTAATTTTAATGGCGTTTGTAATAGCCAGAGTGGGAATGCAAAAAGACACCCTCGTGGAGGCGAGTCCACAGATCCCATGAAGTTATTCTTGCTCTGGTCAGATACTAGGAGGCAGCTTCATGCTTTTCAGCATGGTTTAAAAAAAAAAAAAAATAAAAGGAGCTCTGTGCTAGCAGGATTAGGGATCAACAGGAGAGAGCGAGCTCCTGTGTTTCACCTAACGTGATCCAGTCTGCAGAGCTCCTTGCCAGTCCCTTTTGGCAGTCTCAGCCCTGCACAACCTCAGAAGCAAATGTTTTTCCCTGCATTAACAAAGTCTGGGAAACTTGAGCCATAACTAAAGGAAAAAAATAATCCCCCTCCCTTTCCTCCACCTGCATCCCTTCTGTCCTGTCCTGGTGTCCCCCTCCCCACCTGTTCACTCAAGCATGCCAGGGGAGATGTTTTCACCCATCATGGCTAACACACAATCATTTCATTTTTGCCTGGCTCCAAGAGGGGAAAAATCCAACTTGCCAGAGGAGCATCTGCATCGAGAAGTGCTTTTGCTGATGGGAGCAGCACTCGGGAGGAGCGGGGAAGGCAGGAGAAAGGGTCACGTACGGATTCATCACCACCCGCAGACGTTCCCCTCCCACCATCCCCCAGCCCACACCTCAGCCACCAGAAAAAAAAAAGAAAAAAAAAAAGAAGAAACCCCTCAAGCAGAAGTTTAAGCACAAATGCGCTTTGAACGCCATGCAAATGACATTGAAGATGCAGAAGAAATATGTATTTGCTGTTGTACTGCACGATTCCATGGGCTTATTTCCCAGGTACACATTTCACGCACCCTTCCCACGCAGATCCCCTCCCCTCCACCCCCTCGGCTTCTTTAAAACAAACAAACAAAGAAAAAAAGAAACCCCCGAAGGAAAATTAAAAATCTTTGATGTGTAGATGCATTTCATCCGGTGTCCTCAGAAGAGGTGTCAGGGCCCTCCCCTGCCTCCACCCACGAAGCCCTCCCCCAGGCTCAACCATGCTGTCTCCATCTTAACTCCAGCCACTTCTTCACCGCTTTCATTAGGCAGCGGAGTTAACCCCTTCGGCTACCCAGATAAAGGGGGGGAAAGGACCTCCCCCTCCATCATCACTTTCCGACTTCCCCTTTATCTTTTTCTTCATCCATACCTCAGCAAGAAAAAATTCCTAAAATCCACCACTGAGGTTATTTTTGCCCCATTAATGAAGCTGAGGAACACCAATGCAGGGACATTAGCCCTTCCAGCGAGCTCCTCCATAGCCCTTCCAGCGAGCTCCTCCAGGGCTTCCCAACAGCTTCACCAGGACGTGCCGTCTTCTCCCCCCGCAAAAAAATTCAGTGTTTTCTCCCTAAAGATTATTTTAAAGGCTACAAAACCCAACCAACCCCATCTGCAGCCTCTTCCCTACAGTTTAGCCAATCCGTGGGGTGGAGGGTTGCATCCACCACCCCATGACACAACCTGGAGGCTTCCCCCCCACCCTCCATCACCCACACCTCACACCCCTTCCATCTGATTCACCCGTGTCCCATCTCAAGAGGACGCTGGGACACACGGGGTCTTTCCAGTTGTCCTTACAACACCCCTCTCTGTAAGACCGACATCTCTGTGGCACTGTTTGCATCTCCAGCCTTTCAACACGGAGAATCCCTCCCCGCCTCCTCCCACATCTCTTTTTGGGGAGGATAATGTAATTTCCAGCTCACTCTAGAAGATGCTTTTTTTTTTTTTTTTTTTTTTTTTTTAATTCCCTTTAAGCCTGAGGGCAATTCACAGACCTTTCCCTGCCCAGCACTTCCTCTATTCCAGGACTTCTCCTTCTGGAGGAGAACAATCCCCAGGTTTCCTGACCTTCAGTCTCACACCGGCAACCCCAACGTTGTCCCCACTCCCCCTGGGGAGGTTTCTTCTTTCCCCAAAGCCACAAGGGAGGCATCACGCTGTGTTCCTCTACTCCCCAAACCTTCTCCTTCAGTGAGGGGTGGGGTCTTCTCCACAAGAAAAGGTCTCTGGGGATGGATGACCCTCTCCTCACCAATGAGGGGGGTAGGGAGAGGGGGTGTTTGATCCATGTCAGGAGGATACCAACCCTCTGGAAGCCAGGGGTCTGCCATCTGCCATCCCATAGATCATCTCTGGAGCAGCCCCCCCTGCTTTATGGGGGGTGTTCCCCTCACCACCAGAAGGGCAGTGGTGGGACAAGGGGGTGAGGGTCACCCCCAGCCCTGAGCCTGCCTCCATGCTGTCACCCATGGGGCATCCCCCCCACCAGCTCATGTCAGGGAGAGCAGCGTCATCCTCCCCTCCCTGTCCTGCCCCATGTCTATGGGGCTGTAAGAGCCCATCCCAACTCTTGAGGTACCATCTACAGCCCCACAGAGATAGAACCCCTTCCAACCCCACTGTGGGGCAGTGACCCATGTCCCCTCCAGGACTTGAGGTGAGAGCATCCCCACTGTCCCCCTCCCTAGCCCCACACACTCATTTGGGGGCATGTCTCTTCCCTTCGGGGTTCTCAGTAAAGCAGAGGACACCCCAAATCTCCACATGGGGGGCACTGATCCACATCCTGATCTTGGATCAGTGAAGCCCTCTCCTCCAACCTCATGCTCACAGACACATTTGGGGGGAACTTCTCTTCCCCTTGAACATCTCCTCAGCATAAGGGGGCCCCTCAGACCTTCCCCACCTGGGGGAGCACTGACCCACATCCACCTGAGATCATGAGGTGACAATAGCCCACGTTTCCCATCGCAGCCCCCCAGGCTCGTTCCATGGGTATCTCTTCTCCATTTGGGTCTCTCCTCACACAAAGGTGGAGCAATCACCAAATCTCCTCCCCTTCTTCATATGGGGGATACTGCACTGGCCAGGACCATCTCATACCACGAGGTGACACTGACCCACGTCCATCTCAAACCACAACATAACAGCGAACTCCATCCGCCCCACCTCAGCTGGGGAACCATGACCCACCTCAGACCATGAGGTGACACTGACCCCCACTGGCCCCACCTCAGCCAAGGGACAGTGACCCCCAAACACCTCAAACCATGAACTGGGATGCTCATCTGCTCCACCTCAGCCAGGAGACAGTAACCCACCCTGGACCATGAGGTGACACTGACCCACAGCCACCTCGTACCACACATCTGAGAGCAACCTCCAGCCACCACAGCCAAGGGACAGCAAGCCACCTCAAACCATGACCCACAACCACCTCAGACCAAGAGGTGCCAGTAACCCATGGCCACCTTGGATCGCATGCGGACAGCAACCCCCATCTGCCCCACCTCAAACCACGAGGGGACACTGACCCATGTCCACCTCACCCCACGAGATGACAACGACCTCCATCTGCCCCACCTCAGCAAGGGGCCAGTGAGCCACCTCAAACCACGAGGGGACAGTCACCCACCTCAAAGCATGAGGGGACAGTCACACACATCCACCTCACACCACAAGCTGACGACCTCCATCTGCCCCACCTCAAACCATGAGGGGACACTGACCCATGTCCACATCACACCACGAGGTGACAACGACCTCCATCTGCCCCACCTCAAACCATGAGGGGACAGTCACCCACCTCAAACCATGAGGGGACACAGACCCACCTCAAACCACGAGGGGACACTGACCCACGTCCACCTCACACCACGAGCTGACAACGACCTCCATCTGCCCCACCTCATCAAGGGGACAGTGACCCACCTCAAACCATGAGGGGACAGTGACCCACCTCAAACCATGAGGGGACAGTCACCCACCTCAAACCAGGAGGAGACACTGACCCACCTCCTCAAGCCGTGAGGCAGCGCCGCCCGCCCGCCCTCCCCACCTCAGCCCGGGGACGGAGGGACGCGCCGACCCCACCGCCATGTCGGGCGCCCAAGCTGCCGGCCACCCCCGCTCCCCGCCCGCTGCCGAGGGGACCCCCGGCCGCCCCTCTTACCTCCAGACCTGCCCCATCTGCAGCAGGTGGATGACGGACTGCCAGACCCAGACGGAGATCCTGCAGAGGCGCTGCGCCCCGGGGGTGGCGGTGCCGGCGGCTCCTCCTACCCCGCCGGCGGGTCCCCCCCGGCGGCCGGCGGCCCCCATCATGGGCGGCCCGCGGCTGCTGAGGCCCTGCACGGCCCCCAGCCCGCCGCCCGTGTAGTCCTGCACGAACCAGCGGAAGCTGAGGATCTGCACCAGCACCGAGGGCAGCAGCACGAAGGCCAACGTCAGGCCGCACCAGACGTAGTCCCGCCGGCCGTAGTGGTGCAGCGCCAGCCACAGGTCCGTGCCCACGTCCCCCAGCAGCACCAGCAGCGCCAGCACGATCCACAGGCAGTCCAGCCACGGCCGCTCTCCCCCCTCAACGCCCTCCGGCGCCCGCGGCGGCCCCTCGGCGGCGGGGCGCGGGGCCAGCGGTTCGGCGGCGGCGGCGGCGGCCGCCCGCCCGAAGAGGCTCCGCAGGCAGGCGCTCCGGCAGCCCCAGTAGCACGACGACGTGTTGCAGCAGTGGCAGATGTGCAAGGAGCTGCTGCCGCCCGGCTCCTCCGCGCCCTCGGCCGCCGCTGCCCCGACGCCGCCGGCACCGCAGACGCCCGCCGCCGCCGCCGCCTCGTCCAGGTTGTGCAGCTGGGCGAAGCCGCCGCCGCCGCCGCCATCCGACTTGGCCGCCATCTTACTGCCGCCGCCGCCGCCGCGTCTCCGGCCCCTTCGCCGGGCGCGCTCGCTCGCTCTGCCCCCCCCGTCCCCGCTCCCGGCACCCCCCCCACCCGCCGCCCGCCCGCCTGCCCGCCCGCCGCTTCCGGGGGCGGCGCTTCCGCGCCCGCGCAGGACGGACCGGGCCGGACCGGGCCGCCTAGCGACGGAGTGGGGAAAGGACCGAGTGGGGCAGGGACCCAGTGGAGCAGCGACCGAGGGGGAGAGGGACCGAGTGGAGCAGCACCTGAGTGGGGCAGCGACCAATGGGACAGGGATCAAGTGGAGCAAGTGGCAGAGGGACCTAGTGGGAGAAGGACCGAATGGGGCAAGGACCGAGTGGGGCAGTGACAGAGTGGGACAGGGATCAAGTGGGGCAAGTGGCAGAGGGGCCGAGTGGGAGAGGGACCGAATGGGGCAGTGACCGTGTGGGGAAACGACCGAGTGGATCAGTGACCGAGTAGGGCAGTGACCGAGTGGGGCAGCGACAGAGTGGGGCAAGGAGCGAGTGGGGTAGTGACCGTGTGGGGAAAGGACCGAGTGGGGCAGGGACCAAGTGGATCAGTGACCGAGTGGGGCAAGGAGCGAGTGGGGCAGGGACCGAGTGGAGCCGGGACCGACGGAGCGGAGGAAAGTGTGAGCGGGGCAAAGCCTCCACGTCCCACCGGGCCGGGGCGGGACCGGACAGATCCCCAAGGGATCGCTCCCCGTGCCCGCCTGCCCTCCTGTCGCTGCTGCTCTCTGCCGGCCGCCCCTGCGCTCCCAGCGCTCCCCGCAGCACCGCTCCCCTCGACCCGGTTCTGATTGCACCGGCACCCATTGCTCTCCTCCCCATCCCCTCTGCCTTAGCACCCGCAGGATTCATGGTGCTTCTTATCCCAGCCCCATTCTGCTGACCTCGGCATCCCCATGACCATCCTCATCTGGGCCCTCCCTGTTGACCCCAAATCAGCTCCGTGTCTTGTCTTTCAAGTTGCTCTCCTGCAGTCCTGTCACCTCCTTGTGACCTGCCCACCCTCAAGCTCCAAGATAACCACTGCCACACAGGTTGCCCTCAGCCCACCGCAAGCCAGACTGGTTCCCCTTTTCCCACCTCCAGCATCTCCCTGGAACCTACCAGCTCCAGGCAGTCCTCTGGGTTTCTATTTGCCTTTTCCCTTCCTCTGGCTGTGCTGGGGAAGAGGGGCTCTTGTTCCTTCTCATCTCATCCCATAGCAGCAGTCTCCAAGCACATTTCAGCACCCTGACCTCACATGGCCTCAATGACCTTATCACCAGTGTCCTCCTGTCTCCCACTTCTAAACACAAGGATTGCCCATTCTCTGTCCTCCTCTGTGCTTGTCCCTTTCTTATCCCCACTTTAGGGCACACTGCTTCACCCACCCTACTCTTATGGGGCCAGGCAAGCCAACTGGGTCCTCTCCATGGGCCCAGCTCCTTGTTGGAGGACACAAAGCTCCAGCAAGCTGAGGAGGTGATGCCCACATCCAGGTTTTGGGATTTGCCCGGGGGCTTTTCTGCATCCCACCCACCTTTCACCAAAGGACCTGCTGGCAGACTGAGAAAGCCAAAACCAAGGTCCTTCTTCCCCTGGTTTCCTCTCTTCCCATTCACATTTCTTTGTTCATCATATCCATCTGTGCTGTGCTGTCTTGTGCTGTCCTCTGTAGGTTACAATCTCCCCTCTTTTCTGCTGTGGTTTTTTTTCCCCTGGTCACTAAGCATTCTCCTTCCCAATGATCCTTCTCCAGCTTTTTTACTCCTTCTGCCTCTTTCTGTGGGAGCTTGAATTCTGCCCTTTATCTCTTTTTGGTTTGGTTTGGTTTAGTTTTTAAATTGTGGCAAAATTTCTAGACTGATGGATTCAGGGCTCCAGAGCTGGCTGATGAAGTTTCTGCATTTGCAGAGTCTAAATTTCAACAGGGGAAAAAAAAAAAAAACAAACCAACAAACTGCAAGCAGGTGGAAAGGTGTGTAAGTGCAGATAAAATACTTTTTCCAGGGAGGGAAAAATATTTCATTTTGAATGAGAGTGGGAGGAATTGCATATATTAAATAAGCTGTCTGCGAAGCAGGTATTTGGCCTTTCCAAGTGAGAAAAGAGTTCAAAAGTTTGGCAAAGTCTGCAAGATCCTCCTGGTTTTGACACAGTTGGATCTTCCTCTAGCAGAGAAACAGAAGAAAGGGAGCAGAAAGCAAAGCTTTGTGCATTGTCCAGATGAATGCACTCTGATGCACGCCTGTATGTGGCCAAATCAGAGTCATTCACAACGTGTGGCACTCCCACAAAAAGCTCCTCAAAAAGGAGAAAGCTGGTGTTAGAGATGGAACAGGATGGGAGAGGATGGGATCCCCTGGGTCCCCACAGTGCTCATTTCAAACCTTGTGGATGGTCCCTTGTTTTCTGCTGAGTTAAACTGTGGCAAGAATGATGAATATGGAAAGACCTGAGACAGGTAACCAAAACAAATCCACATGTAGAATATATCCATAATATAAAATCCCAATCCTGACTGACACTTTAAAATCTAAGCAGCAAATGCACTAAGAAATAAGGACTCCAGCAACCTGTATTTTAGGGTGGGAAGCTCCCAGTGTAAAGCTTCAACTTTTGTTTTGCAGCACGATGAGTATTCCTCATCTCTTCAAACTTTTTTATGTGTGGAAAATTCACAACATATGATTCGAAAAGGAGGAAAAAAAACACCAAAACCTCAACAAAACAGCACAGAAGTAATAAAACTATTTAATCTTACTTAAATAGAAGCGTAGGTGCACATTGCATTTCATGAACCAATAAGAGGGCAGAAGAGTCATCTGTTTTGATACAAAACCAACCCAAACTTATGTGATGAGACATAAAGGGTGGGAGAAGACAGCAGTTAAGGATTTTTAGCGTTGGCACAGTAAATCAGAAAAGCAGCTGCTTGGGCAATATATGACATAATACAATATACTGTTGAGAATGCCTCTGAATTTTTCCATGCAGTTGTGGCCACCTCTATCCAAGGAAGATGAATTCAGGCTGGAATAAGTGCAGGGAAGAGCCAGGAATTTCTCAGAGGTCAGGGCACTCTGTCTTTCTGCTGTGAACCCAAAGAATTTGGCTTGTTTAGTTTAGCAAAATGAGAACAGAGAGGGAATGTGTTTTCTGCCTATAGATACATCCTGGAAAATAAATGCAAGCAAAAGGAAAGGCGCTGGGATGCTGAAGGGCATCAGCAGAAGTGTAAATGAGGAGGAACTGTCCATGAATATATTTAGTCTGGGAATTGGAAGATCCTTCCGGTAGGAATAACAGAGACTCTAAGAAGGGGGGGGGGGGGAAATGAATAATTTTAACACTTCAGCATTTTGTAAAGAAAATTGCATGTCAGCGTGGAACAATAAACACTTGGGATGAAAGCCCTTGGAAGGTTTTCCAGTCTGGATCATCTCTCCTTGGAAAGATCTTGTCCATTTTGATGCGTGGTACGCGACGTTCCTTCCTGCATCAGCTGATGAGTCACAGATAGATGACTCCGTGGGTGGCCAGAAGTGATATCTCCACCACTTACATCTTAATTCCTGATTATCCCATGATGTTCTCCAGCTCCTTCTCACTCTCTTCTCACACAGCAGAGATGTGCCCATCTTTGAAGCACCCCACAAACCCCTTGTTTCCCTGCTAACCATGGCCACTGCTGCATGGTCACTTTGGCCAATGGCATGGAGAAGATGCTTTGTCTCTTCAGCCAAGAAGAGCTGCAGCCCTCCTTTCCCTCACAGAAGAGTCATCAGTCTGAGCTGGTTCCTTTCATTAGCCAACACTATGTGTTTTGATGGGGTTTTTTTGGTTTCTTTTATTAGCCAACACTATGTGTTTTGATGGGGTTTTTTTGGGTGTCGCCCACCCTTGTGTTGAGATGTCTCTCAACTCATATATTTGAAAGGACAAAGCTTTTGTTGGTGCTAAGCAGTGACCCACACTTCCCTCAGGCACTTGTGCCCAGAGGTCTGGGTAGAATCTGGGTGACCCATAGACCTGCAACTTTTTATAGAACATGTTTAGCAAGGGGTTTTCTTTTGAAGCACTCAGAGCTGGTCTGTCTGTCTGCCTCTCATGTATCTTTCTGTTCCTCAGAAGCAAGACAGCAGAGGGGGAAGTCATGTTTCATACTCCAGCAGCAACCAGCAAGCCAAGGTATGGGATCATGGAGCCCAGAAAGTCAACTGTGTTCTGGGCTACATCAAAAGCAGTGTGATGGGCAGGTTGAGAGAGGGGATTGTCCCCCTCTGCTCTCATGAAACCCCACCTGGAACACTGACTCCAGTTCTGGTTTCCCTGACACAAAAGTGAGTCCAGAGCAGACCACAGGGATGATCAGAGGTCTGGAGCAGCTCTGTTCTGGAGACTGGATGAGAGAGCTGAGAGTCTTCAGCTTCCAGAAGAGAAGGCACCAGGGAGACCTTAGAAAACCTTCCAGTACCTGAAGGAGCTCCAGGAAAGCTAAGGGGGGATGGTACAAGGGGGAACTGTTTTTAGCTACAAGAGGGGAGACTGAGATTGTATCTTAAGAAGAAATTCTTTGCTGTGAGGGTGCTGAGCCCCTGGCCCAGGTTTCCCAGGGAAGCTGTGGCTGCCCCATCCCTGGCAGTATCTCAGCCCAGGTTGGATGGGGCTTGGAGCAACCTGGGCTGGTGTGAGGTGTCCCATGGCAGAGGGGTAACCATTTTATGGTTCTCTGATTCCATAACCTTCTTTTGCTGGTTGGTTAAAGCCTTTTTTTTTTACTCCTGATCAATACACTAATTGAACTGTGGGGTCTTCCATCTTCCAGACATTTATTCAGATCAGAGGAACAAACACAGAGGTGTATAAGTCAGAATCAGAGTTGTGTAAATCTGGAACTACCTCATTTGAATAACTGAGGGATGGATCCAGCTGAGTGTTAGGTGCTTGTGGAATACTCCACTACCAGAGCAACTAATTACAATTAACAGGGATTTACTTTACGCAAAGTAGGTCAGAAAAATGACATCTTATTGTGTCATTAGCTTCCATCAATTACTTCCATGTTGTTTGCTCAGTTCCCAAGTCAAACGAGTGTGGCCTGACAGCCTTGCAAGCTCAACTTGGTATTGTCTCTAGAAATCAAACTGCATTATTTCTGCCTCATGCATCATCACTAGCAATAAAGCACCAAGGGCTGGAATATACCAGGTGGCTTTTTTACTCATGCATGAGGCAGAAAAACTTCAGCATCCTTTGCCATGACATTCAAGTCTCTGCAGGATTAAAAGTTGGGCATGTTGGTAAACTTCAGACTGACTGTGGGAGCTTGACTTGGAAGACACACTTGGATGAGTCCTTCTGCTGATTAACTTCTGCACAGAAAAAGAGACTTTAGGGATACTCCATGTATGTATCAGAGGATGATTAACACAGTGCTGCTTCTCCTGTTATTCATGTCCCTGTGGCAGCACTTTGTGACATCAGGCTGTCTAGGAAAGGTGCAGAAGGTGCCAAATGTTTTTATTGAAAAGCCAGCTCAGTCATCCTAAGAACTATCTCTAAGAAACCCTGAGAAATGTTCTAGAACTTCTTATTTTATTATTATTTATTTCCAGGCTTAATTCTTGAGCTTCCAGTTTAGCAGCACAATTGACTGGTTGGTGTTACCAGTGACTGTCAATAACCATGTTAGTTAGTCCCTAGTGATACCTTGAAGTACCTGAACCTGGTGTGTTCTCACAGCTGGCTGGACCAGGACTTCTAATCCCAGTTCCTCACCGCCCTTTAATTCCACATGAAACTGAGTGGTTCTGAATGGCTTTCCAGAAAATACATTAAAACTAAAGGGTTTGTTTTAGGCTCCAGTGATCCAGGTGCATGACCAGGTGCAGGTCCTTGCCAAAGCAGTAAACATTCTGGTTTCACAAGCTGAGGTTTTAGCTGGACAGAGCTATCACAGAGCAAGGCATCTTAAACAAGACTCTTCTTTCTGGCTATATTTTTGGCCAGATAGTCACTAGTAAAACCTAGAGAAGCTGTGAAGCTTGATTCATGTCCCTAAAATATGTTCAGGTCTCCAGGTGTAACACAGTAAAAGTTGAAACTGATTCTCTGCTTAATATATAATTCTGTGGATCCTAACTTTTCTCCTTTGGACAGGAAACCAACATTACCTGGAGTTCTGCATCCAGCTCTGGAGCTCTCAGCACAGGAAGGACATGGAGCTGATGGATTTGGTCCAGAGGAGGGGCATGGAAATGCTCAGGGGGCTGGAACACCTCTGCTGGGAAGCCAGGCTGAGGGAGCTGGGGGTGCTCAGCCTGGAGAAGAGAAGGCTCTGGGGAGACCTAACAGTGACCTTCCAGTATCTGATGGGGCTAAAGGAAGAGTGGAGAGAGACTGTGTGCAAGGGTCTGGAGTGATAGGATGAGGGGCAATGGGTTTAAATTAGAGAAGAGCAGCTTTAGATTGGATGTGAGGAACAAGTTGTGTCCCATGAGGGCAGTGGAACAATGGCACAGGGTGCCCAGGGAGGTGGTTGAGGCCTCATCCCTGGAGATATTCAAGGTGAGGCTTGAGGAGGCTCTGAGCACCCTGATCTGGGTGAGGGTGTCCCTGCTGACTGCAGGGTGAGCTTTAGAGGTCCCTTCCAACCCAAATTATTCTATGATTCTATGATCTAAATCACTTTCCATCTCCTGACAAATTTCTGCATTAGTACAGTCTTGGGAAGTGTGCTTTGGCAAACCTCGTCATTTCTATCATCTAGAACTTACCACAGTTTATTCATCTCCCCTCAGGCTTCCTGAGACCTGTAGCCATTTCCATTTATTACTGTGCATCAAAAGGAACCCATCCCTCTTCTTTCAGAAACCTGAAAACCTGGTGGGACATCTTTTGGGTGCCAGCAGCTCAGGCAGTGACATGACAGACGTGATGGTGGGGCCAGCTGGGGTCTGACCTGTGCAGAAGAGGGTGACTGCAAGAAGCCTTCTGACCTGCCTGCCTCTTCTTCACAAAGCCTGGCAGGGCTTGGAGTTTTCCTGTTAAACTGAGCAGAAGTTAATCCCCTTTCATTGTGCTCTTCCAGGTGCTGGTTCCACAGCAGGAGGAAGCAACGTGACTTCACCAGCCCGACCCAAAAAGGTGGCGAGAGGTACAGGGAGCTGTGTTTCTCCCCTTGGAAAAAGCATTAACAGCTAAGACCTCCAGTCTGATGGGTTTGCTTGGTGCTCTTCCAAGCTGGGATTTAGGAAAAGCAGCTACACAGCATTTCCCACTTCCCCCCATGGGGCTGCAATGATTTAATTTGCTATGAAGGGCAGGGACGTATCTCCTGGAGGAGTAGCTGGCTGCAGTTGTCAGCTTGCCACACTGCTCGTTGACCTCAGTGAAAAATACAAGTTATCAGGTGATGCTTCCCCTTCTGAGCTGGGTGCATGCAAAGCTTGTCCAGCGTGCCAGTAGGAGCTGCACGTGGCATGAAAGCTTTTCCCTTCTTCTAGGTCACTGGGGAAACCACTGCAGAGCCAGGGACCACGGGAAGGAGCAGAGCTGGATTTTATACTTTAACTAAGGTGAAGTTTACTCCCTGTAACATCACCCTTCTTCCCAGACACACTCCCTGATGCTCATTTTAATACCTGATATTGCTGTAAACTTCATCCAAACCTGTGCATGTAAGAGAATTAAAAAAAACATAGAGTGGTCTGGGTTGGAAAGGACCTTAAAGCTCATCCAGTTCCATGGGGAACACCTCCCACAGCCCAGGGTGCTCCAAGCCCCATCCAACCTTGGGCTGAAACACTGCCAGGGATGGGACAGCCACAGCTTCTCTGGGAAACCTGGGACAGGGGCTCAGCACCCCCAAACTAAATAAAGTATTTTTCTGTGATTAATGTTGTCACTACAGAGCTGGTAACTAAATGCATGGCATTTTTTTTTATCAAAACAAATAAAGACAGAATGTTGCATTGATCCCAATGTTCCCAGGGTTCTTCTTGAAAGTTCACAAGGAAAAGGCTGCTGGTGGTAGCTGCTCTGGGCTCTGTAGCTTCATCCATTTCCCTTTAGCTGAGCCATCAGCCCAAGTGTTGCCTCCTCCTAACATGGGATATTACACATTAGTGTCTCTCCTTCCTCTCTTCGGGGTCCTTCCTCTACTCAAAGTACTGGAATGAAATAATTTCCCCCTAAAGCCCTACAGAGTTTGTGAGAGATCTTCCATGGACCATTTCCCTGAAGCTCTCTCCACCCCAGCTCTCCTTGGTTGTCTCTCTTTTTTCTTCCCAAGGACAGAATTTCCCTTCCTTTTTTTATTACTGTGATTTGTGCTGGTTACATCTTTGTGACCCTTCCCACCATGAAGCAAGTGGAATTTCTCACTTACAAGTCCTTTTGCACTCAATAGAACTCTCTGCCTTGGCTCCACTGCAGCCACCATTTCTATCACTTTGATCCTGAATAAAATCCCTTGATCTGGTAAAGCCCCTATTTTAAGGCAGTGGGAGCTGGGTTCCTCTTTGAACTGAGCTATGTGAGTTCCCATCAGAGTTATGAAGGAACTCACCAATGACTGTTCAGTTGCTCACATCCAGTGGCTTTTAAAAGGTCCCAGGGAGTACCAGATGGCCCCCAGCTGATGCTCCAAGATGGCTTGGGTCTTCTCTACCTCCTGCATCAGTCCTGGAGCAGGATGTCCAAGCCACCTCAGGTCATCTCAGGTGGCAGCAAACATTCAGAAACCTTCTAGCTAAGAACACTCTCACTCAGCGCTGGTGAGGCCACAGCTTGAGTCCTGTGTCCAGTTCTGCGCCTCTCAGTTTAGGAAGGATATCGAGGTCCTGGAGCGGGTCCAAAGGAGGGCAACCAGGGTGGTGAAGGGACTCGAGCACAGATCCTGTGAGGAAGGGCTGAGGGAGCTGGGGGTGTTGAGGCTGGAGAAGAGGAGGCTCAGGGGAGACCTCATCACTCTCTGCAACTCCCTGAAAGGAGGTTGGAGCCAGGGGGGGTTGGGCTCTTTTCCCAGGCAACTCTCAGCAAGACAAGAGGGCAGGGTCTCAAGTTGTGCCAGGGGAAGGTTAGGTTGGAGATAAGGGAGAATTTCTTTCTGGAGAGGGTGATCAGGCATTGGAATGGGCTGCCCAGGGAAGTAGTGGATTCTCCGTGTCTGGAGATCTTTCCAAAGAGCCTGGATGTGGCACTCAGTGCCATGGGCTGGGAACCACGGGGGGAGTGGTTCAAGGGTTGGACTTGATGATCTCTGAGGTCCCTTCCAACCCAGCCAGTTCTATGATTCTATGATTAATTTTGGTACGAGCAGGGTTTGGCCCCTACCAACACAGAACCATGTTGGTTCTAGGCATGGATAACATCTCCCTAAAAGCCCTCTGCTTCTTCTCAACACCAGCAGAAGTAACAACCTGGTTTCTGCAGAGATCTTCCCACTCCATTCCTCTGTCCTCTCCTGATTTATCCTCTCTGGGCAGGAAGAGGCTTTAGTTTCAGGCTGCAAAGTGGATTTTTTTACCTGTTTTGAAGAGAATTGTTCCTCTGGCTTTGCAGTTTGGTGTCAAGTGATGTGAGGAGATGGGGCATGAATTTGTACTACAGCTGAGCAAAGATCTCTTTGTAGGGTATCAGAAACACTTTATTTTTTACTTCCTTTTATTCTCTCACCGCATTAACAGCATCACCATTTCTCTCTCTCTCTCTCTTTTTTTAATGTTTTAATTAATATGGCTTTGCAAAGGTCACTTAATATCTCCAGGGACAGATAAGATTTGCTCAGCTTGAAATGGACACTTAAGGTCCCATTCGTATGGCAAAAATGACCAGGTGGCTATTTCAGACAATGCCTAAAAATGAAATATGGCTTTTCTGAAGCCTTGGTAGAGGTACACACTGTGCTTCCTGATCTGTTCACATCACCAGCATCTCCAGCCTTGGCAAGTGCACTTATCATTTCTTCCATCTGCCAGCACACACAGTGTTTCTGAATCTGTTAATTAAGGGACTGAAGTTTTGCCCTAAGATATCAGAGTAACTGGTTCTGGGTTTTTGCAGCAAAAAAACACAACCCCCAGAAAAATAAAACCAAAAAACCACCAAAACCCTAATGCTTGCCTTGTCCATAATTACCTAAATTGTTGAGAAAAGAAATCGTTCTGCTTTCATGTTGATTCCCTTTTGTAGTTTCATTGCTGAGGCTAAGTGTGGCACCCATTTCACATTATCTCTTACTCTCATTTTGCTCAAGACCTGTTATTTGCTAACAAAGATTCAATATGGAGAAACTGGAAGGTGACAACTACCTCCTCCATCAATGCAAATGACAGTAATCTCCTCTCTTCCACCATGTCAAAATAAACATTGAATCATCCCAGGCAGAAATACCCTTCTTGCATTTTGAAATAAAGATGTGGAAAGGAGACACCTGCTCTTGTTTTCCTTGTTGTAAAATTCAAGTTTAGTCATTCCATAGTAAATGCTTCAGGAGACCAACAGCAACGTGGAGTCAGACTGCAAATGTCCCCAGCATTTTTCCCAAGAATATTCACATTCTTCACTCTTTGCTTATGCTGCCACTTGAAAATGGAAGATTAGGACTTTTTTCCCATTAAATTACTGGCATTATATTAAATTATAATTTATAAATTATGATAACTATATCAAATACAACAAATAAATAATAAAATCAAAGTTATCAATTATAATGAAATTATAATTCCAGTGAAATCATGTGACTGAAATATAAAATTGAAAATACATGAATGATCTCCCAGGGGAAGTGATGGATTCCCCCACTCTAGAAAGATTTAAGTCTCAGCTCAATGAGATGCTGAGACATCTCAGATAAACAATAATATCAGAAGGGTTGGACCAGGTGAGCCTTGAGGTCTCTTCCAACCTGACATTCTAGGAGTCAATGATTACTGATTGAGAAAAATCATCCCAAAAAAACACTCTGCTATAAATTCCACCTCTTGATAGCTCTCTGATATCCTTGCTACCCTCTGCACAGCTTCTAAAGCAACATTAAACTCCTCACCAGAGGTCACCTCTTGCAAGAAGCACTGATGCATGTGCAGAGAGTTGTGATGGTGGTGGGCTGACGGTGCTGGTCCAGTGAGAAGAGTTTTGTTGGACACTTGACTGCTGGGAAGAGCACACAGGACCATTTGCCATCAGATTTTCAGATGTGAAGTACTGTACAGTCAGTACCCATCAACACTTCAGTTGTTCCTTTGGAAACTCTTCCTTGGAGGCTTTTTCTGTGGCTCTGGAACTCAGCACTGTACCCCTGTACCACTGTGCCCCTGTACTCAGCACTGGTGAGGCCACAGCTCGAGTCTTGTGTCCAGTTCTGGGCCCCTCAGCTCAGGAAGGAGATTGAGGTCCTGGAGCAGGTCCAAAGGAGGGCAACCAGGCTGGTGAAGGGACTCGAGCACAGACCCTGTGAGGAGAGGCTGAGAGAGCTGGGGCTGTTCAGCCTGGAGAAGAGGAGGCTCAGGAGAGACCTCATTGCTGTCTACAACTACCTGAAAGGAGGTTGTAACCGGGTGGACGTTGGGCTCTTTTGCCAGACAACTTTCAACAAGACAAGAGGGCACGGTCTTAAGTTGTGCCAGGGGAAATTTAGGTTAGATATTCTAATATCTAACCTAATTTCTTTACAGAGAGGGTGATCAGACATTGGAATGGGCTGCCCAGGGAAGTAGTGGATTCTCCATCCCTGGAGATATTTCAAAAGAGACTGGATGTGGCACTCAGTGCCATGGTCTAGCAACCGCAACGGTGGTTCAAGGGTTGGACTCGATGATCTCTGAGGTCCCTTCCAACCCAGCCAATTCTATGATTCTATGATTCTATGATCTGCTCTTCCCTCACAAGACCCCCTACTCCTGTGCTATGTCCAGTTCTGAGGTCCCCAGCACAAGAAGGATTTGGAGCTGTTGGAGCAAATCCAGAGGAGTCACAGGGATGATCCAAGGGCTGGAGCAGCTCTGCTCTGGAGCCAGGATGAGAATTGGGGGTGCTCAGCCTGGAGGAGATAAGGCTCCAGGGAGACCTTAGAACACCTTCCAGTGCCTGAAGGGGCTCCAGGAAAGCTGGGGAGGGATTTTGGACAAGGGTCTGGAGGGATGGGATGAGGAGAAATGGAAACAGAGGAGTTTGAGATGAGATGTTAGGAATAAATTCTTTGGTATGAGGGTGCTGAGCACATGGCCCAGGTTTCCCAGAGAAGATGTGGCTGCCCCATCCCTGGCAGTGTCTCAGCCCAGGTTGGATGGGGCTTGGAGCACCCTGGGCTGTGGGAGGTGTCCCTGATCATGCCGGGGGGGTAGGAAATGGATTATCTGATTCCCTATTTTATCACCACATGCCCTTGTGTGCATATCCACCTGGCTTCAGGTGGAGGTAAACCAATATTTGAAGGGGATCATGAAAGTCTGGGACTTCCAGAGTGCCAGCTACCTGCAACAGCCTCTTTGCCTCCTAAATCCCTGTGGTTCCTCTCCCTGGGACTGAGCAAACCTCTCCAAAAAAGTCATTGCCAGTGTGGATTTAACAGAAGGACCCAGGAGTCCTTTTTCCTCCCTGGCAGCCCCATTCTGCACCAGAGGAGCATCCTCCATAGCTCACAGCTTCACTTGGCCCCACTCTGGGCTGTTGGAAGTGTCTGCACAAATGGGAATCTTTGTGAGACCTGGGTCTGAAAGGTGTTTTGGTAGATGTGAAGGTCCAGCTGCTGCATAAAATGTCTATGGCAAGCTGGGAGTGCAAAAACTTGGTCAAAATCCTTCAAGAAGAGGGGAGAACACTGTCAGAAAATCACCCTGAGAGGGATTTGGGTCTTTCTGTCATAACCCAGCAAAACAGAACCAAGGGGGATCTCCTGGAAAGTTGCTCACTTTTGGACAAGCCAAAAGCTTTTTGCATAAGAAGCTCAGAAGCAATTGTATAAAATAACACCATGCTTTTCCTCAGGGATTATATCCACCTTTGGAGAGCAAATCCAAGTTCTGCTGGCTCATGTGATTCCTCCTCGTGCTTTGAGCTGTTCTTCGACCCACAAGGATGGGTGTTTAGATGTTCACCTTCTAATCAGCCCCAATTACAGCCTTTTCCCAGCATCATCTGATGCCAAATTGGAGGGGGAAAAAAAAAGAAAAAGTTGTTTTTTTTAAAAATAAAAAAGAGAGGGATGCTAATGCCTGAGAAGACATATGTGTTTAGTGTTGTTGGCAGATTTGTAAACTTATTAGTGCCTCCACACACCATGTAATTAAGATCTACTGGTAATTAGTCAATAGTTAAAAATAGGGGTTGGTATTGTGCTACTGAAAACGCCTACAAAATAATATGTTCTCTGAGCTCAAGATGCAGTCTGTGTCTCTAAAAAAAATGTTAATTTAAAAAATACATCTTTGTTTCAGAGCCAGATTTTTTTTAGCTAAGCAGATTTCAGTGTGTGCATGTGTGTGTTCAACCTACTTACCTTTGGGCATTCCTGCATGTTTGTGTGATGTCCAAAGAGGCTGACAGTGTATTTTGCCTTGGATAAAAATACAAATCTATAAAACTGCAGCCTCCCCACAGCCATGGAGGGAGTGGGAGCCTCTCATTTGTAGCTTTCAGTGGAAACAAACCTGCTCCCCAAAGGAAATCATTCAAAAATCCACAGGAATGGCAGATGTGCAGCACCATGGGGCAGATGTCTGATGTTTGGAGAGTCGTGCATGTATTTTCTAAATATTCAGGGATTACCACAGTCTATAGATATAATCCTTTAGTAACCTGAAATGTCAAAGACAATACAAAAGCTCTAATGCCTTGTAGAAAACGTTTGCCCACTCTGCCCTGGATGAGCAGGCATTTCCCACGCACAGTTGTAGTCACTTCACCTTCCCCAACTGAAAGAAAACACAGAAGAAGAGGTTTGATTTTGGTTATGGTTTGGGTTTTGGTTTTTTTTTTTTTAATATAAATTTCTTAACTCCTGCTTTATAATGGGGTCCAGAGCTGTGTGAGTTGCTGGGTGAAGTTCTGAAAAGAAGGGGTTTGATTTTAGTTATGGTTTGGTTTTTGGGTTTTTGGGTTTTTTATATATAAAATTCTTAGCTCCTGCTTTATAATGGGGTCCAGAGCTGTGTGAGTAGCTGGGTGAAGTTCTGAAAAGAAGAGGTTTGATTTTGGTTATGGTTTGGTTATTGGGTTTTGGGGTTTTTTTATATATAAATTTCTTAGCTCCTGCTTTATAATGGGGTCCAGAGCTGTGTGAGTTGCTGGGTGAAGTTCTGAAAAGAAGGGGTTTGATTTTGGTTATGGTTTGGTTTTTGGGTTTGTTTTGGTTTTTTTTTAATATATAAATTTCTTAACTCCTGCTTTATAATGGGGTCCAGAGCTGTGTGAGTTGCTGGGTGATGTTCTGAAAAGAAGGGGTTTGATTTTGGTTATGGTTTGGTTATTGGGTTTGGTTTTTTTTTTATATATAAATTTCTTAACTCCTGCTTTATAATGGGGTCCAGAGCTGTGTGAGTTGCTGGGTGAAGTTCTGAAAAGAAGGGGTTTGATTTTGGTTATGGTTTGGGTTTTGGGTTTTGGGTTTTTTTTTTTAATATAAATTTCTTAACTCCTGCTTTATAATGGGGTCCAGAGCTGTGTGAGTTGTTGGGTGAAGTTCTGAAAAGAAGGGGTTTGATTTTGGTTATGGTTTGGTTATTGGGTTTTTGGTTTTTTTTATATATATAAAATTCTTAACTCCTGCTTTATAATGGGGTCCAGAGCTCTGTGAGTTGCTGGGTGATGTTCTGAAAGGACGTCTCATTTGGCTGTCATAAGCAATCTGCAGTGATTTGTTGTGCAGACAGGCATTTGTCTCGAGTAATCCAAAGGGCTTATTTTGATTGCTTGAGAGATCCAAGGAAGGGAGAGTTGACTCAATGGGGGATTCATTTCTTAGGCTCCCAAACCACTCCTAAATCTTCCCTTATGTCATGTCAATGGATTTGTCAGGCCACCCTGACAAATCCAGCCCTGATGCACTGGTGGGGGAAATTTACCCTTGCCAAGCACAGTTAGTTGCTGTGTTTATAGACTTCTCTCTGAAGTACCAGTGGTGAGTGAAATTCTGCTGCTAGAAATAAAGTAGACTCTGTTTCATGCCCTTGAGAGAAGCATCTTTTCTTGATCTGGGGAAGCAAAGAGAAAAAAAAACCCACACCAACGAACTCCAATTCCATAGTAAAGCAGAAAAAAACCAAGCCTAGAGAGTTCTAGCAGATGCCAACAAAGTTAATTTAATGGGTTTGTCATGAAACACATGAGTTAGTATCTAGAAAGCCCTCTGAGGATGCACACACATGAGGTATTGCTACCCTAAGGTTCATGGTGGGATTTACAGTAATGTTTCTTTGATGTTGAAACTGAATTTCAATTTCATTGTCTTCAACTCTGGAATTTATAGGGTGAGGTTTTTTTGCTCGAATACCCATGGAAACTCATTTTCAAACAGCACTTCCAAGGATGATAGTGTCCCTTCTCCAACCTGTTCCAATGTCCTCTTTCCCAGCTGGTTAGATATCATATTCAACCAAGACATTGGTGCAGGCAGGAGGGATGCTCTCCAGAGTTGGCCATACTGTGAAAGAGCAGAAAAACCAAAAGGGACCCTTTCTTTGAGGCTGTGCCTGTCACCTGGAGCCTTGACTGGCAGAAGAAGGCAGAAAGGGAGCTGGGAGTCTGGATTGCCAGGAAGCTGAACATGAGCCAGCAGTGTGCCCAGGTGGCCAAGAAGGCCAATGGCATCCTGGGCTGTGTCAGGAACAGCGTGGCCAGCAGGTCCAGGGAAGGGATTCTGCCCCTGTGCTCAGCCCTGGGGAGGCCACAGCTTGAGTCCTGTGTCCAGTTCTGGGCCCCTCAGCTCAGGAAGGAGATTGAGGTGCTGGAGCAGGTCCAGAGAAGAGCAAGGAGGCTGTGAAGGGATCCAGCACAAGTCCTGTGAGGAAGGGCTGAGGGAGCTGGGGGTGTTGAGGCTGGAGAAGAGGAGGCTCAGGGGAGACCTCATCACTCTCTCCAACTCCCTGAAAGGAGGTTGGAGCCAGGGGGGGGTTGGGCTCTTTTCCCAGGCAACTCTCAGCAAGACAAGAGGGCAGGGTCTCAAGTTGTGCCAGGGAAGGTTTAGGTTGGAGATGAGAAAGAATTTCTTTCTGGAGAGAGTGATCAGGCATTGGAATGGGCTGCCCAGGGAAGTAGTGGATTCTCCGTGTCTGGAGATATTTCCAAAGAGCCTGGATGTGGCACTGAGTGCCATGGGCTGGGAACTGCAGCAGTAGTGGATCAAGGGTTGGACTTGATGATCTCTGAGGTCCCTTCCAACCCAGCCAATTCTATGATTCTATGATTCTAAGACATGAACAAGATGTCTCTCTTCTCCTTGGGGTTCAGTAGAAACTGGCCAAGGGAAGAAGGAGTTCTTGTAGGGGATAGGAATGACAAGGACATGGAAAAAAAGAGATGGGCATTCTGGGGATGTGTTCTCCCAAGCATTGGTTCCTCAAGAAAGCAGAAAAACAGAAGCCATTGTTTGCTTTGCTCTTCTCTTTTTGACTGCTTCAAGCTCTTTATAAATCACTATCCCCAGGTCCCAATGTCCAGATTGGGCTCACTCAGGAATCAAAGTCACTGCAGGCTGCAGATCCACCTTGGGGTTGGATGGAGAAGGAGAAGGAGAAGGAGAAAGAGAAGGAGAAGGAGAATGAGGAGAATGAGGAGAAGGAGGAGAAGGAGGAGGAGAAGAAGAAGGAGAAGAAGGAGAAGAAGGAGAAGAAGGAGAAGCAGAAGCCGAAGCAGCAGAAGAAGCAGCAGAAGAAATGAAGCACATTTCTTTTGAAGAAAAGCTTCACTTTTTGAGCTGATCAGTCATCACTGGAGACCACCAGTTGATCATTGGTCACACCTGTCCTTGGAAACAAGTTACTGCATGCAGAACTGCCAGAGCATGGGACCCTCTGGGACACTCAGGCACCAAGGCTGGACAGTGACAAACCTCTCCAGTGGGACTCCTGACATGTTCTGCATGGATTGTTCCACAGCTCTGTGCAGCAGAGGCTGCAAAATCCTGGAGGACTTGAGAACTGTGAAAAGGGACCAACTGTTCATCATCCATTCCAGAATGAGAACAAGGAGGAAAAACCCATTCCAGACAAATAGCAACAGGTTCAGGGAATTCCCTGAGCTGAAAATGAACAGAAAGTGGGAAATTAGTAGAGATATGTGTCATATGATATGTGAGTAGAAATATGTCTTATGATATGTGAGTACAGTTATGTGTCATATGTCACCCTGCTCTTACTTGTCTTTCAGGGACCTGTTAATGGCCAAAAGCAGGGAGAAAAAACTAAGAACAGCCTTGGTTTGAATCAGCCCAGCTCCTGTAATACTCTCAGGGGCAGATTGCTCCCCAGGAGATCACAGATCAGGAGTCCATCAGTCTGACCCACTGGGAGAGGAGGTTGGAGTAGCTCCCATGCTGCTGTCTCTGCAATGTAGAGTCCCTTGGTGTTCACTTCACAGGGATGCCTTTTCTTCTTGGTTTGCTTTGAAAGGCACTTGTGATGACTCTGATTGATGGTGACAGCAACTTCAGTGGCATTTAAAGAGACTGGAAGAGATAAATAAAATTGAAGATTGCTTAATAAAGCAATGGGAGAATTATTCTTCCCTAGAAGTTTCCTAAATACTAGGAGAGGCATGGAAATTTGCCTCACCTTCTTTTAGACATTTAAAAGACCTCTTGCTCAAGCTGATGCTTCAGAGTTTCTCTTCAGGACTCAGAGAGGATGTCAGCACACCTAAAAGGTAATTCTTCTCCCTGTTTTAGGCATGCACTTCAGGACAGGATGGATCATGCTCTGGAGATGCCCATCCTCTTTCTGCTGACTGCTGCACAAGGAATTTAGAGGAAATCATCCTGGCTTGTATCAGCATTGGTGTGGCCAGCAGGAGCAGGGCAGGGATGGTCCCCATGTGCTGGGCACTGGGGAGGCCACATCTTGTATCCTAGGGTCAGTTTGGGGCCCTCAGGACAAGAAGGACATTGAGGGGGTGGAACATGTCCAGAGAAGGGAATGGAGCTGGGGAAGGGTCTGGAGAAGAAATCTGACCAGGAGGAAGACCAAAGGTTGTTCAGCCTGGAGAAAAAGAGGTTGAGGGGAGACCTTCCCATGCTCTCCACCTGCCTGAAAGGAGGTTGAGGTGTGGGTTGGTCAGTCCCTTCTGCCAAGGAACAAGTGATAGGACAAAAAGAAATGGTCCTAAGTTGTGCCAGGGAGGTTTAAGTTGGATAGCAGGAAAAAAAATCTTCACAAAAAGAGTTGTCAAACATTGGCACAGGCTGCCCAGGGCAGTGGTGGAAAATTTTGGTTTGAAAGGGACCTCTAAAGGTGATTTAGTCCAACCCCCTCATCCCTGGAGGGATTTAAAAGCCCTGGAGATGTGGTGCAGAGGGACAAAGTGCAGTGGTGGCCTTGGTAGTGCTGGGTTAACAGTTGGACCTGGTGATACTACAGAGTTTTTTTCATCCAAATAATTCTGTGATTCTATGGCTCTAAGAGCAATCCAGTGAGCAAAACCTTCTGCAGAGGCAGAGCTGTCCCTCCACAGCTCTGGATGCTTCACTTAGGTGATACTTCAAGTCTTAATTCTTGATTTTCCAGAGCCTGAGAGCCATGAACTGCATTCTTGGTCTTTGGGTGAGTGCCACTAAAAGATCCTTGTGGCATCTTCTGGAGGAATCCCAGAAAAACCTAGCTTCTGCTCTGCTCAGGGCATGGTCAGTGCAATACAGAGGGAAACCTAAGGAGATCAAGCAAAGCTGGAGGATAGCAAGGGCTCCTCAAAGAGAAGTGTTGAGTTATCTGCTGCTTAGGCTGATAAAAAGGGTCACGGGGGATGCTGCAGCACAAATGCTCAGGTGGAATCTCTGAGAGAATAACAAGCTCTGGCATTTTTAGGGCAGAATGAAGAAAAGAAGAAAAAAAAAAGAAGAAGAAGAAGCTGAAACAGCAGCAAACTATAACTCTTGATCTAAATCTTACAGATCACTGTGCTTGAAGTGTAGCCAATGGGGCAACCATCCAGGTAAGGACTGCAAAATTGGGCCTGTTGGATGAGAGCTACCTTGACCCCAAAAGGTTCTTAATTGTCCTCCTACCTCCAGCAGAGGTTGTGCAGCCTTGAGTAGTCACTCCTCAGCTCCTCTAGTATTTCACCTGGAAGAGAAGAAGGAATTCCCATGCCTCTGAGACATAAGGAAACAACAATTCTTGAGGACTGATGATCCCCTTCCCATTCACTGGAGCAAGATGGATCCATCTAATGCCTCTTTGTTCAAGTTCAATTTGTTGCTCAGCACTCAGAAAACATTTTATAGGAAGTTGTAAGGAGGCTGGAGCAAGGTGGGAGTCAGTCTCTTCACCCAGGTTACAAGTGGTAGAATAAGAAGAAATGGCCTCAAGTTGTGCCAGGGGAAGTTTAGGTTGGATATTAGGAAATAATTCTTCACAGAAAGGGTTTTCAGGCCCTGGCCCAGGTTGCCCAAGGCAGTGGTGGAGTCCCCATCCCTGGAGAGTTTTCACAGCTGTGTAGATGTGGTGCTGAGGGATGTGGTTTGCTGGTGGCCTTGGCAGTGTGCTAGGCTAACAGTTGGACTTGATGATTTTAAAGTCCTTTTTTCAACCAAAACCAGTTCAATCATTCTAAAATCTGTGGCTTCCCAACCAATTTCCAGGATCCTGTCTTGTTTCTGGTTTTGTTTTTTTTTTTTTTCTTCAGAGGAAAAGCTTGGATATGCCACCAAACAACTTGCCTGGGTGAAGGATGCTGGACTGAGCAGGCTGCTGAGCATCCATCCCAGTCTTTAAAATACTTGAACCTGGTGAATTGCAAACCCAAGAGCACTTGACAGTGTGAAGGCAGAGTAACAGCCTGGCAGATGGCTTCCTGCTGGGAAATCCTGTGCCTGGCTCCTGTTGGCTCACTGCTCCTGGGAGCTGCAATCATGGCTGGAGGTGATACCTTCATTTTCAGGTGCAACTGCTCTTTCAGTCATTTGCCTTCTTAAATCACTCTTTATTGCTGCGTGTGAAAACCTTCACCACTGTGCAAAATGACTGTGGATCAGATGGGAACTGTTTCCTGGAGTTGGTTTTCAATAGAATATTTCACAGCTCTCTGCTTGTGGGGAAACAGCCATTCCTGCTCCAGCCTGTGCTGACCTGCAGAAGTCATTGGCTTTTCACAGCTTGCTGACACAGAGCCTGGGTCCTGGGATCAAAGGTGCAGCCAGATGGATGTTTATGTTTGGAGGGCACTTATTCAGTGTCCCCTCCACCAGACACTCTGGGAGTTTTTCATAGAATCATAGAATCATAGAATTAGCCGGGTTGGAAGGGACCTCAGAGATCATCTAGTCCAACCCTTGACCCACCGGAGCAGTTCCCAGACCATGGCACTCAGTGCCACATCCAGTCTTTTTTTAAATGTCTCCAGGGACGGAGAATCTACCACCTCACCGGGCAGTCCATTCCATAGCCTGATCACCCTCTCCGTGAAGAAATTCTTTCTAATATCTAACCTAAACCTCCCCTGGCACAACTTAAGACCCTGCCCTCTTGTCTTGTTGAAGGTCGTCTGTGAAAAGAGTCCAGTTCCCACCTCGCTACAGCCTCCTTTTCTCTGAGCAGTGCTCACATTGCTGCATTGTGGCATTTTCTCCAAGTTGCTGCTTGTCTCCAGCATCTTCTTACCTCCAGGCATCCCAGATCTGCAGTCCCTCACCCAGGCTGAAGTGTCAAAAATCTTAGTGCCACATTGCTTTTTTTTTTTTTTTCCTTGCATATCATAGAACCTCAGACTGGTTTGGGGTGAAAGAGACCTTAAAGAACACCAAGTTCCAACCTGCCATGGTTAGGGACACCTCACACAGCCCAGGGTGCTCCAAGCCCCATCCAACCTGGGCTGAGACACTGCCAGGGATGGGGCAGCCACAGCTTCTCTGGGAAACCTGGGACAGGGGCTCAGCACCCTCACACCAAAGAATTTCTTCCTTATATCTCATTTCATTCTTCCTTCCTTCAGTTTAAAACCATCCACCCTCATCCCATCCCTCCAGGCCCTTATCCAAAGTTCCTCCCCATCTTTCCTGGAGCCCCTTCAGGCACTGGAAAGTGCTCTAAGGTCTCCCTGGAGCCTTCCCCAGGCTGATTAAACCCAACTCTCATCCTGTCTCCAGAGCTGCTCCAACCCTTGGATCATCTCCATGGTCTCCTCTGGTCTCACTCCAACAGCTCCAGGTCCTTCTTGTGTTGGGGACTCCAGCTCTGCTGGCTGTGGGTGGTTGGTGTGTGCCTGCACAGTTCTGATTTCCCAGATTTATCCACATAAATCCATGCAGAACACCAGTTTGGTCTCTCCCAGCATGATACCCACCAGGCTCCTTGTTTTTTTCTCTGATTAGCAGTAGTGGTCACACCTTGAGTGGTCTTTTCACAGAACCACAGAATGTTTTAGGTTGGAAAAGACCTCCAAGCTCATCCAGTCCAACCTGTGACCAACACCATCATCTAAGTACTAAACCAAAACATTAACATTAATTAATTAACACCATTTTCATTAACATTAATACCAGCAGCTTGTCACAGGAGGGAGGTTCAGCATTTTGGTGTTCATGAAGACTGAGGGCTCCTCTTTCAGTGTCCCCACTTGAACTGGGGAAAGTTCAGCCTCTGAGTACATTTCAGATCCAGTTGCATCAATGCCCTCTGGTCCTTCCTCAATATTTCAGACCACAGTTTGCTGCTGAGGCCATCTCCTGAGATAGATCTCCCTCCAAACGTGGCAGCAGAATGGTTCATTGCAGCACCTTCATTGCACACTTCACCTTTTTTGATCCCTCAGCTCTTGAATAGGAGTTGCCATACCCAGTTAGACCACCAGCTCATCAAATCCTTCTGCCTGCCTCCAGCCAGGGCCAAAACCTGAGGCTCCAGAGGTTTCCTCCATAGCACACCAAGCCAACTGCACACTTCTTGGTGTGCAGGTGGAAAACTTTCCTCTCTGGCTGCCTCGGAAGATCCACTTATGCACTGGAGCATGAGATTTGATTACCTTGATTGCAGGATCTTCACATGCAGAGCTACAAATGTTCATGGTCGTGCAATTATCCACTCACAGCAGTTGACTCAGTGACCTCCTTCAGCAGTGAAGTCCATAAATTGGCTGCATACAGCTGAGGAAACCTCTGATTTTCTGCACCTCTGTTGAACTTTACCTTCAACGAGTGACATCCAGTGACTTATATTACACATGGCAGCTTAAAGTGGAAAGAGAGTTTCAGGACTGCTGTTCCCTTTTTTTTTTTCTTCACTTGAATATCCTCAAGCTCTACTTTTGTTGTTACAGAAACATTTCTGGATTTTTGGACCGTTTTCTTTCCTCAAACAAAGAGCAAAATCTTCTGCTCCTCAGATTTTTCCAGCACCCTGGAGCAAAGGTGGATACTACTCCTGGAATGTACAATATATCCTTTGGCTTCTTTGCAGTAAGATCTTGGGTCTGTTTGGGAAAAGAGCATGGTTATTAGAAAAATGCAAGAAGGTCATTTCAAGAGCTGACACCACCTGAGATCCTGCAGAAGAGGGAATGTGATGAGTGGACACAGGTGAAACTTTAGGGGAAATTTAGAGATGAGAAGAAAGTCAGTGATTCAGATCATTACTGCAGACAGCTCTGGAGCCCCCAGCACAAGAAAGACACAGATGTGTTGGAGAAGGTGCAGAGAAGGGCCACAAAGATGATCCAAGAGCTGGAGGAGCTCTGTTATGAAGATAGACTGAGAGAGTTGGGGTTATTCAGTCTGGAGAGGAGAAGGTTCTGGGGAGACCTCACCTTCCAGTACCTGAAGGGGCTCCAGGAAAGATGGGGAGGGAGTTTTCACCATGAGGGTAGTGACAGGACAAGGGGTAATGGTTTTACACTGAAAGAGGGGAGATTTAGAATCGTACAATCATAGAGTCATAGAATTGGCTGGGTTGGAAGGGACCTCAGAGATCATCAAGTCCAACCCTTGATCCACTACTGCTGCAGTTCCCAGCCCATGGCACTCAGTGCCACATCCAGGCTCTTTTGAAATATCTCCAGACACGGAGAATCCACTACTTCCCTGGGCAGCCCATTCCAATGCCTGATCACCCTCTCCAGAAAGAAATTCTTTCTAATCTCCAACCTAAACCTCCCCTGGCACAACTTGAGACCCTGCCCTCTTGTCTTGCTGAGAGTTGCCTGGGAAAAGAGCCCAACCCCCCCCTGGCTCCAACCTCCTTTCAGGGAGTTGGAGAGAGTGATGAGGTCTCCCCTGAGCCTCCTCTTCTCCAGCCTCAACACCCCCAGCTCCCTCAGCCCTTCCTCACAGGAATTCTGCTGGATCCCTTCACAGCCTCCTTGCTCTTCTCTGGACCTGCTCCAGCACCTCAATCTCCTTCCTGAAGGGCTGAGGGGCCCAGAACTGGACACAGGACTCAAGCTGTGGCCTCCCCAGGGCTGAGCACAGGGGCAGAATCCTTTCCTTGGACCTGCTGGCCACACTGTTCCTGACACAGCCCAGGATGCCATTGTTGATTTCTGAGGTCCCTTCCAACCTCAGCCATGCTGTGATCTTATGATCAATCAGCAATGACCATGGCTTTGCATGTTCACCATATCCATCCCCAAACATGCCCACTCAATCTCCTTCCTAAACTGAGGGGCCCAGAACTGGACACAGGACTCAAGCTGTGGCCTCACCAGCGCTGAGTACAGGTAGATAGGTTAGATAACAGGAGGAAATTCTTCACCATGAGGGTAGTAGTCACTGGAATTGGTTGAGCAGGTAGGATGTTGCTGCCCCATCCCTGGCAGTGTCTCAGCCCAGGTTGGATGGGGCTTGGAGCACCCTAGGCTGTGGGAGGTGTCCCTGACCATGCAGGGGGATTGATTGTCTTTAAGATCCCTTCCAACCCAAACCATTCTGTGATTCTATAATTTGGCCAGAGATCACATTTCTCAGTGGAAGTAGAGCAGGTAGCACAAGCAGCAGGAGGAACAGATATTCAGGGAAAAGGAAGAAAAAAACCCACAAACAAGTAAACAAATAAACAAACAAACAATAAAATAATAATAACAAAAACAAAATAAAACACTTAGCAGCTCTTCAAGCACATGCTGCTGCAGCCTGGAGTGCAAGGAGTCATAACAGTGACTAAAGCAAGAGTCTCAGGAGTGGGTTGCTCAAGTGAAAGGAAGCTGGAATGAAATGCAGACAGCCCTGTTTGTCCCCCCCACAAAGGTGCTCAGAAATGCCTGATGACTTTTGACTGGATAGCCAGAGATGGATTAATTGCTCTCTTGCAGCATTTTCACTTTTACAGTGAAAAGGAGACTTCAAGTCCAAGGGAGAGCTGTAAGGATGATGAAGGGACTTGAGCATCTCTGCTGGGAAGAGAGACTGAGAGACCTGAGAAAAGCCTTGAGAAAAGAAGGCTGAGAGGGGATCTGATCAATGTCTCTAAATATCTGAGGGGTGGGTGTCAGGAGGAAGGGGCCAATCTCTTGTTGGGGGTGCCCAGGAACAGGACAAGGAATAATGGGTTGGAGCTGGAACAGAGGAAGTTCCAGCTCAAGCTGAGGAGAAACTTGTGGAGTGTGAGGGTGAGGGAGCCCTGGCCCAGGCTGCCCAGAGAGGTTGTGGAGTCTCCTTCTCTGGAGCCTTTCCAAACCCCCCTGGATGTGTTCTGTGTGTCCTGCCCTGGGGGATCCTGCTGGGGCAGGGGGGTTGGACTGGATCAGCTCTAAAGGTCCCTTCCAACCCCTGACATTCCATGATTCTATGATTCTTTTCTTTGTATGAGTTAAATTTTTGCCTCATATGTTATGATCTTACACTGGGTTTTTTTGAGTGGTACAGAAGCAGTCCAACTGCCTACTCATTCTTGGCATTGGTGCATAACAGCATTTGAAAATGATAAATCTCTTAGGGGATTCCTAAGCCGTAGAATCATGGAATAGTTGGAGCTAGAAGGCACCTTAAAGATCACCTGAACACAGAGATAGGGACCAGGAATGTAGATGCTGTGGCTGTGCTTGTCTGCAGAGATCCCAGACCTTCCATAATGACTGATGTGAACAAAGACCTCACTCATAGCCATGGGTGCAGGGCATCATCAGACAAGGGGGGGGGTTTAGGTGAGATATTGGGAAGAAATTCTTTGATATAAAGGTGCTGAGACCCTGGCCCAGGTTTCCCAGAGAAGCTGTGGCTGCCCCATCCCTGGCAGTGTCTCAGCCCAGTTTGGATGGGGCTTGGAGCACCCTGGGCTGTGGGAGGTGTCCCTGATTATGGCACTGGGGGTGGGACTGGGTGATGCTTCCATTCCAAACCATCCTAGCTGAAATCCTAGCTGAAAAACAGAACCTATTTCTGGACAACTCATCTCTTCACCTCTTTTTCACCTTCCTGGGAAGCCCACGAGTCCTTCCCTCCCACCAGACAGTTCTCTCCTGAATGGGATCAGAGCCACCAACTCCTGTGATGCTCTAAACCCTGGAAGTGCAAAACCACATCCTCCATTCCAGCCACCTCCCCCACAGGCTTTCCTTCCCTAATCCTCAAGGAACCAGGGCTTAGGAACTCCAGATTAGCCTTGCCTGATGTGCACCTCCCATGTCCCCCTCTAATAGCATAAGCCCCCCGTGAATCCTCTTGGGTTTAGTGCACAAAGTGTTGCTGGAATTCCTTGCCTTATTTCAAGTGATTTTGGTTCCACCATATTCAGCCTTTTCTGCTCTTAATTTGCCAGCTATTCAGAGCAAAGTTTAGATTTTAGAGGCAGAACTTGCTTTCAATGGAGATAGCACAGCAGGGGTGCAGCAGGAGGGCAGTCATCTACATCATGTGTCCTCCAGAAGCAAAATTTGGGCACCAGGTAAAAGTCATCAAGATGAAAAGTCCCCTTTGGAGGAAAAAAAAAAAAAATCTCAGTTCTTACTTTCTGAGCCAAATATTCCAGAATCAGTCAGCTTGGTCATCCTCCCACTTGTCAAAAAAAGTTGCTTTAACTAACTGGCTTTGGGGCACTCTTAATTTTATTTGCTTTTGGGGGGGTGAGGTTAAAGGTTTCAGCTCAGTTAGAGGTGAGGGGAGGTCAGGCAGTGGAGATGTAGATTTGCAAGGCTTATAGGGATGAAAAATCCTGGAAGCAATGGATATTTTGGCTCTGATTTGGGTTTTGTCAGCCTGATTAAAAAGTGCTGGGCACTCATGAATTGATGGTTGCAACACCAAACGTTGTGGTGTTGGCTTGCTGGATGAAGGCAGGGTGGGATCAAAGAATCATAGGATGGTTTGAGTTAGAAAGGACCTTAAAGATCACCAAGATCCAACCCCCAGCATGGGCAAGGACACCTCCCACCAGCCCAGGTTGCTCCAAGCCCCATCCAACCTGGCCAAACACTTCAGGAATGGGGCATCAACAACCTCCCTGCTCAATCTATTTCAGTGTCTTACTACCCTCATGGTGGAGATTTTTTTCCTGATATCTAACCAAAATCCCCCCTTTTTCAGTCTAAAGCCATTACCCCATGTCTTGTCACTGCCCTCTCTGGTGGAAAGCTCCATTCCAGCTTTCCTGTAGGGATCAGGGGAAGAGGTTTGTATTGGGATTGAATTACGGAATAGTTTGGGTTGGAAGGGACCTTAGAGTCATCTAGCTCCAATCCTTCTGCCATGGGAGTTGGACCTCTATGAGATGGCCTAGAATGATGGAATATTTTGGGTTGGAAGGGACCCTTAAGGGTCACCCAGTCCATCCCCCATGAAATGAGCAAGGACTTCAAGTAGATCCTGGAGAGGTTTGGGAAGGGGTGCAGGCTTGCAGATTGTCTTTGGCCAACCTAAAGCAGACCTCTCCTCCATCTCCCTTTGTCTGTGACAGGGCAAATCCTTCACTCCATGCCAGTGGAAAGGAAAGGAAGGGGTTGGCTGCACAAAAGGGAAAGAAAACAGAGGACTCATCCCCAAGAAATGCTTCAGTGTGGGGGCACAGGAGTGGTCCCAGCAGGGGACTGTTTGGAGGGCTCACAAAGGGGCTTTGCCCAAGGCATATTTAAGCAGCTTATGGCCATTAGATGAATGTTTAATCTGCAGGAAATTGGGCCACCAGGAGGGCAGGTGCTCAGGAGCAGCTAAGACCATGGAGCAGCTGGGGCTGTGTGACAAAGTGGTGGAGGGGACCCAAGGACAAGGTTATCAGAAGTGTTGAGGACCCGGGTGGTCACTGCTGGGGTTGAGACAGAAGATGTAGCATTGCAAACAGCAAAGAGGTTTGTGTGGCAAAGTGAAAGGAACCCCTGAAATCACCTAAGAGCAGCAGGGATAGGCAGAGAGAACCCCAAAAATCAAGCACTGAGCTTTGTTCCATCTCGTTCCACCTGGATCCTCTGTTGCTTGCAGGACCTGAGGCATTCAGGTGGAAACCAGCTTCAATATTGCTCTCCAGATGTTGCAGCTCCATCCTTCCAGATGCAGCTGCTGCTGAAGGGCATGGAATGCCAGACCAAAAAATCTGCCAGATCGTTCCCAGTTCTGATCCCAGTTTTCCCTAAATAAAGATCTGGATCAGTCTGTGGGAGGCAAGTGCAGAAAAGGATTAACTTCCATCATCCACAACTGCATCTCAGTCTCCAAGAGCAAGGCTTGAGCTGGAATCCCTCGGGTTTCCTGAGCAGGTGCCGTTGTTTTGCAGTCATCCAAAAGATGGCAGCCTTCCCCAAATCTTTTTCCTCACCAGCTGGCTGGACCCTGACCAGAAAGGAGTGGCTCACCTGGACTGCAGCTGGCACAGCCCATGGGAGACTGAACTCTGAAGCTTCAGGGAGCTCCTAAAAGCCATGGCCCTGGCAGTGCTTCTGGTATTTGGCTAATGCTGGTTTTTGTTTTTTTTTAAAGAATCGTGGAATGGTTTGAGTTGGAAAGGACCTTAAAAAGTATCCAGTTCCAACCTCCCTGCCATAGTCAGGGACACCTCCCACAGCCCAGGGTGCTCCAAGCCCCATCCAACCTTGGCTGAGACACTGCCAGGGATGGGGCAGCCACAGCTTCCTTGGGAATCCTGGGCCAGGGGCTCAGCACCCTCATACCAGAGAATTTCTTCCTTATATCTCATCTCAGTCTTCCCTCCTTCAGTTTAAAACCTTTCACTCTTGTCCCATCCCTCCATACTGATGTCAAAAACCTCTCCCCAGCTTTCCTGGAGCCCCTTCAGGCACTGGAAGGTGCTCTAAGGTCTCCCTGGAGCCTCCTCTTCTTCAGGCTGAACACCCCCAACTCTCATCCTGGCTCCACATCAGAGCTGCTCCAGCCCTCTGATCATCTCCATGGCCTCCCCTGTAATCACTCCAGCAGTTCCATGTCCTTCTTACACTTCTGACCCCAGAACTGGACCCAGCACTGAAGAGGGAGTCTTAGGAGAGTTGAACAGGGGGGGGAGAATCACCTCAAGATGGGGAAAGTCACCTCCTTGACACAGTTGCCCCATTTTGGGGACATCAGGGACTCAAGAGCACTGAAGTAAAAAAAAAAAACAAAGTCCATTGGGCACAATACTTGCTGACAGCAATTTGTAGATTCAGAAGCCACAGGGAAATTTTTTTGGGTTGCACCAGGCCCAGCTGGGTCCAATCTGTTATCTGAGAGCTGGCAGATTGTGTTCCTCTCCTCCTGCTTAATTCTGCAGCTCCTCAGCCCTCCACTTGCCAAGAGTTTCTGCCACACAGCACAAGCTGCTCACAAAGCAATGGGCATGACCATGTTTCCCCTCTCCTTTCAGTCCTGATCTTGCACATTTTAAGCCACTGAGAATTTTTCTCATCAACTACTGACTCCAGGACCAAGGTCCTACCACAGGCCCAATGGGTTCTGAGCTCCCTACAAAAGGTTGAAGCAAGAACAGGAGGAAACATCAACACCCTGGGATAAAAATGGTTGGGGGAGTTGATTCCCAAGGTACAGGCAATGCAAAGGAGTTAAGGTTGGAGCTAGGAGGTCCATAAGAGACATCTCTGAAGTAATGCAAGAGGGCTTTGGCAACCACCATCTTCATAGGGTTATGTCTGGGCTGCTGGTTCAGATTGTGTGGACCAGAAGAAAGGGCAATGAAAACATATATTGTGGTCCCCAGTCCTACAGGGCAAAGATGCTGCACACCTTGGGGATCACAGCTTTCAGCCAATGCTGGTTGGCCTCTCAGAGAGCAGGGATCAATGGTTTTGGGGGACTTGCTGGGGTCTGCTGGTTGGTAATGCCACCTGGGCTTAGAGGACAGCATCAGAGCTATCCAAGTGGGCATGTTTGGGGATGGATATGGTGAACATGCAAAGCCATGGTCATTGCTGATGGATCATAAGATCACAGCATGGCTGAGGCTGGAAGGGACCTCAGAAATCACCAATGGCATCCTGGGCTGTGTCAGGAACAGCGTGGCCAGCAGGTCCAGGGAAGGGATTCTGCCCCTGTGCTCAGCCCTGGTGAGGCCACAGCTTGAGTCCTGTGTCCAGTTCTGGGCCCCTCAGCTCCTCAGGAAGGAGATTGAGGTGCTGGAGCAGGTCCAGAGAAGAGCAAGGGGGCTATGAAGGGATCCAGCAGAATTCCTGTGAGGAAGGGCTGAGGGAGCTGGGGGTGTTGAGGCTGGAGAAGAGGAGGCTCAGGGGAGACCTCATCACTCTCTCCAACTCCCTGAAAGGAGGTTGGAGCCAGGGGGGGGTTGGGCTCTTTTCCCAGGCAACTCTCAGCAAGACAAGAGGGCAGGGTCTCAAGTTGTGCCAGGGGAGGTTTAGGTTGGAGATGAGAAAGAATTTCTTTCTGGAGAGGGTGATCAGGCATTGGAATGGGCTGCCCAGGGAAGTAGTGGATTCTCCGTGTCTGGAGATATTTCAAAAGAGCCTGGATGTGGCACTGAGTGCCATGGTCTGGGAACCACGGGGGGAGTGGATCAAGGGTTGGACTTGATGATCTCTGAGGTCCCTTCCAACCCAGCCAATTCTATGACTCTGTGACTCTATGATTCTATGGTTCTTCAACCTCCCTGCCATGGGCATGGACACTTTCATCTAGACAAGGCTGCTCAAAGCCTCACCCAGCCTGGGCTTGGAAGATCACCTCAGAGCAGCTGTGGGATGGATGACTGGAGGACAGTGATGAGGCACACAGAGGATTTCTCTCTGATGCCACCAATCAAAACTCCTGTTGTGGTATGAGAAAGGGCAGCAGCTGTGTGTGGCCATATGATCTCCATAAACATGGAGACTTATCAGATATTTCCTGATCCTCTGCACATCTTTTGGAAGACAATGAATTACACAGCACACATCAGGGTGAGAACTGGTCTTTTTTTTTAATGAAAGGAGCAAACTCCACTTCCACCAAAAAAGAAGGAACTGATGTGAACATCACTGTTCCCTTCCTCCTCCTCAGCACTAAAAGTCTCTGATCTACTTCTTTTTCCTGTGAGCCAGACAGCAGTACCTCCTCCCACAGTCTTCAGTATCTTCCTCCTTCTCTCCTTTAGCACATGTCCTGGAACAATACCCACTGCAGCTCTTTTTTGATTGTTTTTTGCCTGCAGAAAGAAAGAAAGAAAGAAAGAGATCTATGTCTACATTAACTGATTCAGCAGGGTCAATACCACAAAGCCCTCACCACCACACCATAAATTTTCTCCTTAAAAAAAATGTGTCCATGTCCACACTGGTAATTGGGAATGGATGCAGTCTCAGGATTGGTTTGAGTCCCTGCTATTTGGTCAAAAGCAAAATAGTGACAAAAATGTCAATTATAAAGCCAGGCTGAGAGAGTTGGGGTTGTTCAGCCTGGAGGAGAAATAACTCTGTGGAGACCTTAGAGCACCTTCCAGTGCCTGAAGGGGCTCCAGGAAAGCTGGGGAGGGATTTTTGACATGGAAATAGAGGGATGGGACAAGGGCAAATGGCTTTAAACTGGAAGAGGGGAGATTGAGATTGGACATTAGGAAGAAATCCTTTGGTATGAGAGTGCTGAGCCCCTGTCCCAGATTTCCCAGAGAAGCTGTGGCTGCCCCATCCCTGGCAGTGTCTCAGCCCAGGTTGGAGGAGGCTTGGAGCACCCTGGGCTGGTGGGAGGTGTCCCTGACCATGCAGGGAGGTTGGAATTTGATGGCCTTTGAGGTCCTTTACAACCCAAACCAGCCTGTGATTATATAATTAAATGGTGTGGAAGACTTAGTTCCATTGTCAAGCTGAGATCTCAGTCGTGGCACTGCTGAGTTTATCAGTAGAGACACCCCCTGGGTATTTAGCTTGAGATGAACTGAATTCTTTTGACTCTATAAACTAGAGTTCAAAGACCATGATGGGACCCAGTTCACATAGACATCCTCAGATGGTGGATGGTGTGATGTGGGGACTGAACTCTACTCTAAAAGTCTCATGGTCAATAAAAATCTCCACACAAGACTCACCACCCATGCCTACTTTCCTGGAAAAGTCTGTTTTTTTTTTTTTTTTTTTTTTGAACCTTAATTCCTCTCTGGTTCTGCATTATCTCCCATTTCTGCTCCCCATCATTTGCCACCTTACCTGGAGTGGCCATCAAGGCCATTAGAAAAACAGCAAACACAACATAGATGACTCTCATGACTGGATATCCACTGGGATCACAGGAGGTCTGGGATGCAGCCTTGCAGAGAGATCTTGCCAGATCTAAGATCTAAGAAAAGGGCTGGGGATCCTGATATTTATAGCCATTTCTTGACAGAGAGGACAGTGTTAAGGAGGAGTGTGACTTTGCTGTTGTCCAAGGACACATTGTTTGCTGTTTAATGGGGTTTTATGTCACTCCAACCCAGTGGCCATCTGACAATGAGACCTCAAATCTGTGCTCACTGGCTCTTGGAAGGCATCTGGTGTGGTGTGTGCAGGATGTATCCCTTGGGAGCTGGGCTCTCAATCTGCCTGGCAAAGCTTTTAGCAGAGACAATTGGGACTGTCAGTCCCTGGCCAGAGGGGTTGATGCTGGCTTGTGGGAATGGTTGTGGTGGAGACAGTTCCAGCAACAAGTCTGAGACCTTTTCTTCTTCCTTTCCAAAAGAGAGACCTGGGAGGAGTGGTGTTGGTGGCCAATGCCACCAAATTAATTCCCTCGGCCCTCTGCTAGAATCCAAAGTGCTGTGGCAATGGACATGCAAGTTGTTCTAAAGTTGAAATGTCTGGCCTGAAAAAAAATCCTCTGGCTGTGTGAAGGTGAGGTCACCTGTCTAAGATGCTCTAATCATCGTAATTAGGGGATGAAGAACAGCAGATGAGCTGCAGAAGGCCAACCCTGTCCTGGGTTGCACCACCAGCACTGTGACCAGAGGGTCGAGGGAAGGGATTTTTCCCCTTTATTTCACCCTCATGAAATTCCCCATTCTGTGCTGGGTCCAGTTCTGGGGTCCCCAACACAAGAAGGACCTGAAGATGTTTGGGTTAGTCCAGAGGAGGCCATGGAGATGATCCAAGGGTTGGAGCAGCTCTGCTCTGGAGCCAGGCTGAGAGAGTTGGGGGTGTTCAGCCTGGAGAAGACCCAGGGATGTCCTTGTTGTGGCCTTTCAGTACTTAAATGCAGTCTATGAGACAGATGAGGACAGATTTTTTGTCAGGACCTGTAGTGATAGGACAAGGGGTGATGGTTTTAGGCCAAAAGAGGGGAGATTCAGGCTAGATATAAGGAAGAAATGTTCCACAACAAAGGTGATGAAACACTGGCTCAGGATGCCCAGTGAGGGGATAAAATCCCCATCCCTGGAAAAACTGAAGGCTGGGTTGGATGAGGCTCTGAGCAACCTGATCCAGTTGTAGATGTCCCTGCTCACTGCAGGAGGGTTGGATTAGGTGACCTTTAGAGGTCCCTTCCAACCCAAAACATTCTATGACTCTTTCTTCCTATGATTTCGTCCTCAATTCAGTTGCCTGAACACAGGCAGCACCATTTGAGACCTCCTGAAATTTTCCTATGCTCCTACCTCAACCAGGTCCAAGAGATTTGGAAACCCCTTTCTGCAGGTGGGATAAATAGCAGCTCAGTTCTAGCGTCAGACTCTGTGAACACAGATGAACTGAACACAGCAAAGCACAAAGTGGAGAGGTGACCACAGAAGAGTGGCAGGTAGCTTATGTCCCTGTTGCCACCTGACTTCTCCTTCACCACAAGCTGGAGAGAAGACCTGGGAGTTTCTCCCCTCATTTCATAGAACCACAGAATCCCAGAATGGTTTGGGTCAGAAAGGACCTCAAAGGCCATCTAATTCCAAACCCCCCTGCATGGTCAGGGACACCTCCCTCAGCCCAGGGTGCTCCAAGCCCCATCCAACCTGGGCTGAGACACTGCCAGGGATGGGGCAGCCACAGCTTCTCTGGGAAACCTGTTCCAGTGTCTGCCTCCTTGAAAAGAAGCAAAGAAACAGCTTCTACAGCACCTCCAGTACAAGAAGAAACAGAGCCCAGGTGAGACACTGTAGGTTGTGTTCCCTGGCAATGGATGAATGTTTGAGCAATACTGGCACTGCATTGCATCATCCCCTCCAGAGCTGCCTGAGAGCTGGGGCTGCCAGCCCTGAAGAACAAGAACTTCAGAAGGACTTGTTCTAGGTCTGTCCCCTCTGTGTGGGATTAATTCAGAGGCACCTGAACTTAGATTCCTCATGTGGGTGTCTCCTTTTGTTCCGGGTGTCTCCAGTCCTTAGCTGGTCAGTGGAGCTCCACTCACTAAAACCCAAAGAGCTGGAAGAGTCACTCAGTTTACTGGCCTGAAGGGTTTTATTTAGGGTGAGTTGAACCATGTTCTACATGTTCATGTCAACACTATTAACTAGGCTGACACTTCCCAGGGACTCAGACATCCTAGCTGTGTCTTTGAGATGTCCCACCTGGTCTCCAGAGGGTAATGATCCCCCAGAGACCCCTTATCATATTTACCAGATGCATACAAATGTCCTGGGTGCTCATGGGTTTCTCAGATGGCCTTAGATATCTTTATTTAGGAAATTCAGCCAACAACTACCATGTCTGTAGGTCCTTCTATGGAAACACCTCAGTCTGGCTCTCCTTAATCTCAATTTTAAGCTCATCCAATGAGCGACAGGTGGACAAAGACACAAAGGGGCTGGGAACAAGGGGGTTCCTTCCACTCTATCCTTTACATGGACAGCAGAGCTCTGAGATGCTGAGCAGCCCCCAGTCCTCCTGGGACCAAAAGATCTTCTGTTGTCTCCAGATCTTTCTGCACTGTCTCTACTGTATTGTAGGAAATAAAAGCAGGAGAGAAGCAGAGAAGATAAGGCAGAAGAAGTGTTAAAATGCCCCAGATTTTCCTGGTGCACCCTTCTTGATGTTCTTGTTCCAGAAGGGAAATGATCACCCAGTGCTCTGCTGGTCCCTGACTCCTCTACCAGTAACAACCACTGTACCTGTGAGGTAGCTCAGCAATGCCAGGCATCAACTCACAGCAAATTCCTCCTGGAAAAATACCATACAGCAAACCCTCAAATGGCCACTGGTGATGGGTGATGGACTGGAGATCCCTCCTCAGCAGAGCTGGTTGTAGCAGCTTTTCCTTGCAGGAGCTTTTCCAACTGTTGGACTCTGTACTGGGATTGCTTGGCTAGGACTTGGTAGCAGAGGGGGCTACAGGGAGGGCTTCAGTGGAAAGATGCCAGAAGCTCCTTCCATGCCCAGTAGAGCCAGGCTGTCTCCATCCCAGAAGCCAAGCACACCTGAGGCCACAGATGTGTCAGGGGGGTTTGTGATCCAAGGATCTGCAAGGGCTCAGGTCACTCATCCGGGTGGGAAAAGGCTCCCAGTCCCAGGGCTCCTGCCCAGCAGTGGGGTGAGAGGGGGGACCACAGCACAGCTCACACTGCCCAGAGGGATTGCTGGATTTATCAGAGGAACTCTGCACTTGGAGCTCCCATGGGGCTGATCCGTGGCCATTGGGTCCTTCCCAAGCCAGGCTTGGTCCCAGCAGGGCCCCTCTTGGCTTCTTCATCCCCCCACGGGGAGAGGCAGAGATGCTGGAGGGAGAGGCATCAGTGCATTGGCCATGCTCCAACCCTGCTTCAGGCAGCTGCATCCCTGCCAAAGGTTGAGCAAGTCCTGGAGCCCTCTGATAGTCATCTTGGAGCCATCCAGGTCCCTCTGCCCCAGCACCTCTGTTCTATCTCCTCCCTCTCAGCTCCTGTCACACTCGGTGGCTTTGATTTGAAGTGGGCATTGATACCAGATCTGGGGACAGCAGAGTTTTGCCAAGACACCCAGGGGCAGGGTGGGGGTTGTTCTGTGAGCTGAACCATGAGAGGACCTCCCCCAGAAGCCTCCTCTCTGCTGGGAAAAGCACCATAAATATGAGGATCCCCAGCCCTGCCACTCAGCACCATCCAGCTCAGGCTCTCTCCAGCCCTGCTGAGATCCTCACGGAGACCCAGCCATGAAGTTCCTCTCCTTTGCCTTTGCTCTCTTCCTCCTGCTCTCCTTGGCTGTCCCAGGTAAGAGGGTGAATGGCACTGAGAGCTGAACTGGACAGTGCTGGGAGGAGCGGGGTGATGAGGGTCCTTGGCCATGCTCGATGGGCAGGTTGAACAAATGGGACCTCGACTGGCTTCAAAAGCTGTGATTTTTCTTGCCTCCATGAAGGGACGAAATCCTCTGGGTGTGGAGGGGGGTGCTGGTCTCCTGAACACAAGCAGATGACTTGGGTGCTTCAGGCTGTTTAAAATGGGGGTGTCTGGGGGTGTGCAGGCAAAGGAGCTGAGCCCTGGCTCTGGGAAATAGATATCTTCTCCCCAGGCAGACTCTCTGTTGAGTTCAAGTTCTGGGGTTGGCACTTTTAGGATGGTTTTGGACATTTTTCACACTCTCTGGGTCAAGGTTTAATGATTTGAGCCATGGAGACCCAAGTGAGAGCTGGATGTCTTCTTCAGAGACACCAACCCCTTGGATGCCTCCTGCTCAGATGATGCCATCTTTTGGGACAAACCAAAGTTCTGAGCATAACTTCAGGGTCCAGTTCCCTTCCATCTTCCCTGTGCAGAACCTGAACCTCCAGTTCTGCTTCTCTTGTTCTTGAATGAACAAAAGGTTTCCCAGACCAATGTCCATTGGTTCTGGACATCATTTCCCAACTATTTTAGGCCAAGAGTCTCCCAGCCTGGTGCCTCATGTTGGGCACTTGGGTCTCTTTGAAGTCCTGCAGGTGAGGTAGCCAGAGGATGTGACACCTCAGAAACCCTTTAGGAGAGGAACAAGAGAAGGGAATGGCAGTGCTGGGTTCCAGGTTGGACTTCATGATCTTTAAGGTCTTTCCAGCCAAAATGATTCTAGGATTGTAACCTCCTACATGCACATGCACTCAGAGGAGCACCTGGATGAATCTTTTTGCTTTGGGTTGTTACACCAGTGTCATCTCCTGGCCCTGTTGTCACCAGCTGGGAGGAGAGGGAGGCTCAGGGACCTTCCTGGGATTGTGATCCTCAGGGTGTCTGTCCCCTTGGTTAGGTACAGAGCAGGGGTGGAGCTTTGGGAGAACGGAGCAGGAGCTCCCTAGGAACAAGGTCTCCTCCTTGTGAGCAGTGCCAGACTCAGAGCTGGAGGTGGTGGGAAGGCTCTGACAATGGGGACACACAGAGGGACCTGTTCTGACCCAACCACTCTCTTTCTGCTCCCTCTTGCAGGCTATGGGCAGTTAAGGAGGCACTGCCCCAAGGTGGGATACTGCTCCAGCAAGTGCTCCAAGGCAGATGTTTGGTCCTTCTCTGCTGACTGCAAGTACTACTGCTGCATCCCACCCGGCTGGAAGGGGAAGTAGGAGCTGAAGAGGAAGGGTCTGGGGGAAGAGGAGGCTCCCTGGTGGCTTTGGGATCAGCTTCTCCACTGTCTGACCCAATTGTCATCCCCTCCTCTCCATAATTAAAAGAGAAAAAAAGGAGATGTAACTCTGGGTGTGTGTGGTGTGGTTCCTGCTGTCCCCATGATCCCATCCATGTAGAGCACTGGGACAGCTCCTGGTTCCTGGTGTCCCCATGATCCCATCCATGGAGACCACTGGGATAGCCCCTGGTTCCTTGTGTCCCCATGATCCCATCCATGCAGACCACTGGGACAGGTCCTCCAAGCCCAGCCCAATGTCTCATTGCTCTTTTTGCACACAATTTGTAACAAAAGAGACAAATATATGGAGTGAATTCATCCACCGTGGGCTGAAAGAGGAGTGGTTGGAATGGCACCTTCCTGGGTGTGTCTTTCCCTTCTGAGCCTCATAGCAAACCCCCAAGATCTCCTATGGGAGAGAGCCTGGGTCAGTCCTGGGGCTGAAAAGAATGAATCAGAATCCCAGACTGGTGTGGGTTGGAATGGACCTTAAAGCTCATCCAGTTCCAACCCCTCTGCATGGTCAGGGACACCTCCCCCAGCCCAGGGTGCTCCAAGCCCCATCCAACCTGGGCTGAGACACTGCCAGGGATGGGGCAGCCACAGCTTCTCTGGGAAACCTGGGTCAGGGGCTCAGCACCTTCAGAAGAAAGAATTTCTTCCTTACATCTCATCTCAGTCTCCCCTTTTTCATCTTTAAACTCTTTCCCCTCATCCTGTTCTTCCATTCCCTTGTCCAAAGTCCTTCCCCAGCTTTCCTGGAGCCCCTTCAGGCACTGGAAGTTGCTCCAAATTATTAAATCTATACAAATATACAGGAAAATTGATCCCACGTTCCTCCCCCCTTCCCCCCAATAACTCTCACATCCCCACCGAGGCTGCAGGGCAGCCCTGGGAAAGTCCAGGCTGGAATCCTGGGGTCAGCAGCAGTTGGGAGCTGGAGGCAGGAACACACAGATTCAGGCTGGCATGGATCAGGAGCACAGGCAGAGGAAGGGATGGAATCCTCCCAGGATGCCAAAACAAACAGGGAGAGGGGAAGAAGGGGAAGCAGGAAGGGGTTTGAGCCTTGTGATCCCTCAAATTTATCCTGAGTATGAGGTGTATGGGATGGAATCCTCTGTTTGGTCAAGTTTGGTCATTTCTCTTGTCTGTTCCTTCCTAAGGGAGGGTTTCAGGTGTGGCCTTTTTACTCCTTTTCTCCTTCCAGAGGGCCAAATGTTCCTCAGAGCTGAGCAGTTCCTTGGTTCTGCAGCCCATTCCCAGCTGTAACTATAACCATGGAGTGGGATCAGTCCCAGCAGCAGACACTGCCTGAGAAACTTGCTGTTGATTTCAGCAAGTGCAGCTCCTGACAAGAGACTGAGCTGGAAGCAAAAGTACAAGACAGAAAATCACCTTTATCCTGGCCCAAACCAGGAGACATGAAAAGGAAAAAGAAAAGAAGAAATTCTTTGCTGTGAGGGTGCTGAGCCCCTGGCCCAGGTTTCCCAGAGAAGCTGTGGCTGCCCCATCCCCAGCAGTGTCTCAGCCCAGGTTGGATGGGGCTTGGAGCACCCTAAGCTGGTGGGAGGTGTCCCTGACCATGCAGGGGGGTTGGAACTGGATTATCATTAAGGTCCCTTTCATCCCAAACCATTCAATCATTCTAGGATTCTATACATGACTTGTAGCCTGACGAAGCATTAAGGAACTGAAAGATTCTCTCTTGTCTCCTGGGAGTTGAGTTCAGGGCCATAGAGGAGGGAAGAGGGAAAATAATGCCTTCTTCCCACATCCCTACATCCCTGTGAGACCCCTGGCAGCTCTGCAGCTATCAGTGCACTTGGATGTTCAGATTTCTTTTTGGTGTTGCTGAGCCTTTGGTCTGGGCTTGGAGGAATTTTCTTACCACTCTACAAGGGATCATGGGGACACCAGGAACCAGGACCTGTCCCAGTGCTCTGCATGGATGGGATCATGGAGACACCAGGAACCAGGAGCTGTCCCAGTGCTCTACATGGGATGATGGGGACATCAGTAACAAGGGGCTATCCCAGAGGTTTGCATGAATGGGATCATGGGGACACCAGGAACCAGGGGCTGTCCCAGTGCTCTACTTGGATGGGATGATGGGGACACCAGGAACCACACCACACACACCAGAGTTACATCTCCTTTTTTTCTCTTTTAATTATGGAGAGGATGGGATGACAATTGGGTCAGACAGTGGAGAAGCTGATCCCAAAGCCACCAGGGAGCCTCCTCTTCCCCCAGACCCTTCCTCTTCAGCTCCTACTTCCCCTTCCAGCCGGGTGGGATGCAGCAGTAGTACTTGCAGTCAGCAGAGAAGGACCAAACATCTGCCTTGGAGCACTTGCTGGAGCAGTATCCCACCTTGGGGCAGTACTTCCTTAGCTGCCCATAGCCTGCAAGAGGGAGCAGAAGGAGAGGGGTTGGGTCAGAACAATGGTGTGACAACCAAAAGCAAAAAGATTCATCCAGATGCTCCTCTGTGTGCATGTGCATGTAGGAGGTTAGAGTCATAGAATCATTTTGGTTGGAAAGATCTTAAAGATCATGAAGTCCAACCTTGAACCCAGCACTGCCATTCCATTGTTGTTTCCCTCCTTAAGGAGTAGGATCTGTGTTCCCAGAACAAAACAGCAAAAGCCACATCAAGCTTACTTCAAGAACTCAGTTGTCCAGTCAGATCTCTGTATTTCCTTCATCCTTTAAAAAAATTCCCTCTCCACTCTTAAATTGAAGTTGAAGGGACACTTCAAAGGTCTTGAAATAGGTCCCACAGCATCCTTGCACCAAATATTCACTGTGCTGGTTAAAATTGGGCCAAGTTAAAGGTTTTGCCCAGGTTGACGAGGATGGATATTGATTGATTGATATCTCCTTTCCGGGAGACCTCAGCCCAGAATTCCCTTTTGCCTCCTGCAGAGGGACCATAAAGCTGTGGAGGCTCAGAAAGAGGCATGAGGAGCCACAGCTGTGTCACATCAGCAAATCAAAGGTACCCAGGACTGGGACTTGACCATTCCCTAAGATATTCCTACACGAATTTAGAGTCAAAGTTGCCTCCAGGAAGGGTGGAGAGGGACTGTGTGTAAGGGCCTGGAGTGATAGGATGAGGGGCAATGGGTTTTAATTAGAGAAGGGAAGATATAGATTGGGTTTAGATTAGAAACAAGTTCCTTACCATGAGGGCAGTGGAAAAATGGAAGAGGTTGCCCAGGGAGGTGGTTGAAGCCTCATCCCTGAAGATATTCAAGGTGAGGCTTGAGGAGGCTCTGAGCACCCTGATCTGGGTGAGGGTGTCCCTGCTGACTGCAGGGGTTGGAGTGGGTGAGCTTTAGAGCTCCCTTCCAACCCAAATTATTCTATGAGTCTATAAAATCTCTCTGAGTCCTTATTTCCTTGTATCACTGACCCTTAAGAGAAGGGATTAAAGTCCCTGCTCGGGTCGTAGCAGTCACCTCAGATGGGAATAACCATATTTTTAAGAGCTAAAATTATTTTTTAAAGACCCCCAGCTGACATCAGCTCATCCTGCCCCAGTTGTTACCTTACCTGGAGTGGCCAAGGAGACCAGGAGGAAGACAGCAAAGAGAAGGTAGAGGAACCTCATGGCTGGAGTTGAGCTGGGACCTCAGGAAGGATGAAGAGGAGAGTTGGTGAGATCTCCAAGGGAGGAGGTGATGTGCAGGGAGCCTGAAGCTGCTGCTTTTTATAGAGCCTTTCCCTGGGGAGCAGAGGATGCTGGGGAGAGATGGGAATCCATCCAAGGCTCCACCTGGGTGGATCTGCAGCTTCCCACATGTCCCCAAGCATGTTGGCAGCCACCTCCTTCCCCCAAAGCTGTTTCCCCAATATCAGATGGGATTCCTGGGCACTGGTCTGGATGAGAGCACAATTAAATGGGGTTTGTCAAGAGTGGGGTTGTTAGGACTGGGCTGGTGGGTCAGAGGGACCTGATGGAGATCTACAAGTCTAAAAATGATGAAGAGCCAAGAAGATCAGTATCACAGGGCATCAGGCCTTTCCCAACCTCTGGCAGAGATGTAACAGGGCTGAAATGTGGCCACAATGCACTGATAAATCTCTCTCCATTGTCCAGATTGGTCACCATGGGGTGCTGGTAGCTTGGAAAGGATTGATGTCTCTGCTTGTGAATGATGTCTGTAAAATCTCCCTGATAAATCTAGCAAACATCATGCTAGTCCCTTTTTGTTGTCCCCTATCCCCCCTCTGGGTGATGGATGGGCAGGAGCTCTGGGGCTGAGAGCTTCCAGGTGAGGAGGACACCACTTGCAGACCCTTTGATCATTGCCTCTTCCTCCCAAAGCCTCCAGACAGATGTGTCAGACAGGAGCAGAGCTCTGCAAAGGAACCTTTCCAACCTCAGCTCACTGGGCTGTTTAATAGCTTCATAAACAACCAGAAAAAGAACAAAAAAAAAAAGCCAGAGGTGACTGGTGAAGGGACAGAAGCTGCTGCTGAGGCCAAACTTCTGAGTACCACCAACCCTAAATCTCCAAAAAGAGGCAGAAGGATCTTACAGTGCTGGGTAACAGGGCAAAAAAAAAAAAGTCAAATGTTGCATCTGGGTTAGTTTAAGGCTGTGGATCCAAAAAGAAAATATAATCTACATCCAAATGATAGGTCTGAATTATCTAAAGCCAGTGAGGAGGGAGTTTCAAGAGTCCTTGAAGAAAGCTTTCTGAAAATAGCAGATATGAACAAAAAAAAACCCCAAAACCAAAACAAACAAAAAAGATAAATAATACGTAAAGAAATATTAATAAAATTATTAAGTCAATAGGAAACTGCTTCAACTTGTGGGGCATTGCCCTGTGGGGTGTGCATGGCTCATCTGCCCATCCCTGATGGACAACAGTAGGGCAAGAAGAGGTTAAAAAAAAGGTGGCAGGGCTGGGGACTCATCTACTCAAAATTAAATATACTGGGATACCCCCAACATCACTGGGGGTGTATCACAAAGGTGTTAAAACTGTAGAAGCCTAAGGAAGAGACAGATGTGGATCTTCAGTTTTCTAAGCCAAGAAATAGGTGGGATGCACTGATAAACCAGGTATTTATCAAAAAAAACCAACCACATAAAAATCCCCTTTCACACTGAGATCTTCTGAGCTCACACTGCTCTTCTGAGCAAAGCAGAAGCATGGAACCTGCTCAAGAAGTCAAAATGTATCGAAAGGAGAAATTTCCTTGTAAAAGAAATTTATAAATGAACGAAGCAGGTACAAAATAAAAAGAGAAGATGTAAAACCTGCTGGAAAAATCACCAAACTTCATGTTACTGGAAGGTGGGGAGTTTTACTCAGGGAAAAGTTTTTCTTGGACTCCTTCCCAGGCACTCACTTGTGCCCAAGCCCAGCTCTGCCCTCTGACAGGACTCAGCAGCACTTCCCTCTCTGAGACCTCTGAGTGCAGAGATTGAGGAAAAGTGAGGGTGAGGAGATAGTGCAGCTCATCTGCTCCATCATCACCATTTCATACAGTCCCAGAATGGTGTGGGTTATAAGGGACCTTCAAAATCATCACATTCCAACCCCCTGCATGGGCAGGGACACCTCCCCCAGCCCAGGGTGCCCCAAGCCCCATCCAACCTGGGCTGAGACACTGCCAGGGACGGGGCAGCCACAGCTTCTCTGGGAAACCTGGGCCAGGGGCTCAGCACCCTCACAGAAAAGAATTTCTTCTAAATGCCTGACCCAAATCTCTTGCAGCTGGAAACCCTTCCCCCTCATCCCATCCCTCCAGACCCTTGTCCAAAGTCTCTCCCCAGCTTTTCTTGACCCTTCCACTAGACCAGGTTGTTCAGAGTCCCATCCCACCACTTCTTGAATACTCTCAGGTATGATGGGACATCCACAACTTTTCTGGAAAACCCGTGCCAGTCAGGTTGGAACCATTCCTCTTCATCCTACCTCCCCATGCCCTTGGAAAAATTCCTTCCCCAGCTTTCCTGGAGCCCCTTCAGGCACTGGAAGGTGCTCTAAGGTCTCCCCAGAGTTTTCTCTTCTCCAGGCTGAGCAACCCCAACTCTCATCCAGGCTCCAGATCAGAGCTGCTCCAGCCCTCTGATCATCACCTTGGTGTCTCTGGTCTCACTCCATCATCTCCAGGTCCTTCTTGTGTTGGAGACCCCAGAACTGGAGACAGCACCCAAGGGGTTCTCCCTGGAGCAGAGCAGAGGGGGACAATCCCCTCCCTGACCCTTCTGGTCCCACTGATGCTGATGCAGCCCAGGACAAGGGTGGTTTCTGGGCTGTGACCTCTCATTCCTGGCTCATATCCAGCTTCTCACCCACCAGTACCCTCAAATCCTTCTCCTCAGGGATTCTCTCCATCCCTTAACCCTCACCCTGTATGGATACTGAGCTCTACCCCAACCCAAGTGCAGGACCTTGGTTTTGGGCTGATTTTCATCACATTCGTGTGGCCTGAGAACTATTTGTAGATTTTGTCTGACACCTTTCAAAAAGAGATCATGATGCTGATGAGAGGGGATGTAAATGAATATGCAAATGAGGTAATGAACTGCCACACCTGATCAGAAATGGATTGTGAGGCCAGTGCTATTCTGCATCATAACTTCCACGTCTTTCTGGAGAGTCTGCTCACTAAATTCACAAATAAATGAAAGGGATTGCAGAGCATTAGAGGACTGGATCAGCATTCCATGGATCTTCACGTGCTAAAGAGACAATGAGGAAAAAAAAATAATTAAGTGCTAGGGAAAGCTGCTTTGTCTACACAGACAAGAACAAACAAGCTGGAGAGCACAGAACAAGGAGTTTCTGTCTGGCTGGCAGTTCTGCCAGAAAAAAAATGTGGCTTTCAGTGGCTCATGGGTAGGCACAAATGAGTCACAGTGTAGGGACAGCAGCACCAATTGTCCTACAAGTGTAAACAAAAGCTGAGGTTGTGCAACACAGGACAAAGCATCCATCCAGCTCTGAGCACCAGGAATCAGGAACCTGGGAAAGGGGTGGATGGGAGCTCAGGAGGTGACAGGAGGTCAAGGAGATGGGACCTGCAGGGGCAGCCTGAAGCAAATGGAGCAGGGATGATCAGGAAAGAGAAGATGGGGAATACATGGAAGTCCTCAAAGCCAACAAAGGCCACACACTGGTGTGGTCTGCTCTTAGTGGACAAGATGAGAGCTCCAGATGCAACGAGATATCCTCAGCTGAGGTTGAGGAGAAGCTTTGCAACTCCAGGGTCCTACAGCAGAAAGGACTGATTAAGGGGAGTGTGGAAACACCACTGCTGGGTGTCTGAAATTAAAAGAAAAATAAAAAAAAACCCCAACAAGTTCCTGAGGACAACAGTTAGGATGACTTCCATTTTACTCTGCTCTGGTGAGACCCCTCCTGCAGTGCTGGGTCCAGTTCTGTAGTCAGAACAAGAAGGTCCCCAACACAAGAAGGACCTGGAGATGTTGGAGTGAGTCCAAAGGAGGCCATGGAGATGATCCAAGGGTTGGAGCAGCTCTGGAGCCAGGCTGAGAGTTGGGGTTGTTCAGCCTGGAGAAGAGAAGGTTCCAGGGAAACCTTAGAGTGTCCTTTCAATATTTAAAGGGGGCCAATGAGAAAGATGGGGACAGACTTTTCAGCAGGGTCTGTAGTGATAGGACAGGGGGTGATGGTTTGAAGCTGAAAGAGGATTGACATTAGGTATAAAGAACATTTTTTTTACACTGAGGTTGGTGAGACACTGTCCCAGGTTCCCCAGAGAAGTAGGAGATCCCCAATCACTGGAAACATCCCAGGTCAGGTTGGATAGGGCTCAACCTGATCCCTGCTCACAGTAGAGGGAATGGACTTGGAGGTCTTCAAAGGTCCCTTCCAACCCAAACCTCTCCATGATCTCCAGTTTGTACACCTCAGGGGGAGACCCTTGAGGAACCTCAGTGCCAATGCAGAGGTTGGGGATGGATGCACCTGGCAAACTCCTCCCCACCATGGATCTGATGCCTCAGTGATGTCCATTGTGTCCAACCCTTGCAGACAGTGCCCAGAGGTTCTCAGATGGGCTCTCAGCCTCAGACCCTGCAGCTCTGGGATGTGCCCCAGGGCTCCCTCAATCCCAGAAGATGGATCTGAGGGAGGGGGAATGACCCTGGAATGGGGATGGAGGACAACAGCCTCCACCTACCCCTTGCAGTCCCCACATCCCACTCCCAGAGTACCTCCAGAACATCCTCATCTCAGTGCAACCACTCAGGTTCCATGTCCTGGCCACCCTTGCCCACAGCAGGTGACTTTTCAACATAACCTGTGATTAATTAAATTCACAGTGACCCCTTGGAGGTCACCATTCCTGGCAGAAAAGCCCAGGATTAAAACTGGAGCATGGCCCTGGCTGCCAGGTGCCTTTGTGAGTGGGCCCAGTGGGTCGGGGTGACATTGCACGTGCCAGCCAGCAAACACCTCCTGGGAGATGGGGTTTGCTCAAGTTTCTCCTCCTGCCAGTCTGTTTGTGGCAGGAAACCCTCTATAAAACCCCAAGCTTCCAAAGTCCCCCACCATGGCCATCCCAGCCCTGCTTTGTGTGCTGAGATCTCCCTTGGCCTCCAGACATGAGGGTGCTCTTTGTGGTCTTTGCTCTGCTCCTGGTTTCCTCCTTGGCCACCCCAGGTAAGATGACAACACGTAGGGGTGGAGAAAGCAATGAGGTTGGGGTACCAAGTGCCTGTCCCCTCTCCAGCCTTTGGGCCTGGGGGTGGAGGGAGGTGGCTCATCTCACCCAGCTTTGGAATTGGAGCTCAGGGACCTTGCAGCTGCCTCTGGCTGATGATTGACCCAACCTGACTTGCAGGGCTGATTTGGGATGAGATAAAAGCCACAACACAAATGCCTTCCTCTTGTGCAAAGAGATTTTTGCCAGCAAGCTGAAGGGCTGAGCTGTGGAGAGAGGACAGGGTCCCCCAGGTCAATGGGGACAGAAAGCATGGGTCCTGCCTTCTCTGGGTCTAAACCAGCAAGGAGAAAACTTCTGGAGCTCCCAGAATCACAGCTCTGCTCTTCTCCCATTATTTGACATTTTCTCTTATAACCCAAACTCTCTCTCCTTTCCATGGCAGGGCACGGGCAGCCTAAGGGCTTTTGTGGTGGGTATTGTTCCTACCTGTGTGGCAAAAGGGATGAGTGGACTTTCAGCCAGTCCTGTGGGAAGATGTACTGCTGCATCCCCCCACCCAAAAAGGGAAAATGATTCTGAAAGGGTCCAGCCCTGGAGGAGGAGCAGCAGCAACACTCGTGGTGGGGCTCCCAGCTCTGGATTTGTGGTGGGACAGGGATGGTGCTCACTGCTTTGAAGTAAAGATGGGCAGATGTGATCTCTGTGTGCTGTGTGGTCCATTCAGCTCCTGGGAGGGCAGCACCAGGAGAGGTTCTGCAGCCAGACCTCCCTTCACAACACATCCCTGAAAACCCCAAAGGCATTTGTGACAGCCCCAGCCCCGTGACACCAAAATGAGACAATGGAAGAGAAGAGGTCTGGGGCTTCTCTCATGCCTCCAAACCATGCTGGTGGCAAAGGCTGGGAAAGGACTGATTAATATTATGTTTCCCTCCTCCACAAGTTGAATCTCAGCTCATTTTCAGGGGACACAACAGCCCCCAGTGCCCATCAGTCCCATTCAACATCTGCACTGGGGACCTCAGTCCAATTGGGGGGTAGAGGCTGGAGGCCAACAGCCCCCCACCTACCCTTTGCAGCCCCAAAATCCCACTCCCAGGGAGCCTCCAGAACATCCTCATCCCAGTACAGACACTCAGGTTCCATGTCCTGGACACCCTTGCCCACAGCAGGTGACTTTCCAACATAACCTGTGATTAATTAAATTAACAGTGACCCCTTGGAGGTCACCATTCCTGGCAGAAAAACCAAGGAGAACTTCTTCAGTGTCCCCTTCCCTGTCCCCTCCCCAGCCCCAGGCTTTCTGGAGGGAGGGATCTGGTGTGGGATGGCTCAGAACATCCTGGTGAAAGGCAACCAGACAAGCCCTGGGGCAGTATTAGAGGGTGAGATGTTTTTGTTAAAAAGGGTCAACTCCCTGACCAGATCATGGCACAGAAAACTGCCCTGTTCCTCTGAAACTCTCCAGAAAAAAAAAAAAATAATAAAAAAAAAAGAATGTGTTCATCCATGGGGCTTTTCATGCCCAAACAAAAGCTATGGCACTGGGGTTAGTTGGACTGAAGGATGCTGCAATAGAAGAGAGGAGATGTGAAGACCTTTCCCTTGCAGAAAGATGACTTCATGAAGGTCTCTCTCTCCCTTCTTCTATGCCATTCTTCAGTGCTCCATAGAGATCTTGGCACCACCAGCAGTGCCTGGACTCAAGGAAAGAACAATGTCTCTCTGAGGCTTATTTCTGCACTTTTCCAAAACTCCTCCAGCTTTGGAAAAGGGGATTTTGAGCACCTGGTGCCTGCAAACATCTCTTGCTACCCACCCAAGAGGGAAATCCTTATTTTGTGTCTCTAGCTAAACCAGAAGCTGCTCCAAGGGGGTTGCTACCAACCACAGGGGCCAAACGACTGCATGCTAGGCAAACCCAGAAATAACCCAGCCAGCAGCCTTGTCACCTGTTGTTTTATCTTTAGGACCCAGGATAAATGAGAAATCTGATAACTTCAAAAAGCTTTATCAGTTTAAAGGCTGACCAAGCAGACAAAAATCCTGATAAAGCCCTGGGATTTCATCTGATATTTTTCTTGATAAGAGGAAGGAGTTTCTTTCCAAGCTATGGGGATAGCAAGTGTGAGGAGCTTAACATCCAGTCCCTGAAATCAGGCAGTGATAAGCAGCAGGTAAATCACAGAATGTTTTAGGTTGGAAGAGACCTCCAAGATCATCCAGTCCAACCTTTGACCAACACCATAATCTAACAACTAAACCATGTCCTTAAGGACCAGGTCCAAATGCCTTTTAAATGTCTCCATCATTGTCCTGGGGCATTCCAGTGCCTGACAAACCTCTCAGTGAATAAATATTTCCTAAGATCCAGCCTAAGCCTCCCCTGGTGTAGCTTCCATCCATCTCCTCTGGTCCTAAATGTCACATTTGAGACAGGGTGGCCCATCAAGAGCCACAGAGTCTTGTCTTCCAAGCAGGAATTTGTCAAGCCTCACCTGAGCCCAGAGAACAGGCTGGGAGAGAGGGAAAAATCCAGCTGAATCATCCATGTGCTGGTGAGAAGAGTTCACAGACACAGAAAGTTTGATAGAAGAAGAAAAAGTGCAAAAGGAAAAACACCCAACAGCAAAAAAAAAAAAAAAAAAAAAAAAATCCACACACACAAAAAAATCCATCACCCTTTGTTCTTTCACATTTTTCCCCAAGAAAAAGAAACAAAGGATTGTGTGAGGAGAGTGAGAAGAAAAGCCACAAGGAAGTGAATGAGCTGCAAAATGGGGTTTTGAAGTGGTGTCTTTCACTCTGCTCCATCTCCATCCTTCAAAATGTTTTCTGCAGCTGAAGAAAGGTCCTGACACCAGGAGTTTATTTTGAATTTCTGCTGCAGGAGAAGGGCAGATCCCTCCCCATTGCTGCTGTCCCTACCATCTTGAGGATGTGTGACCTCCTGGGGCACTTTGGGGAGCAGAGGGACCCTCCAGCCACTTAAATCTGTATTTAATTCAGTTTTTTCTGCTTGACTTGGACAGTTCAGCCTGAGAAAAGAAGGCTCTGGGGACACCTAGTAGTGACTTTCCAGTATCTGAAGGGGCTACAGGAAGGGTGGAGAGGGACTGGAGTGATAGGATGAGGGGCAATGGGTTTAAATAAGAGAAGGGAAGATTTAGATTGGGTTTAGATTAGAAACAAGTTCTGTCCCATGAGGGCAGTGGAAAAATGGAAGAGGTTGCCCAGGGAGGTGGTTGAGGCCTCATCCCTGGAGATGTTCAAGGTGAGGCTTGAGGATGCTCTGAGCACCCTGATCTGAGTGAGCGTGTCCCTGCTGACTGCAGGGGTTGGAGTGGGTGAGCTTTAGAGCTCCCTTCCAACCCAAATCATTCTGTAGTTCTAGGATTCTATGATTTCTTGGAAGAAGGGATCCAGGTGTGAACAAATGTCCAAGAAAACCAGAAAAGATCTTTTCCCTAGTGTGGTCAGACACCCTTAGTTCTAAAAACATGCTCTCCCTTTAATTTTAGCATGTTTGGTTTTATAAATGCTATGCCAAGAAGCAGATTTCTGGCCTGGAAAGCACCTTTTAGAGGAGAAATAGCAGAGTATTTATACCTTAGGAAGCCAGAATTGATGAATTCCTGGACTGTAGAAGGTTCATGTGTTTACAGGGGGAAAACACCAGCTCCAGGCTCCCTGATCTCGCAGTTGGAGACAAAATGATTTCTTTGGTGTGTTAAATAAAAGAGCAGCAGCTTCTGGTTCTGACTGACATACTGGGCTGGCTTCAAAGTTTTACCCTAGGAGAGCTGCTCTGCAGCAGAAATCATTGGGTACTTCCACTCTCCAGCTTTGCAGGAGCAACAAAGGATGAAAAGGCCACAACTTTTGTGTTTAATTTCAATAAGGGAGATAAAAGATAGGGAGATTGTTAAAAAGAAGACAAAAGGGACAACTAAAAGAGTTAAATCCTTGCAAATAGATTCTTTGCAAGCACCCTGGGAGCTGTTGAAGGCCACTGTATTAGAGACTCAGGGAGAATGTATGACACCTATTAAAAAAAAAAAAAAAGCCCTGAGAAAGAGCAAGAGGAAAAGGTCAGAGCAGAACAGTGGGATGAGGGAGGCTGCCAGAAAGAAGCAGCTGAAATTGTGTCCAAACACAGAAAATTGGAAAGATAATAAACTATAATAAACTGTGCTTAAATGTAAAACACCTAAATGTAAAACAACTTGCAAAAAGGAAAGAAACCTCTTAAAATAAGTCTCTTTTTTTTTTTTTTCTTTTTATCCAACACATCAAAAGCAGGAAACCTGATGAGGAATGTGGAAGGCAGGGGATGGTCAGAGCAGTAAAGTTAATAAAAGCCACAGCCACTCCGTGGAGGCTCAATGAATTATTTGCAAGATTCACCTTGCAGGAGGGAAAAGTCTTCATGCTGAGCTCTCCTTTGTGGGGACTCACTGAAGGACGTGTCCTAAATGAAAAGGAGGTTGGAAGGCAGGAAAGAAGCAGCAAGAAATCCTCAGCACCCAGATTTTTGTCTCCAAAAGTCCTCGGGGAATTCAAGGATGAAGCAGCTGCCCTGCTGCCTATGGCTTAGCAAAGATTCCCTGTGCAAAAGATGGGGAGATGCAAATGGAAGGATTAAAAAATAGTTAAAAGGTTCTAAAGGATTGTAAGCCAGGATTGTGCTAGTTACAAATATAATAACATAGGGAGGGAAGAAAATAAAAGGAAAATCCTGCCCTAAAAACCTGCTAGAGCTTCTTGAAGGAGGCAGTGGGATTGCGGGCTGGAGAGGTTGGGCTGCAGGAGAGGGAGGGAAGGGAAGAAGTGTGGGGGGTTCACTGTTGGTAAATTTGGGTAATGAGAGATCTAGAAAAGGGGTGAATGGGAAGATGGAAAAGTTTGTTACTGCCACTGCATTGTTCAGGGTAATAAAAGTGGTGGCTGCAGAATTTGACAGTAATAAAGGTTATCATAGAATCATAGAATCACAGAATTGGCTGGGTTGGAAGGGACCTCAAAGATCATCGAGTCCAACCCTTGATCCACTCCCCCCGTGGTTCCCATCCCATGGCACTCAGTGCCACATCCAGGCTCTTTGGAAAGATCTCCAGACACGGAGAATCCACTACTTCCCTGGGCAGCCCATTCCAATGCCTGATCACCCTCTCCAGAAAGAAATTCTTTCTAATATCCAACCTAAACCTCCCCTGGCACAACTTGAGACCCTGCCCTCTTGTCTTGCTGAGAGTTGCCTGGGAAAAGAGCCCAACCCCCCCGTGGCTCCAACCTCCTTTCAGGGAGTCGTAGAGAGCAATGAGGTCTCCCCTGAGCCTCCTCTTCTTTAGGCTGAACAACCCCAGCTCCCTCAGCCTCTCCTCATAGGATCTGTGCTCGAGTCCCTTCACCAGCCTGGTTGCCCTCCTTTGGACCTCCTCCAGCACCTCAATCTCCTTCCTAAACTGAGGGGCCCAGAACTGGACACAGGACTCGAGGTGAAGGAGGTCCCTGGTCTGAGTGGCTCATCAAGTGAGGGATGTGATGTGGGGCAGGTGGGGGCAGTGATGCACAGAGGAAAAATCAAACTGCTTTGATATGTCAGTGGCTCTATGTTCCTCATATCAGTTCCCAGTAGAGACCAAGAAATGAAAGTAATTAGAAGAAAGAACAGGAAACACCATTGCATTTTTTTCCTTGATAAATCCAAGGAACTTTAGCCAGAAATATTTGGGCTCTCTATTTGCCCCTTTTTTTGATTTTCTCATTTCAGATTTTTACCTCCTTCCAGACTCACAGAGTCATAAAATGGTTTGGGTTGGAAGGGACCTTAAAGCTCATCGAGTTCCAACCCCCTGCATGGTCAGGGACACCTCCCACCAGTCCAGGGTGCTCCAAGCCCCATCCAACCTTGGCTGAGACACCGCCAGGGATGGGGCAGCCACAGCTTCTCTGGGAAACCTGGGACAGGGGCTCAGAGTAAAGAATTTCTTTCTTCTTCGTTTTTTCTTTAAGGTCCATTCCAACCCACACCAATCTGGGATTCTGTATCAACCTTTTTAGCCCCAGGACTGACCCAGGCTCTCTCCCATAGGAGATCTTGGGGGTTTGCTATGAGGATCAGAAGGGAAAGACACACCCAGGAAGGTGGCATTCTAACCACTCCTCTTTCAACCCCCAGTGCATGAATTCACTCCATATATTTGCCTCTTTTGTTACAAATTTTGTGTAAAAAGAGCAATGAGACATTGGGCTGGGCTTGGAGGACCTGTCCCAGTGGTCTGCATGGATGGGATCATGGGGACACCAGGAACCAGGGGCTATCCCAGTGCTCTACATGGATGGGATCATGGGGACACCAGGAACCACACCACACACACCAGAGTTACATCTCCTTTTTTTCTCTTTTAATTATGGAGAGGAGGGGATGACAATTGGGTCAGACAGTGGAGAAGCTGCTCCCAAAGCCACCAGGAAGCCTCCTCTTCCCCCAGACCCTTCCTCTTCAGCTCCTACTTCCCCTTCCAGCCGGGTGGGATGCAGCAGTAGTACTTGCAGTCAGCAGAGAAGGACCAAACATCTGCCTTGGAGCACTTGCTGGAGCAGTATCCCACCTTGGGGCAGTGCCTCCTTAACTGCCCATAGCCTGCAAGAGGGAGCAGAAGGAGAGGGATTGGGTCAGAACACTGGTGTGACAACCAAAAGCAAAAAGATTCATCCAGATGCTCCTGTGTGTGCATGTGCATGTAGGAGGTTAGAGTCATAGAATCATTTTGGCTGGAAAGACCTTAAAGATCATCAAGTCCAACCTGGAACCCAGCACTGCCATTCCCTTCTCTTGTTCCTCTCCTAAAGGGTTTCTGAGGTGTCACATCCTTTGGGTACCTCACTTGCAGGACTTCAAAGAGACCCAAGTGCCCAACATGAAGCACCAGGCTGGGAGGCTGTTGGCCTAAAATAGTTGGGAAATGATGTCCAGAACCAATGGACACCCAAGTCATCTGCTTGTGTTCAGGAGACCAGCACCCCCCTCCACACCCAGAGGACTTTGTCCCTTCATGGAGGCAAAAAAAATCACAGCTTTTGAAGCCAGTCGAGGTCCCATTTGTTCAAGCTGCCCATCGAGCATGGCCAAGGACCCTCATCACCCCGCTCCTCCCAGCACTGTCCAGTTCAGCTCTCAGTGCCATTCACCCTCTTACCTGGGACAGCCAAGGAGAGCAGGAGGAAGAGAGCAAAGGCAAAGGACAGGAACCTCATGGCTGGGTCTCCGTGAGGATCTCAGCAGGGCTGGAGAGAGCCTGAGCTGGATGGTGCTGAGTGGCAGGGCTGGGGATCCTCATATTTATGGTGCTTTTCCCAGCAGAGAGGAGGCTTCTGGGGGAGGTCCTCTCATGGTTCAGCTCACAGCACAACCCCCACCCTGCCCCTGGATGTCTTGGCAAAACTCTGCTGTCCCCAGATCTGGTATCAATGCCCACTTCAAATGAAAGCCACCGAGTGTGACAGGAGCTGAGAGGGAGGAGATAGAACAGAGGTGCTGGGGCAGAGGGACCTGGATGGCTCCAAGATGACTATCAGAGGGCTCCAGGACTTGCTCAACCTTTGGCAGGGATGCAGCTGCCTGCAGCAGGGTTGGAGCATGGCCAATGCACTGATGCCACTCCCTCCAGCATCTCTGCCTCTTCCCGTGGGGGGATGAAGAAGCCAAGAGGGGCCCTGCTGGGACCAAGCCTGGCTTGGGAAGGACCCAATGGCCACGGATCAGCCCCTTGGGAGCTCCAAGTGCAGAGTTCCTCTGATAAATCCATCAATCCCTATGGGCAGTGTGAGCTGTGCTGTGGTCCCCCCTCTCACCCCACTGCTGGGCAGGAGCCCTGGGACTGGGAGCCTTTTCCCACCAGGATGGGTGAGCTGAGCCCTTGCAGACCCTTGGATCACAAACCCCCCCGACACATCTGTGGCCTCGGGTGTGCTTGGCTGCTGGGATGGAGACAGCCTGGTCCCTGCTGCTGACAGCACTCATGCCCTGGGATGGAAGCTGAGTGCAAGGAGCCTGCAAGGCAGAAGGATCTCAGCACTGAGTGGCCCTGTGAGCAGATGGCAACTGAGAATCTGTGGTGGCAAACTGACTGTCACCTTCCAGGAAAGAGGTGCTCCCCAAGGAGGCTTTGGAAGAAAATTCCCCTCTGGCTGGAGGCAGTCAGAGGGGAAAACTGAGTGTCAGGATTTACCAGAATGGGCACTGACAAGAAGCAGCTTTCTGGGTACTTCATCCTAGGAATGGTCTGGGTTGGAAGAGACCATGAAAATCATTTAGTTCCAACCCCCTGCATGCCCAGGGACACCTCCCAGAGCCCAGGGTGCTCCAAGCCCCATCCAACCTGGGCTGAGACACTGCCAGGGATGGGGCAGCCTCTGGGAAACCCGGGCCAGGAGCTCAGCACACTCACAGCAAATAATTTCTTCCTAATATCTCCCCTCTTGCCGCTGGAAACCCTTTCCCCTCATCCCATCTCTCCATCCCTTTGTCCCAAATCCCTCCCCAGCTTTCCTGGAGCCCTTCAGGCACTGGAAGGTGCTCTAAGGTCTCCCTGGAGCCTTCTCTTCTCCAGGCTGAACACCTCCAACTCTCTCAGCCTGGCTCCAGAACAGAGCTGCTCCAGCCCTTGGATCGTTTTTGTGACCCTCTTTGATTTTTAGATCAGTACCATACTTCTGCTCTCCCTAACTCAAACCTGGTGTTTTGGATTTAAAAAAAATATGCATTGGGAAGAGCCACAGCTTTTGATAAAATGGTTTTGGAAGCTCAGTCCCAGGAGGAGTCTGCACCTCTGCACAGATTCTTTAGAAGCTCAGCCCTGGCTTGGCACTTTCCTTAGAAGCTGAAAACTTTTCTCTCTTGTCCTAGCACTCCATGCCTTTGTCCTGAATTCCTCCCCAGCATTTCTGTAGCCCCTTCAGGTACTGGAATGTGTTCAGGCTGTGTGCACACCCCTGGTGTCCCTGCCTGCAAACCCAGTGTAGAACTTCAGGAGGTACAAAGGTTGGTAGCAAGGATGATGAAAGGATGGGGATTTATTTTCAGACAGGGGGTTATCTATGCTACTGAGACCCTTTCCCTCCCAGAGGACACAGGGAGGTGCCTAACAAAGAGCCAGCCAGTTTATGTTCCTCAGAAGCAGGACCCAACACACAGAAATGTGATGTGCTGAACAAAGGAAGTTTTCTTCTACTCTGCACCACCATGGAATGGTGCAACTCATCAGCATGGGTACTGCAGAAGAAGAAACTGTAAATGTGTCCAGAAAGCAAGATGTTCTAACTCTGAAGTTTGCTCTTCCCTGGATACTTCCATGAGCTCCCTAAATCCATAAAATTTAGGAGGCATCAGCACATGATAGGGATTCTTACCCAGCTCAATAATCCCCAAACTCCTGGGGCTGAAGGAACTTCCAAACACAAACTACCAAATGTTTCTTATCTTCTTCCACTCTTCTAAGCATCAGCATTGGCCACGGTCAGGCTGGAGACACTTGGCTAAGATGAGTCCCTGCTATAGCCTGGTTTACTCTTCTGTATCTGGCTTTCCCAAAAAAGACTTCTCCCCACACTTCATGAGTCTGCATGGGACAGTTTTGATTTCCAACAGCACTGGGATGTGGTCATCCTGCTCTGAGTGGGAGTTTTAATATTGTGGATGTGGGCAGGGTATGCCACTGGCCTTGGGACCATAGAGTGCAAATGAAGAAGGCTAGGAAAGGGAAAGGGACGGAGAAGGAAAAAGAGGGGCGACCAAGAAGTTGCGGTTAACGGGGCTTTTAGGGGCTGGTTGTGACACGGCTGTTTCTATTCAAAGCCAAAGGATTCCTAGGGGAAACTCTGCTCCTTCCAGCAGACGGGCCTAGCGCACGAGCTGTGCCTGAATTAATCAGGGAAGTGATTAAGAGAACCGTAATTCTTCACCGATGGTCCTTAAATCGGGACAGGTCTTTGTCACGATTAGTCCTTCACGACAAATCCAGCTTCCCCCCCCCCCACCTCTTGCTTTCATGGCCGATTTATCTCACGAGTGGGGACAATCCACAACCAAGGGGAAGTTTTTCCTCTCCTAAATCGCCGATCTCCTTGGAAAAAATATAAACACTGGGGACAGAGTGGTTGGAGAGCAGCCAGGCAAAAAGGGACCTGGGAGTCTGGATTGCCAGGAAGCTGAACAGGAGCCAGCAGTGTGCCCAGGTGGCCAAGAAGGCCAATGGCATCCTGGGCTGTGTCAGGAACAGCGTGGCCAGCAGGTCCAGGAAAGGGATTCTGCCCCTGTGCTCAGCCCTGGGGAGGCCACAGCTTGAGTCCTGTGTCCAGTTCTGGGCCCCTCAGCCCTTCAGGAAGGAGATTGAGGTGCTGGAGCAGGTCCAAAGGAGGGCAACCAGGCTGGTGAAGGGACTTAAGCACATATCCTAAGAAGAGAGGCTGAGGGAGTTGGGGGTGTTCAGCCTGGAAAAGGGGAGGCTCAGGGGAGACCTCATCACTCTCTACAACTCCCTGAAAGGAGGTTGGAGCCAGGGGGGGGGTTGGGCTCTTTTCCCAGGCAACTCTCAGCAAGACAAGAGGGCAGGGTCTCAAGTTGTGCCAGGGGAGGTTTAGGTTGGAGATTAGAAAGAATTTCTTTCTGGAGAGAGTGATCAAGCATTGGAATGGGCTGCCCAGGGAAGTAGTGGATTCTCCGTGTCTGGAGATATTTCCAAAGAGCCTGGATGTGGCACTCAGTGCCATGGTCTAGCAACCGCAACGGTGGTTCAAGGGTTGGACTTGATGATCTCTGAGGTCCCTTCCAACCCAGACAATTCTATGATTCTATGATTCTTTGAAATGTGATCATTTATTGTGTGTTGTTACCAAAAATGCATTACACTGTAGATGTCCTCAAAGTCACCACTCCATGTCCCCCAAGGCAGAGCTCCTTACAACCCTAAATCATCCCTCTTTGGGAATTCCACCAATAACTGTCCTCCCTCACATTTTCCATCCTCCAGGACTTTGCTTTCCATCCCACTTGAAACTCTGCCCTCCTTACAACACTCAGCTGTCATCACCACATTTTGGTCCCCCGGTTCTCATCTGGACCACCCTGGTCTTGGGGTACATATCATTCCTTTCCTTCTCTTTATTCCAGATTTGTGGGGCATCATTGCTCTCACATTTATTTCTTTTTTTTTGCTCCCCATCATCATGTTCTCAGTCCTTCCAGCATTTTCTTGGTGACTTCACCATCTCACCTCTAGGTTCTCTCCAACTCTTCTACCTCACCTTAAAAAACGATGTCCTAAGCAGCAAAGAGCACACTTCCTGAAAGTCCAGCAGTTTAGAGTAATAAATGGATTAACTGAGGTGCCTGGCAAGTGATAACCTTGTTGTTTGGTTTTTGCATTTTTTTAAATGGTTTCTGCCTTTTCAGGAGGACATTGTACCATTTTGAGCACCTTGTTGCCCACTGCCACCCCACACCTCCTACAGAATGGTTGCATTGCCAGATGTTGTTCATTCCACCTCCTTCACCAACTGCTTCTGTCTCTTGCAAAATAAAAAAAAAACACCCAGAATGTTCATTTCCAGTGTCCTCCACCACTGCAGTCCCCTGCAAACTGCTGTTTGCAAATTCAGCAACCAAAATCTTCATTCCATTATTCATTCCTTCTGTTAATGAAGGCCCTGGATAGTGCAGGACTCAGAACAGACTTCTGAGATGTCCTTCTGCCATCACCATGGTAACTGGAAAAATAGTAACTTCTGCTCATAAACCATTTTTCCACCATTTCCTGTAGGCCATGATCAATACTGAAAAAAAATAAAAAAACCAAAATTGAGACAAAACACAAAGCAAAATGATGAGGATGAAAATGTTCCAGGGCATCATGTTTGGGGGAGACCATTGAGGGACTTTTTACGAGGGCATGGAGTGATAGGATGAGAAGGAGTGGTTTTGGGATGAAAGAGGGGAAATTGAAATGAGATATCAATGGAAATTTCTTTCTTGTGAAAGAACCCTGGCCCAGGTTTCCCAGAGGAATTGTGGCTGCCCCATCCCTGGCAGTGTCTCAGCCCAGGTTGGATGGGGCTTGGAGCACCCTGGGCTGGTGGGAGGTGTCCCTGACCATGCAGGGGGTTGGAACTGGATGATCATGAAGATCCTTTCCATCCCAGTCTGGGATTCTACTTTATATTTCCATGAGCCTCACTGCTAATCCATCACTCAGGGATGAATGTACCCTGATGTTTATTCCTTCTGATGAATCTGATGCCTCAGTGATGTCCATTGTGTCCAAACCTTGCAGACAGAGCACAGAGGTTCTCAGATGGGCTCTCAGCCTCAGTCCCTGCAGTTCTGGGATGTGCCCCATGGCTCCCTCAATCCCAGAAGATGGATCTGAGGGAGGGGGAATGGCCCTGGAATGGGGATAGAGGCCAACAGCCTCAACCTACCCCTTGCAGTCCCAAAATCCCACTCCCAGACTGCCTCCAGAACATCCTCATCCCAGTGCAACCACTCAGGTTCCATGTCCTGGCCACCTTTGCCCACAGCAGGTGACATTTCAACATAACCTGTGATTAATTAAATTCACAGTGACCCCTTGGAGGTCACCATTCCTGGCAGAAAAGCCCAGGATTAAATCTGGAGCATGGCCCTGGCTGCCAGGTGCCTTTGTGAGTGGGCCCAGTGGGTCGGGGTGACATTGCACATGCCAGCCAGCAAACACCTCCTGGGAGATGGGGTTTGCTCAAGTTTCTCCTCCTGCCAGTCTGCTCAGGAATCCCTCTCTAAGCACCAACATCTCTGTCTTTGTTCCTCATGGGGATTTTTCTTTCCTGCCAGAGCACCCAGATGCCCACTGGAGCCCAAGGCAAGAGCATGTTCCTGACTGCTTTGCTCTTCTCTTGTTTTTTTCCATGCCCACCCAGGTAATGCAGCATCTGGGAAACTGGAGAGGAGAGGGAAGGTCAAAATTAGGGATTGGTACCCTCAGAGCCTTGTCTGGGCAAGCTGATGTGGGAGAATTTTGACCACATTTTCCAATGGCCATAAATTCAATGTTCAGATTGCTGAAGAGTAAAACTGGGAGAAGACTCTTCCCAGTCTCATCTGTCACTTTTTTCCTCCCTTTCCAGCTTTGTCCACTTCTCTCTCTTATTTATGCCTCCCCCCAGTTATTACTTACTTGCCATGTACCAATACATAAAGGGTGGTCATCAAGAAGACAGAGACTCCCTTTTTACAAGGACCCACATGGAAAAGACAAGGGGTAATGGGTACAAATTATTGCTGGGGATATTCTGATTGGACTCCAGAGGGAAATTTTTCACCATGAGAACAATCAGACATTGGAATCATCTCCCAAGGGATTCCCCCACACTGGAGAGTGTTAAGACTCAGCTTGACAGGGTGCTGGGCCACCTGATTTAAATTATATTTTTATCTAGAAAGGTTGGGCCAGATGATTCTTGAGGTCCCTTCCCACGTGGCATTCTATGATTCCATGACTGATTTGTCACCACGTGTTCATACTCTCCTAGCCCCCTCCCTCATCCTTTTCTTCTTTCATCTCTTCCTTTTCCCATTGCCACTACAAGGAAATAGCTCATTTCTACAATTGACCACCCATAACCTTTTGACATTGAAGAATTCTGGAATTTTGCATTAAAAGAAATCATCTCTGATGATGATTTTGTTTTTCCTGACCAACAACCACGTTGTGAATTTTCAGATGCTTATTTTATAGCTGCTGAATGGGTGTGTGTTGCTATGAGTGTTCACCAGGGAATCCCTCATCCCAGCTATTTGCATTTGGATGCAAACCAGCACCACTGCTCCTTGCTAATGTTGGCACAGCCTTCAGAGCTGCAGAGTTTGTGTGGATTCCTCTTTTCTGGATGCCAGACAGCTTATAATTTCCTCCTTTGACTTAAGGACAAAAATGATGAGTCTGGAGGAGCCAACTGATGCATCAGAGAACCCCCTGGGAGGAGATGCTGAGTCAGAGAAGCAGAAAATTATGGAATGGTTTGGGTGGGAAGGGACCTTTGATGGTCACCCAGTCCATCCCCCCTGGGGAGCGGGGACATTTCAACAGGATCAGATGGCTCAGAGCCCCATCCAACCTGACCTGGAATATTTGAAGGGATGGGGCTTCCACCACCTCTGTGGACAGCCCAGGCCAGGTGTTTCACCACCCTATAGTAAAGAACTTCTTGGGTTTCTTCCTGAAACACCCTGAGCCACAGGAGAAACCGAAAAGCTGGAGAGAAGCCAGCAGAGATAACAGATCTTTTATGTTTGGTTTTGTTTTGTTTTTTTCAAAATAACATATTTTTCACTGTATTTCTGTACTGGATATGATCTAGCTGTGACATAATTTTATTGTTCACTCTGCTTGGAACCATTTAGAACCCGAGCAGCCCTGTCACCTTGTGCAGACGTTTTCATGGAGTTTATTTCATTCCAACTCTTTACTGGCAACAGTAGTGACCTCTGTGATCCTTTTATTGTTCTCACAGGGTGCCTCTGTGCCAGTAAATTAAATATTTCCAAAAGTGGTAATAAAAATATATAGTCCATCATCATGAATATAAATCAGGGCTTGTTTTTGCTTTTTCTTTGTCTTGTAATCTCCAGATTTTGCCAATCTTTCCCTAAATGCTTAGCAGTGAACATGGACTTCTGTGCTTCTCCTGGGCTGCAGCAAAAGAAGCACAGACAGGGGTCGAGGGAGGGGATTCTCCCCCTCTGCTCTGCTGAGACCCCACCTGGAGTTGTGTGTCCAGTTCTGGAGTCCCCAACATCAGAAGGACACAGAGCTCCTGGAAGGTGTCCAGAGCAGAGCCACTCAAATGCTCAGAGGGCTGAGCACCTCCCTGGGAAGCCAGGCTGAGGGATTGGGGTTGTTCAGCCTGGAGAAGAGGAGGCTCCCAGGTGAGCTCAGAGCAACCTTCCAATATCTGAAGGGGCTCCAAGAAAGCTGGGGGAGGGCTTTGGACATGGGGGGGTAGGGAGAGGACAAGGGAAATGGGTTAAAACTGGAAGAGGGGAGATTGAGGTTGGACATGAGGAAGAAATTCTTGAATTTGAGGGTGGTGAGACACTGGCACAGGTTTCCCAGAGAAGCTGTGGCTGCCCCATCCCTGGCAGTGCCTCAGCCCAGGTTGGATGGGGCTTGGAGCACCCTGGGCTGGGGGAGGTGTCCCTGACCATGCAGGGGTTGGAACTAGATGAGCTTTAAGGTCCCTTCCAACCCAAACCAGTCTGGGATTCTATATTGGGGAAGGTAAGGCATAACAGAACCAGGTAGATGATTTAAGGAAGAAGTAGTTAACCTTCAGAATGCCACTCATCCAGATGATTTATTTCTGGTTTTCTTTTTTTTTTTCCCTCCACTGTGTCATTCACTTGTTCTGTCACATTAAAAACATTACAATTTTGGGGACAGTGTTTTTTATCTGTTTTTATCTGTTGCTCAGGATATGTAAATCATTTGCACCTTGCTTTTGCCACCATTTCATTAAAAAGGAATTACAGCTGAAGTTCTGGGTTAAAAGACCTTTAAGGTCCCTTTCAACCCAAACCCAAAATGATTCTCTGATTCTATGATTTGGTGTAGCCTACTTCAGGGTCTCAGGTTCTGAGGATTCCCACTGTGCAGCAGTGGTGATTTCCAGATAAATAAGAGTCATCTGGAACTGCTAATGAAGTGCTCCAGGAAAGGCAGATGCAATGGATACAACTACAGAAACTGGGTACTTTGACAGATCTTTTGTGGAATAGTTCAGGTTGGAAAAGACCTGTAAGTTCATCCAGTCCAACCTTTAAAAGTAGTGATAAATTATCCAGCACATTAAATAAGGATGGTCTTTGCTGGTTTGAAGCTAGACCTCTTGTTTCTCACCTTTAATAAACCATGCTGGGTGTATTTTCAAGGGGGAAGGAGGGTAACATGAAAACTCTCATATCCCATTCCATCCCACCCCATCCCACAGTCTCCTATTGACTTCCAAGGATGTTCTATGAGCTACATGTGGAACTCTTCTGCTGTAAATTTTCAGACAAGCAGATGATGTTCTCACCTCTTTCTTCCAACAATTTATGTTTTCTTTCTGTGGCTCGTGGTGCCCAGAGGACTTTCCTATTCCATTGCTCTTCGTTCATTTAATCCAGAGGGGGGAAAGACAAGGGGATGAATGCCTCAGATTGAGACAGGAGAAGGAACTGGGATCTCTTCACTCCTTTGGCTCCTTAAAGTTGAAAAGTTGAAGCCAAGTCCTTGGCATGTCTCAGCCAGCTCAGCCTTGTAGCGGGAGGAGCCATTCTTGCTCCTGAAGCTCGACAAGCTGCTGGTCTCTTCCAGGACTCCAGCCACCACACAGCGCTTCCAGGGTAGAAGTGTAGCAGGAAGAGCCTTTCTTGCTCCAGAGGCTCAACGAGCTGCCGACCTCTCCATGCCTCGCACCAGAGTGAGCTGAGGTTTCCTCTGTGGGTGTGTGTCCCACCTTTGTTGGCCCCCTGGTAATAGGGGGCCTGCCCTAACCAGGCACAGGTGGACTCACACCCACTCTTTGGCAACTCGAGGCACCTGGTTTATCTTGTTTCTCTACACAGCCTCATGCTGGACAGCAAGAAGGTGTCAAAAGGATAATGTAGTTCAGCTGTGGAGGCAAAGCTGTTTGCAACTCTGGTTCATCTTGCTGCCTGCTGAGTTGCTCAAACATTTTCATTTGCTGCAAACCAAAGAGCATCAGGGCCCATCCCCTGCTCTATAGCCCAGCTGGCCTGGTTCAGCCATCACCATGATATTAAACTCAATTTCCAAACAAGTGTGGTTCTGTCCAAAACACCCATTGGGCATGGTCCTTGGTCTATGGTAACTCCTGGAACTTGCACTTTGGATTTGGTGAAAGGGGGGCAGGTTGTCCTGGGGCACAAGAGCTCCCAGGATTGTGCCAACTATTTAGGAATACAGCACTGTTCAAATCAGCAAATTCGCAGATGACACCAAGCTGGGGGGAAGTGTTGATCAGCTGGAAGGCAGGAGGGCTCTGCAGAGGGACCTGGACAGACTGGAGAGTTGGGATGATTCCAACGGGATGAGGTTCAACAAGGCCAAGTGCCGGGTCCTGCACTTTGGCCACAACAACCCCATGCAGTGCTACAGGCTGGGGACAGAGTGGCAGAAAGGGACCTGGGAGTCTGGATTGCCAGGAAGCTGAAGAGGAGCCAGCAGTGTGCCCAGGTGGCCAAGAAGGCCAATGGCATCCTGGCCTGTATCAGAAACAGTGTCACCAGCAGGTCCAGGGAAGGGATTCTGCCCCTGTACTCAGCACTGGTTAGGCCACACCTCGAGTCCTGTGTCCAGTTCTGGGCCCCTCAGTTTAAGAAGGATGTAGAGGTCCTGGAACAGGTCCAAAGGAGGGCAACCAGGCTGGTGAAGGGACTCGAGCACAGGCCCTATGAGGAGAGGCTGAGGGAGCTGGGGCTGTTCAGCCTGAAGAAGAGGAGGCTCAGGGGAGACCTCATTGCTGTCTACAACTACCTGAAAGGAGGTTGTAGCGAGGTGGGAACTGGACTCTTTTCACAGACGACCTTCAACAAGACAAGAGGACACAGTCTTAAGTTGTGCCAGGGGAGGTTTAGGTTAGATATTAGAAAGAGTTTCTTCACGGAGAGGGTGATCAGGCTATGGAATGGACTGCCCGGTGAGGTGGTAGATTCTCCGTCCCTGGAGACATTTAAAAAAAGACTGGATGTGGCACTCAGTGCCATGGTCTAGCAACTGCTCCGGTGGGTCAAGGGTTGGACTAGATGATCTCTGAGGTCCCTTCCAACCCGGCTAATTCTATGATTCTATGATTCTATGATTCTATGAAATCAGAGTATGAGCACACCCTAGGATACCTTGAGATCACAACATCTCCAAGTATTAGAGAAAGAGGAGTAGAGACAATCAGATCTTCTGGATTTCTCAAGTCTTGGAGCTGAACTTTTGGTGAAATTTTTTCCTTGGCCAAGAGTACCCAATCATGAGAAGAAGACCTCCAAAAAATGAATATACCACCAGTTCTACTATTAATTACTCTCACTTTTAAGAATTAAGCTTTCTTTCTAAGTTCAGCTAAAAAGGGGCATCAGGAGGTTCTGCCTTCCTCTGTTCAGTTAAATTGCTGTCTTTATATTTTGCTGTATTCTCCCTGGGAAGATGCTGAACTGATTGCTCTGAATTACTCCCCAGTGCAAAGCTCTGATAAGGCACACTGCTTCAGCTCCATATCTTCCCTCAAGGTGACATTTCTTCCATTTCACTACATGAATTCACTTCCTTTCTCCAAAACATGTTCTTTCTAGTAGCATCACCAACCACAAACATCCAGTTCCTTCTGAGCCACCAGGATATCCTTGCAGCACTGAAGCCCAGTGGCATACTGGGCCCTATCAGCAAAACCTGGCCAGTAGGTCAAGGGAAATTATTTCCTTCTATTTAGCACTTACAGACCTGTATCTGAAGTCCTGTATAGTTTACATAGAAGCATGGAATAGTTTGGGTTAGGAGGGACCATAAAGAACTTCTAGTTCCAACCCTCCTGCATGGGCAGGGACACCTCCCACAGCCCAGGGTGCTCCAAGCCCCATCCAACCTGGGCTGAGACACTGCCAGGGATGGGGCAGCCACAGCTTCTCTGGGAAACCTGGGTCAGGGTCTCACCACCCTCATATCAAATAATTTCTTCCTAAGATCTCATCTAAATCTCCTCTTTTTCAGTTAAAAACTCTTCCCCCTTGTCCCATCACTCCATGTCCTTGTAAAAAGGGGCTCCTTTTGGGCTCTTCACTGTAAGAAAGACACCAGCACCAGCATGAGTCCTGCTCTGTTTCTATCCAAAGTTTGATAGCTCCATTGCATTTGCCTTCTCCACAGCTCCATCAAATCACTGTTCCAAAGCTCTGCTGTGATCAGACCAACACAACTTTTCTTTCCAGCTGTTCTGGTGATGAGCTGTTTGCAAGAGCAGAGTCCTGGTTTTACTCTTTCTGGCACATGACAAAAATTTCACATCAGAAACAACTTTACACAATGAATCTCATGATTTTTTACACTGTCAATCTCATTTCTATCACTCCAGTCCTTGGGATGACCAGTTCTTTCTGGGACTGTGGTGTTACTGTAATCTTTTCCCATGTCCATGGCCCACACCAGCTTTGGGTCCAGTACATCTCTTTTCCACCCTGGATTTTTTTTTCTAATCATGACCCTTGAGAAAATTTCTCAGCAACCTCCCTCCTGCCTTTCCTTGTCAAAGTCATCCTTCAGCCAATTTGCAGTGCCTGTTCCCCTCCACTTCATCCCAAACAGTTTTCTGTGAATATTTTCTCTCTGCTGGAGAGAGTCCAAGGGAGATCTGTGAGGATGATGAAGTGACTTGAGCATCTCTGCTGGGGAGAGAGACTGAGAGACCTGAAAAAAGCCTTGAGAAAAGAAGGCTGAGAGGGGATCTGATCAATGTCTCTAAATATCTGAGTGGTGGGTGTCAGGAGGAAGGGGCCAATCTCTTGTTGGGGGTGCCCAGGAACAGGACAAGGAATAATGGGTTGGAGCTGGAACAGAGGAAGTTCCAGCTCAAGCTGAGGAGAAACTTGTGGAGTGTGAGGGTGAGGGAGCCCTGGCCCAGGCTGCCCAGAGAGGTTGTGGAGTCTCCTTCTCTGGAGCCTTTCCAAACCCCCCTGGATGTGTTCTGTGTGTCCTGCCCTGGGGGATCCTGCTGGGGCAGGGGGGTTGGACTTGATCAGCTCTAAAGATCCCTTTCAAGCCCTGACATTCTGTGATTCTCTCATTCTGTGATTTTACTCATGCTCTTGGCTCAAGTGCATCTGATGATATCTTCTCTTTAAACGCTATTTCTTTCAGGTCCATCTGTTGAAATCTATCCAGCAGAGAACTCAGGGTGCTTTTGTCTTTTGGTGTGTGTTCTTGCTCGCCTGTTTGTTCTCTAAGCCTTGCATAACCCTGATGTCAGATCAGATCAGATCACCTGAGTGATTATTTTTTCTCTTCTTCCTCTGAACTCTTACACCACCTTTGCTGCTGTCAAATTTTTTACAGTGGAGTCACAGACTGAAAAGGCTCCTGAGAAGTTCTTGTTACTTCACCCTGGTTTTCCATGCCTCTTTTCTGGATCTGGGGGAGGATGGTATTGAATAAGACTCTCCCCATCTGTGGGATTTGCTGTCACCAAGCCCATTCCAAGGAATTTTTTAGAATTCAGAATCACAGAATGTTAGGGGTTGGAAGGGACCTGAAGAGATCATGGAGTCCAACCCCCCTGCCAGAGCAGGATCACCCAGTGTGGGTCACACAGAACACATCCAAGTGGGTTCTGAATGTCTCCAGAGAAGGAGACTCCACAACCTCCCTGAGCAGCCTGGGCCAGGGCTCCCTCACCCTCACGGTCAAAAGTCTTTCCTTAGATTTATGTGGAACCTCCTATGCTCTAATTTGCACCCATTACCCTGTGTCCTATTACTGGACATCACAGAGAAGATCCTGGATCCATCTTCCCTTTACATATTTATGAACATCACTGAGCTCACCCCTCACTCTCATCTCCTCCCAGCTGCAGAGCCCCAGCTCCCTCAGCCTTTCCTCACCAGGAGATGTTCCACTCCCTCCATCCTCTTGCTTGCTCTGCCCTGGACTCTCTCCAGCAGTTCCCTGTCCTTCTGGAACTGAGGGGCCCAGAACTGGACCCAATATTCCAGATGTGGCCTCACCAAGGCAGAGCAGAGAGGGAGAAGAACCTCTCTTGACCTACTAACCACCCCCCTTTCTAATGCACCCCAGGATGCCATTGGCCTTCTTGGCCAATTCTTGGCCTTCTTTTGATTTTTCTGATCTTATTTCTTCCTGAACACCCCAGCAAAATATTCACCCATCAGCTGATCCAATGCTCTGCTCAAAGCCATCGTGCTGCTGTAGCAGCTCTACTTTGTCTCTGATCTTACTGCTAAAGAGGTTTTGACTCTGCTTCAGCACTGCTGGCAAGTTATAGCACAGCTGGACTTTTTTTTTTTTTTTTTTTTTGCCAGCTCTCACTTTCTCTGTGTCCTTTTTGATTTCTGAAATGACAAGTCATGGCTGTGAATTTATCCCACTGCTGACAACAGTGAGTGGAACAAAAGGTTTTTCAGCTTGTGGAAGCATCTCTGACCCTACTGGGCTACCCCATCTCTAATCCCTTTGTCACATACAAGCATAGGAACTCTGACCATTTGTTCTTTATTAACTGGAAGCATTAATTGGATCCTGAAAGAAAGGATTTTCGCTTCTGAATATCCAACAGAGAAAACATTTACTCCCACGCTGAGCATCTTTTTTTTTCCTGATGGGTAAAATGCTTCCAGCATTGCCTTGAGCTGCTGTAGAAACTCAGCCCAGAGAACCTTGATTCAGCCTGCTGGTATTTGATCTTAATTCACAGAATCATAGAAAGATTTGGGTTGGAAGGAACATTAAAGATTATTCAGTTCCCACCCCCTGCATGGTCAGGGACACCTCCCACAGCCCAGGGTGCTCCAAGCCCCATCCAACCTGGGCTGAGACACTGCCAGGGATGGGGCAGCCACAGCTTCTCTGGGAAACCTGGGTCAGGGTCTCACCAGCCTCATATCAAATAATTTCTTCCTAAGATCTCATCTCAATCTCCCTTCCCTCAGTTTAAAAGTATTCACCCTTATCCTATCACTCCATGTCCTTGTCAAAAATCCCTTCCAAGCTTTCCTGGAGCCCCTTCAGGCACTGGAAGGTGCTCTAAGGTCTCCCTGGAGCCTTCTCTTCTCCAGACTGAACACCCCCAACTCTCTCAGCCTGGCTCCAGATGTTCCAGTGCCCAAACTCTCAACCCAAGCAGTCACTCCTGAGCTGACACCACCAGCAGCCACAGCTCCTGACATTTAAAACCATTTTTCCCTGCTTGTTGGACTTCAGAGGAATCTGTGGACATGCAGTGAAGTGGGCAGAGGTGTCTACTATAACCCAGTCTGCACAAATCCAAGGATATTTGTAGGAAAAGGCAGCTGGGGGAGGCATGGCTGATGTGTAGAGATGCTGCTGAGAGTCCAGAGAGGATGAGGGTGGTCAGTGGCTGCTGCTGCTCCTCTCCTCTTTGCCCAAACTGTTCCCTGGTCTTTCTGAATCAGACAGAGCTGGCTCTGTTCTCCTCTCTTTGGGGAAGCTCATACTGGGTCTGTGAAAGCTGCAGCTCCTCATTTTTCCCATCCCTACCCAAACCTTTGAGCTAGACAGTCATGCTGCTGGGTTTGAGCACTAAAAGGTCACCCTGGAGTTGATGAAATGGTTCCTCAGGTCCTGCTGCTGTTGGTCATTTAACTCCCTGAGAAATGTGGTCTGCAGAAAACACTTCAGATGGAGATGTCCCTCCCTGTCCTTTGGGGAACACATCTGTGTCAGAGGTGTTGGTGGCATAACCACAGCCTTTGCATGCACAAAGAATAAAAAGGGGAAAGAAATGGATTCCTAAGTCCTTTCATTTAACTGTGACAAACCTGCTCACTTCATAGGGACCAAACTGACAGCTAAACAGACTCCAGTTTCATGTGAGACAATTTGCCAAGTTTCATCAGTCCTGATCTTCCTGCATAAAACTTTATTCTTTTTTCTTTTTCTTTTTCCTTTTTTCTTTCCCTTTCTTTTTCTTTTTCCCTTTCTTCTTCTTCTTATTTTTCTTTTTTCTTTTTCTTTTTCTTTTTCCCATTTTCTTCTTCTTTTTCTTTTTCTTCTCCTTCTCCTTTTCCTTTTGCCTTTTTCTTTTACCCTTTCTTCTTCTTTTTCTTTCTTTTCCTTTTCTTTCTTTTCTTTTCTTTTTCTTTTTCTTTTTCTTTTCTTTTCTTTTCTTTTTCTTTTTCTTTTTCTTTTTCTTTTTCTTTTTCTTTTCTTTTTCTTTTCTTTTGCTTTTTCTTTTGCTTTTTCGTTTTCGTTTCCTTTTCCTTTTCCTTTTCCTTTTCCTTTTCCTTTTTCCTATTCTTTTTCTTCTCCTTTTCCTTTTTCTTTTTCCCCTTTTCTTTTTCTTCTTCCCTTTTTTTTCTTTTTTCCCCTTTTCTTTTTCCCTTTTCCTTTTCCTTTTTCTTTATCTTTCTCTTTTTCTTTTCCTTTTCCTTTTTCTTTTTATCCTTTTTTCTTTTTCTTTTTTCCCTTTTTCCTTTTCCTTTTCCTTTTTTCTTTTCCTTTTTCCTTTTCTTATTCCTTCTCCTTTTATTTCTGCTCACTGCAGGGGGGTTGGACTAGATGACCTTCAAAAGTCCCTTCCAACCCAAAATGTCCTATGCTTCTTTGTTTTTAAAACACCACAGTTTTTAAACAGTAATAAAAAAAATAAGTTCATAAATAGTTTGCTTTATCACTTGGTATTATCCTCATTTGCCTTTCCAGAAACAAGTGGAAGAAGAGCCCTCTTCACTTGAATGACATAATGCTTTCTCCTTGTCCTTATTGCAAACTGAAGTCACTGTATAAATGTTTAATTATCTTTCCACTTAAAATCCTACACATCTCAAGATCATTTCATTAACCTCCCTTTTTTTTTTTTTTCACACTGCTATGCAATGGAAAACTTTTTTAAAGCAAAGGGGGTTGGATTCACCTCGAGTCCTGTGTCCAGTTCTGGGCCCCTCAGCCCTTCAGGCAGGAGATTGAGGTGCTGGAGCAGGTCCAGAGAAGAGCAAGGAGGCTGTGAAGGGATCCAGCACAAGTCCTGTGAGGAAGGACTGAGGGAGCTGGGGGTGTTCAGCCTAAAGAAGAGGAGGCTCAGGGGAGACCTCATCACTCTCTCCAACTCCCTGAGAGGAGGTTGGAGCCAGGGGCGGGTTGGGCTCTTTTCCCAGGCAACTCTCAGCAAGACAAGAGGGCAGGGTCTCAAGTTGTGCCAGGGGAGGTTTAGGTTGGAGATTAGAAAGAATTTCTTTCTGGAGAGGGTGATCAGGCATTGGAATGGGCTGCCCAGGGAAGTAGTGGATTCTCCGTGTCTGGAGATATTTCCAAAGAGCCTGGATGTGGCACTCAGTGCCATGGTCTAGCAACCACAATGGTGGTTCAAGGGTTGGACTCAATGATCTCTGAGGTCCCTTCCAACCCAGCCAATTCTATGATTCTCTGATTCTATGATTCTCTGCCACAGAATTCTTTTCTCTATATTTTACGGCCAGGTTGGATGGGACTTGGAGCAACCTGGGGTGTGGGAGGTGTCCCTGCCCATGTAGGGGGGTTGGAACTGGATGAGCTTTAAGGTCCTTTCCAACCCAAACCAATCTGGGATTTTTCTCTCTTCACAACAAGTGATCCTGGGGGGGCCTAAAATGTTTTATTGCATCCAAAGCTGATGTTTCAAAACCATCCATGTTTCTACCTAATATATCAGGTCATGTCAAGATACAGAATATTTATCAGACTTTTCTGCAGTGCCCTAAGTGGATTTTTCTTTTTTTTTTTTTTTTTTCCAGAATTCAAGAGTTTTTAAGCTTATGGAACAGTTTGGGTTTTTTTCCTCCTGACAATTTCTGGAAAAGCCAAATGGAGATGATATCAGATATCCCACACCCTTCCCACCCGAGTAGTGACAAACCCTGGGGAAGGTTTTGAGGACAATTTGTACCCAAGCAATTGTTCTCACTCAGAATAATTGGATACAGCTTTGGCATCAAGCTGTCTGGGTGTTTCAGGTGCCAACCCTGAAGATACTCCAAGAACTCAGAGACCTGTGGGTTTGTCTTTGCTGAGTGCATAGTGGATTGCACAAGAAGAAAGGATTTTCCCAAAGTTAGGAGAAAACAAGCCCAGAGTTTCCTTTTAGTTACCCCAGCACTTCCCAGACTGACAAATTAAAAGTTAAAAAAAAAATAATAAAACAACAACCCAATGATTCAAACGTTGAGGTGGAAGACAAAAAGTTTTGTAAAAAAGGTTGGATTTCTGGACATTATTCAGTGTCCCATGATTGTTTATGATAAAATAGAAAAGCTTCCCTAGAAACTATCTGTTTTCTGGGGAAAAAATATATATATATTCTGCTACAAATAATTTATTTGGGAAACTTAGATCCAAGGAACACTTGTGTCTGCAGTACTGAGCACATATGTCTGCTCCATGACTCCCCTCAGTCTCCTTTGTTCCAGACTCAACATCCCCAGCTCCCTCAGCCATTCCTGGTCAGATTTCCTGGAGAAGAGGAGGCTCAGGGGAGACCTCATCACTCTCTACAACTCCCTGAAAGGAGGTTGGAGCCAGGGGGGGGGTTGGGCTCTTTTCCCAGGCAACTCTCAGTCAGACAAGAGGGCAGGGTCTCAAATTGTGCCAGGGGAGGTTTAGGTTGGAGATGAGAAAGAATTTCTTTCTGAAGAGGGTGATCAGGCATTGGAATGGGCTGCCCAGGGAAGTAGTGGATTCTCCGTGTCTGGAGATATTTCAAAAGAGACTGGATGTGGCACTCAGTGCCATGGGCTGGGAACTGCAGCAGTAGTGGATCAAGGGTTGGACTTGGTGATCTCTGAGGTCCCTTCCAACCCAGCCAATTATATGATTCTATGATTCTATTTTTTCTCCAGACCCTTCCCCAGCTCCATTCCCCTTCTCTGGACATGTTCCACCCCCTCAATGTCCTTCTTATCCTGAGGGGCCCAAAATTGACCCCAGGATTCAAGATGTGGCCTTCCTAGTGCCCAGCACACGGGGACAATCCTTGCCCTGCTCCTGCTGGCCACACCAGTGCTGGTACAAGCCAGGATGCTGGTGACCTTCTTGGCCACCTGGGAACACATTATCATGGAATCATAGAATGGGCTGGGTTGGAAGGGACCTCACAGATCATCAAGTCCAACCCTTGAACCACCCTTGCGGTTGCTAGACCATGGCACTGAGTGCCACATCCAGTCTCTTTTTAAATATCTCCAGACACGGAGAATCCACTACTTCCCTGGGCAGCCCATTCCAATGCTTGATCACTCTCTCCATAAAGAAATTCTTTCTAATCTCCAACCTAAACCTCCCCTGGCACAACTTGAGACCCTGCCCTCTTGTCTTGCTGAGAGTTGCCTGGGAAAAGAGCCCAACCCCCCCCCCGGCTCAAACCTCCTTTCAGGGAGTTGGAGAGAGTGATGAGGTCTCCCCTGAGCCTCCTCTTCTCCAGCCTCAACACCCCCAGCTCCCTCAGCCTCTCCTCATAGGGTCTGTGCTCGAGTCCCTTCACCAGGCCAGTTGCCTCCTTTGGACCTCCTGCTCCAGCACCTCAATCTCCTTCCTGAGCTGAGGGGCCCAGAACTGGACACAGGACTCAAGCTGTGGCCTCCCCAGGGCTGAGCACAGGGGCAGAATCCCTTCCCTGGACCTGCTGGCCACGCTGTTCCTGACACAGCCCAGGATGCCATTGGCCTTCTTGGCCACCTGGGCACACTGCTGGCTCCTGTTCAGCTTCCTGGCAATCCAGACTCCCAGGTCCCTTTCTGCCACTCTGTGCCCAGCCTGGAGCTCCCCATGGGGTTGTTGTGGCCAAAGTGCAGGACCTGGCACTTGGCCATGTTGAACCTCATCCCGTTGGGATCATCCCAACTCTCCAGTCTGTCCAGGTCCCTCTGCAGAGTCCTCCTGCCTTCCAGCTGATCCACACTCCCCCCAGCTTAGTGTCATCTGCAGATTTGCTGATGATGGACTCAATCCCCTCATCTAAATCGTGAATGAAGACATTGGGTCATATTCAGCCACCACCCAGGTCTTTTTCTTCCTAGCACTTTCCTGCCACTTCCCCAAGCTCTGGAGCATCTTCATGGGGTTGTTGTGACCCAAATGCATGACCTGACACTTGGCCTTGTTGAACCTCAGAAGGGAATGGACCTGGTTTGTGGGCAACCATCTAAGAGTGGAGGCAGCTCTTAGGGAGTGTTGTGTGCTCAGACATACTGAGAGGTATGAAGTGGGGAAAAAAATGTCAATCAGCTTCAGCTGACTCTCCTGTAGCTAATTGTGTAGAAATAGGATGATTTCTCTCATTCTTTATGGGAGGGTTGTGCTCTCCACCTCTTTCTTATCCAGACCCCCTGGATATCCCACCAGTAAATTAAGTGCCAGGGATATAGGACATGAAATCTAGCCCAGAATTTGGTTTGGGCAAAGTGGCTCCTAAGCAGAGCTCAAGAGTAAGCACAGGGACTGATACCCAGCAAAGCATCCACCATGGATCCATTTTTGGGAAGCCAGGAGCCCTGAATATCCTGTGTATGGCTTGGCCATGCCAGCTGGACTCAAAGCTGCCTTGGATTTACCCCTCTGGATGTGGTCACTGCCATCACAGGTGATTTTCAGCCACAAACAAACATCCTTTACCTTGTGCCTGCTGCTCTTTCATCACCCTTCTCCTACTAAAAAAAAAAAAAACAAACCCAGCAATGTGGGTAAAGCATTTGGGTGTTCAGATGAGAAGATCACTCCCTATTTCAGGAATGAAAACATCCAGGTGGAGAGCCTGAAAAAAATACCAGCACCCATCCAAGAGGCAAATGGTCATGGGATCTGCAGCATATGGAGGGTGATTCTCTGCTATTCTGAAGCCAATTACTTCTTGGATCTTCCAGGCAGAACCCTGCTGGTGTGAGCACATGGAGTGGAGGAGAACTGGCTTGCTGAAAAGCCTAAAATGATGAGAATTGCCTCTGAGCTAGGAGATCTTGTCTCTACTGCTGAGCCCAGACTGACTGCATGCAACCAAGGGGAGGAATCTTTGCTGCCCTATGTCCTGGGATCCTGCAAGAAGGTGTAGGAAGAGTGGCCAGAGACCTGGATGGTTCCTCCTCCTGTTCTCCAGACAGGAAAAGAAGCCGTGGGAAGAGCCCCATCTCCTGCTGAGGCCAGACAAACCTCTTGGCAAACTTCTCCAAGCCACCTTATGGGGCAGAAGGAAGCAGATGGTTGGGTGTTTAGGGGTCTGGCAGGAGAAATCTCTGGGCATTTGGCAAAAAAGTCCTGATTTAGCTGCATTTCCTTCTGCTTGGCCACTTTCTCGATGTGCAGGCTGCTTCCTGACTGTCAGGGATGCTGTTTCTTAGGAGGATTTATCAGAGCAAGTAAAAGCTTGTGGTGCATGGCAGCTGGTGAGCCTCAGTTAACTCATTATCTGCTGGAGCGTGTCCAGAGAAGGACAACGGAGGTGAGGAAAGGTCTGGAGGACAAATGGGATGAGGAGTGGCTGAGGGAAGTGGAGGTGTTCAGCCTGGAGCAAAAAGAGGCTGAGGAGAGACCTTCTGACTCTCTGCAGCTCTCTGAAAGGATGGACTGAGGTGGGGATTGGGCTCTGCTCCCAGGTAACAAGTGATGGGACAAGAGGAAATGGCCTCAAGTTGAACCATGGGAGGTTTAGATGGCATATTAGAACTTTCATCCTGGAAAGGGTTGGAAGGGCCTGACCCAGGCTGCCCAGGGCAGGGCTGGAGTCCCCATCATCCCTGGAAGGATTTCCAAGCCCTGGAGATGTGGTGCTGAGGGACATGGGGCAGTGGTGGGATACCAGTTGGATTTGATGATCTTCGGGGTCTTTTTCCAACCAAATGATTCCATGATTCTGAACAAAATGTATTCTCACAAACACCTGCCCAACTTCTCCCCCTCCCATGGGGCAGTTTCTACCCCCTTGACCTGAGGTTATATTAAAAACGTGGGTGTGCAAACCCCACCCTACGGCTTGGGGGATTTCTCCTCGAGTGGGGAGCAGCAGCCATGGGTTTGGGAAGGCAGGAGAGGCAGACAATTAGTGCAGGAGTAAGGAAAACAAAAGTCTTGTCAAGCTGGTGGGGTTTTATCCCACAAGAGACATCTTGTTCTCCTCCTCACGTCCCATACATCTTCCATTCTTCAGAAGATTGTGGGCATGTTTGCTGACTGATATCAGGGCTGCATTGTGCCAGGAAATGTTGAAATCCAGGAGGGGAAAGAAGCCTGTTCCAAACAATACTGATCCTCATTTTACAGGAGGGAAAAAATGAGTCCAAAAGAGCAGGGTGACACTCACTGCAATATCCAAAGGTTTCTTTGGAAGAGATGAGATTTGAGCCAAGTTGTTGTTGGCTTTTTTTTGAGTACAAGACTTTTGGCTTTGCCATACAGCAGTTTGTAGAAAAGAAAGAAAAGAAAGGCAAAAGGACAGAAAAAGGCAGGGAGAGAAACCCAGCAGGGCGCCAGCCACTCCTCTTTTTAGTTCCTTTTCTAAAGCACCTCTTCCTCCTTTCAGTCACTGGAACACCTGACACATCCTCAGTTTGTGGACTATATTTAATGCTTTTTCTTCTCAAAGCTGGAAGAGAAATGATCGACCTCCAGACACTGCCTGGGGCTTGCAGGACTGACTGGGGGGGATGTGATGGGTTTATAATTGGTTCCAGGGTGTGAAGGCACTGCCCAAATTTTTCTTTTCCCTCCTTCCAGGAGGCAGCAGTGACATTTCCCCACTGCTCGTGGGACTGAAGCTTTTGCTTTCCTTTAGGGTTACTCTTCAGCTGAGTGTGCCCCATTCTTGGAAACATTCCAGGTCAGGCTGGATGGGGCTCTGAGCACCATGATCTGGTTGAAGATGTCCCTGCTCACTGCAGGGGGGTTGGACTAGGTGACCTTTAGAGGCCCCTTCCAACCCAAACCATTTTATGGTTCTGTTGAAGATGCTTTTAATAAATGTGACTCCCCACAGCACCTTCAGGATGATGGAGGCCACCCCACTTTCTCAGTCTGTGGGGTCTGGTGGTGCTTTGTAGGGATGGGGGCTAAGGACCACATGGTCATGGAGGGTGTGAGCAGGTGAATGCCCAGGCAGTGTCTCCTGTGATGTTCAGGATGGTTAAGAGCCATAAATTGATTGCAATGGAGATGTATGGAGACTCCAGGCACCTCTCCTGAAGTTGAGGATATTCCCAAAGCACCACCTCTCTCTCTGTGCAATTGCAGGGGGATCTCCAGCACTGCTCTGCACTGTGAGGGACAGGGAAGGAGGTTTCCATAGAATCCCAGACTGGGCTGGGTTGAAGGGACCATAAAGATCTTTAAGTTCTGACCCCCCTGCCTGGTCAGGGACACCTCCCCCAGCCCAGGTTGCTCCAAGCCCCATCCAACCTGGGCTGAGACACTGCCAGGGATGGGGCAGCCACAGCTTCCCTGGGCAACCAGGGGCTCAGCACCCTCACAGCAAAGAATTTCTTCCTTCTCTCAAGTCTGAATCTCCCCTCCTGAAGTTTAAAACCATCACCCCTTGTCCTGTCACTACAGACCTTGCCAAGAAGTTTGTTCCCATCTCTCTTATCAAATCCCTTCAGGCACTGGAAGGAGCTCTAAGGTCTTCTCAGAGCTTTCTCCAGGCTGAACAACCCCAACCCTTCAGCTTGGATAAAATCCACAGGTGGCCATCACAGTCCTGGATGGTGGGAATTTGTGTTTAGCTCTGGATTCATACCAAAGGCTTCCCAGTCTGCTCAGTACAATGCAGAGAGGATTAGTCCTGTGCTGCTTCTCAACACTGGGCTGCAAGCAGCAGTGTAGACATCCTTTTATTTTAAGTTACAGATGAGACTTCCATGTCCTGGCATCTCCAGACCTAGGAATAGACCCCTCTTCTCTTTTGGAGGGGTTGATGATGTGGATCATTGCCAGCTGCTGTAAGGGGAGAATTAATCTTCCTTATTATGAATCTTTGCAGATATCTAGGAGAAGAAAATATCATTAATTAGACTTTCAAATCATTCTCAGATATTGAAATCACCTAAACTGCTGGCATTAATAAGACATCCAAGTAACAGCCTGGACAAATTCAGAATGAACTCACCACCAGAGGTGAGTATCAAAATTCAGGTCACTGTGGCTAAAACACCTATGCAATCCTTCTCATGTGCAATTGCCTAGAACAGGCTGTCATCCCAAGCTGCCCCTTTGCATCTGCACAGATAGTTCCAGGTTGTTTCCATCGTGCAGGGACTGAAACAACCTTGAACTTGCAGCACCACAATAAAGGTGGAGAGGATGGTACCCAACAGCGATTCATCTCCATCAGAGAGAGCCCTGGAAATGTCCAGTGACCTGATTTTCATGCTTTGTTCTCTTGCAGAGATAAAGCAGATGGAGGCTCAGGAGCTGGAGTTTCTCCAGGTGAATGAGACCTCTTGTTCTGCATCAGAGCCTGCATCACCCTCATCATCATCATCATCAGATCTGCATCCACCCCTGTGCTCCAGCGTCCCCTTCTGGGGAGATGCCATGGCCAGCAGAGCTGGCAGAACCCTCTTCAGAAGGTGTCTGGTGTTTGCTGTCAACATGAAGAGCCCTTCAGCTTCTTACCACTGCTTAGAAGTTCACAGAATCACAGAATGTTTTGGTTGGAAGAGACCTCCAAGATCATCCAGTCCAACCTTTGACCAACACCATCATCTAACTACCAAACCATGTCCTTAAGGACCAGGTCCAAATGTCTTTTAAATGTCTCCACCACTGTCCTGGGCCATTCCAATGCCTGACAACCCTCTCAGTAAAAGAAATATTTCCTAAGATCCAGCCTAAACCTCCCCTGGTGCAGCTTCCATCCATTCCCATTCACTTCTGCTTGGAAGGACAGGGGTCTGGAGGCAGCAGTTGTCAGCCTCACAAACTCTCTCAGGATAAATGCTGGATTCCAGTGTAACCCACCTCCAATTTGGGGCTGCATCTTCCTAATTTCCTGGGATTGGTGAAAGTCCCCTGCTTGGTGAACCACCCCATGCCAAGCTCTCTCCTCTGGACCCCAGGCTTCATCTGGTCCTGTCAATGCTAAGATTTTTGTGACCTTCAAAATGAAGTTTGCTCAAGCCCTGAGCTGCTCCTGGGTGTTTCCCTGCTTGCTGCTGCAGACCACATCCCTGCTCAGACCTCTGCCAACAAGTTCAGACAACCACTAAATGGTTTGGGTTGCAAAGGACATAAAAGATCATCTTATCCCAACCCCCCTGCATGGGCAGGGACACCTCCCACAGCCCAAGTTGCTCCAAGCCCCATCCAACCTGGGCTGAGACACTGCCAGGGATGGGGCAGCCACAGCTTCTCTGGGAAAACAGGACCAAGGTCTCACCACCCTCACAGCAAAGAATTTATTTCTCAAACCTCATCTAAATCTCCCCTCCTTCAGTTAAAAAGCATGTCACCCTTGTCCTATCAGTCCAGGTCCTTCTAAAAAGTCCCTCCCCAGCTTTCACAGGGATGATTCCCAGTTATTTCTGGGGGAATCTGTGCAACCTGGGCTGGTGGGAGATGTCCCTGACCATGCAGGGGGGTTGGAACTAGAAGTTCTTTATGGTCCCTCCTAACCCAAACTATTCAAAACGTGTCAGATGTGGGGGGGCTATCAAAAGGCCAGAGGAGGCTGCAGAAGCTCCATCCCAGGCTAAGTCACAGGGATGTAAAGGTCTGGATATGTCCCAAGGTGACACATGGTGCTGTATGAGGTAACCAAGCACTGACACTGCTGGAGATGGGGATCCAAGGACTGAAGAGCTCCTGTGTGGGGAAGGTGCTGACCTTGAGACTTGGCCCATTGCATGGAGCTGCTCCAGAGGAAAGAAAGGGTGACTTGGATCCTTGCTGAGAACTCCTCATGTGGAGCAGAGCCTCCCCGAAACCCAAAATCATGCAGGGTGGCACAACTTGGAGAGAACTGTGGTGGGAAGGGCTCTGGGGGGTGAGGTCTGAGCAGCCTGGGGAGGGGATGGAGCTGCCACAGCCTGGAGGTGTTGGGAGAAAATCCATCTGAGCATCCATGGGATGTTTCTGAAAGCAGAAGGGTGGGGGATAGGTGGGAATTTTGGGTGTTTTGTCCAACGAGGAGTGGAGAAGTGTGGGGCTGAGGTCAGGGTGGGCTCTGAGCTGAGCCAGAACCCTGGGAGGCTGTTGCAGCATCTCAGCTGGAGGAGAGCAGCAACCATCACCCCCAGCACTGCCCCTGTGCCTGCCCCAGGGCTCTGCCTGTCCCCTGCCAGGGTCTGATCTCCCTGAACGCACGCTGCCCACCCCAGTGCTCTGCCTGAATTCTGCCAGCACTCTGCCTGCCCCCTGCCAGCACTCTGCCTGCCCCCTGCCAGCACTCTGCATTCCCCCTGCACTCTGCCTTCCCCAGTGCTCTGCCTGCACTCTGTCCCCTGCCTGCCCCCTGCCTTCACTCTCCCCTCACACTCTCCCCTCCCTCTCTCTCCTCACTCTCCCCTCACTCTCAATGCTCACTCTCCCTTCACTCTCTCCTCACTCTCTCCTTTCACTCACTCCCCTCACTCTTTCCCCTCACTATCCCGACTCTTCCCTCATTCTCTCCCCTCACTCTCTCCTCTCACTCTCTTCTCACTCTCCCCTCACTCCCTACCCTCACTCTACCTCACTCTCTGCCCTCACTCGCCCCTCTCTCTCCCCCATCTCCCTTCACTCTCTCCCCTCACTCTCACCCCTCCTCTACTCTCACTCTCTTCCCTCACTCTCTGCCCTCTCTCTCCCCTCACTCTCTCCCCTCATTCTCTCCTCTCACTGCCCCCTCACTCTCTCCCCTCACACTCCTCTCACTCTCTCCTGTCACTCTCCCCTTTTCCCCCTCACTCTCACCCCTCACTCTCACGTCTCTCTCCCCTCTCCCTCTCTGGCCTCACTCTCTGCCCTCATTCGCTTGCCTCACTCTCCCCTCTACGACCCCTCCATATCCCTTCACTCTCTCCCCTGACTCTCCCCTCACTCCCCTCTCTCTCCCCAGTTACTCTCTCCTCACTCTCTCCCATCTCTCTCTGTCCTCACTCTCACCCCTCCCTCTCCCTCCCCTCACTCGCTCACCTCTCTTCCCTAACTCTCCCCTCTGTCCCCTCACTCTCCCCTCTCTCTCTCCCCTCACTCTGCCCTCATTCACTCCTCTCACTCTTCCCTCTCCCTCCCCTCCATCACCCCTCAGTATCCCTTCACTCTCTCCTCAGTCTCCCCTCACTCTCCTGTCTCCCCTCACTCCCCTCTCTCTCCCCTCACTCTACCCCGACTCTCCCCCTTTAATCTCTCCTCACGCTCTCCCCTCACTCTAACCCCTCACTCTCTGCCCTCACTTGCTCCTTTCACTCTCTCCCCTCATAGAATCATAGAATTGGCTGGGTTGGAAGGGACCTCAGAGATCATCAAGTCCAACCCTTGATCCACTCCCACTGCAGTTCCCAGCCCATGGCACTCAGTGCCACATCCAGGCTCTTTGGAAATATCTCCAGCGATGGAGAATCCGCTACTTCCCTGGGCACCCACTCCAATGTCTGATCACCCCCTCGGGTGATCCTTCCCGCCAGTGTTGTTCCCTCCCCCGGACACTCCCCTTCGTCCCGCCCCTTTCCCCAAGCCCCGCTCCCTCTCCATTCCCCACCCCCATCGTTTCCCTTTCCTTTAAGCCCCGCCCCTCCCCAGGCCCTGCTCATTTCTCAAGCCCCTCCCTCTTTTAAGCCCCCTCCTCAAGCCCCGCCCCTTCCTCAAGCCCCGCCCCTTCGAGCTCCACCCTCTCATCAGCCCCGCCCCTTCTCAAGCCCCGCTTCCTCTCCAATCCCCACCCCTTTGATTCCCTTTCCCTTAAGCCCCGCCCCTTCTCAAGCCCCGCCCCCTCTCCAATCCCCACCCCTTTGATTCCCCTTCCCTTAAGCCCCGCCCCTTCCTCAAGCCCCGCCCCCTCTCCAATCCCCACCCCTTTGATTCCCTTTCCCTTAAGCCCCGCCCCTTCCTCAAGCCCCGCCTCCTTATAATCCCGTTCCCCTCTTAAGCCCCGCCCCCTCTAGCCCCGCCCCCTCTTTATTCCCTACCCCCATTGGTTCCCTTCCCGTTAAGCCCCGCCCCTCTCTCTTACCCACCTCCCCCTCCCCTCCTTTTCCCTTCCCGCCACCGGTGCTTCCGCTTCGGGGCCTCAACTTCCGCCCTGAGAACGTGAGGGCGAGCAGCTCATTGGTTGAGGGCGGCGTCACGTGACCGCGCCACATCCGCCTCCGGGCCCGTCCAACTTCCGGCCGCTCGCTCTCCTCAGGCTCTGTCAGGGAGCGGCGGCCCCGGCGCCCTGAGGCGGCTGAGCCTGGGGCGGCCGCTGCCCCCTCCGCCCCCCGGGACTGCGCTTCCCGCCTCCTCCACTGCTCTGCGGGGAACCCCCGACCCTTTCTCCCCTTCAGGCGAGTCCCGGGTGGGCCCCTGTGCGGATACGCTTCCTCCCCACTCGGGTTTGTGGCATCGCCCCCACCCCCCCGCCGCTTCCACCTCATCCCGGGCTCTTTCTAGGGAGCCGAGATCACCCTCGTGTTCTGCGTCTGCCTTTGGTGTCGGCTTTTTCCTCACCAGGTTCTTCACCCCATCCCTGGTTATTACTGAGCCCCCCACCTTTCCATTTCCCTATTAAGTTGGGGTTTTTTTTTGTGGTAAAATCCTCCCCGGTGCCTTTCCCTGTGGAAAGATGGAGTTTGCGGAGCTGATCAAGACCCCTCGAGCTGACAACGTCGTTCTGCACCGCCCCTTTTACCCAGCTGTGGAGGGGACTCTCTGCCTCACCGGCCATCACCTCATTTTTAGTTCCCGGCTTCAAGATAACTCCGAGGAGCTGTGGCTGCTGCACTCCAACATCGATTCCATCGAGAAAAGGTAAGGCTCCTCCTCCCCCTGCCTGCCCTGGAGCCCATTGCTGGTGTCTCACGGGGTTGGGAAATGGTTGGCAGGGCTGCCTCCTCCCACTTTAGATCCCTCAAATCCAAGCGTGGAGAGAACGGGCAAGGAGTGAGAGCACAGGGAAGAATCTTGGTAAAAGCACGGTGGCACAGGGAGCTGGAATCTTAAGGTTTCTTTTGGGGTTTTTTTGTTTGTTTGGGGTTTTTTGGTCACAGTTACAGCTGGAATTTTTCTGTGTCAGCACCTTTGTCAGGGGTGCTCTCTGTTCATCCTTCAGTGGATTTCCTCAGTAGCTCTTGCAACACTTTTCCAAAGGGTGAAACATCCCATAAAGGGTGGTTTTCTACCACTGTCCAGTGGAGATGGAAGCTCAGGCATGAATGAAGTGATTTTGGGGTCAAACACCAAGAAACTGCTGACAAAAGTGACCTCCAGCTCTCTGAGCCCCAGGTCAACCTCCTCCTCTTCAACACCACCATCCCTTTACTCTTCCAGCTCCTTCCAGAAACCAAGAACACTTCCAGCAGCATCATCCTTGTGGGAATGACATGGTAAAGCTGAGCTGTAGCTGCAGCATCCCATTTTATTCCTGCCCATCCCTTTTTTCTTGGAGGGACTTCAGAGATGAGCCCTCTTACCAGGATTCCTCTCTGCCTCACACAACCCCCGGCCCCATCACATTCTCCTCCTCATCTCTCAATCCCCTCTTTATCTCCTTTTTCCTCACCTTGGTTCTTTTTTCAGTTTCTTTTTGATATTTTAAGGTTTGGTGTTTGGTTTTTTGGGGTTTTTTTCTTTTTGAGTTACAAAGCCAACCCTCTGTTTTCCTCCCCTTTTACAGCAAACTGAAAGGAGAGATTTTTTTCTCCCTGCCTGCAACAGGCAGGCAAAAATCAAGCAGCAGCAATTAAAAAAAAATTAAAAATCCACCAGGTTACCTCTGGATCTGAGAGTGGATGAAGTGCTGGGGGCTGATTTGAGTTTCTTCCCAGTTTCTCTGGAGTGCTGCTGGAGTTTTGCACCTGAACTTGGGGAAATCTCTTCCCAAGGAGTACTGCTCAGTCATCAGGGTGTTCCAGCTCAGCCTCCATGTTGCTGGCACTCAGCTCCCTTTTGAAAATCATTTTGAACCAGATTTGTTTTTATTATTATTAGTTTAGTTGCAGTTGCAAAGTAAATTGATACCAAATGAGGAAATTTTAATTTCTAGTAAGGGAGGAGTGTGGTGCTAGCTCAGGAAGTGATTTGTAACAGAGCTGTAAGTCTGGAAGTCTGTCCCTGTCTGCAGATCAGTGCCAATTCTTAGGTTTCTGGAGTGGACTTCTCCCTCCCTGAGAGGAGTTTTGTGTGAATGTAACTGCCAGGAAACTTTGCCATGTAAAAAGGATGAGAGTGGATCCTTCTGTGTGCTGGAGGGAATGGAATAACCAGGCTCTTCACAGGATCATCTGGGTTGGAAAGGACCTCTGGGATCATCAAGTCCAACCCTTGATCCACTCCCCCCGTGGTTCCCAGCCCATGGCACTCAGTGCCACATCCAGGCTCTTTGGAAATATCTCCAGACACGGAGAATCCACTACTTCCCTGGGCAGCCCATTCCAATGCCTGATCACCCTCTCCAGAAAGAAATTCTTTCTCATCTCCAACCTAAACCTCCCCTGGCACAACTTGAGACCCTGCCCTCTTGTCTTGCTGAGAGTTGCCTGGGAAAAGAGCCCAAACCCCCCTGGAGAGTGATGAGGTCTCCCCTGAGCCTCCTCTTCTCCAGCCTCAACACCCCCAGCTCCCTCAGGCCTTCCTCACAGGAATTCTGCTGGATCCCTTCACAGCCTCCTTGCTCTTCTCTGGACCTGCTCCAGCACCTCAATCTCCTTCCTGAGGGGCTGAGGGGCCCAGAACTGGACTCAGGACTCAAGCTGTGGCCTCCCCAGGGCTGAGCACAGGGGCAGAATCCCTTCCCTGGACCTGCTGGCCACGCTGTTCCTGACACAGCCCAGGATGCCATTGGCCTTCTTGGCCACCTGGGCACACTGCTGGCTCCTCTTCAGCTTCCTGGCAATGTGGACTCCCAGGTCCCTTTCTGCCACTCTGTGCCCAGCCTGGAGCTCCCCATGGGTTTGTTGTCTTAAACCAGTAAAGGTTGTAGAAGGGTCCAGTTTGGTGCCACTTTGGGTTATTGGTGCACAGCAACTGGGAAATGGTGTCAGCTGGTCAGGAAAGTGATGGGAGGGCTGGAGCCAGGCTGAGAGAGTTGGGGGTGTTCAGACTGGAGAAGGCTCCAGGGAGACCTTAGAGCACCTTCCAGTGCCTGAAGGGGCTCCAGGAAAGCTGGGGAGGGACTTTGTATAAGGGTCTGGAGGGATGGGATGAGGGAAAGTTGTTTTAAGATCAAAGAAAGGAGTTTCAGATGAGATCTTAGGAAGAAATTCTTTGCTGTGAGGGTGCTGAGCCCCTGTCCCAGGTTTCCCAGAGAAGCTGTGGCTGCCCCATCCCTGGCAGTGTCTCAGCCCAGGTTGGATGGGGCTTGGAGCACCCTGGGCTGTGGTAGGTGTCCCTGACCATGGCCAGGTGATCTTCAAGGTCCCTTCCAACCCAAACCAGTCTGGGATTCCATTATATTTTTCCCCACTTTTATGTCTTTTTGTGCAAACCCCTGTTTTCCCTAATTTTCAGCTGGTTGCCACACTTCTGCTGAATTTTTTGTATCTTTTTAAGCAACTTGAACATGACCTGTAGGGTCTGGTGAGAAGTGGAACAGGCTCTGGTGATGCTTTTGTTTAAGGAAAGCAGAACCCTGGGGATGCTCTGGAGCTCTCCTGTTATTCCCTTGAGGGTGGGGCAAATCCCACTGCAGTGAGGGGAAAGGAGGCAGAAGGTGGCTCTGCTGGAGCTGCACAACTTTTATCAGAGAACCATTATGGTTGGAAAAGCCCTCAAAGCTCCTCAAACCCATCTGTCAGCCCAGCACCACCATTCCCACTGAACCACACCCCAAAGTGCCACATCTACAGAGAAGCAGAGCCCTAGAATGTCAGGTTGGAAGGAACCTCAAGCCTCACCTGCTCCAACCCTTCTGATATTACTGTTTATCTGAGATGTCTCAGCATCCCATGGAGCTGAGACCTCAAACTTCCCAAAGTGGGGGAATCCACCACTTCTGGGAGACCATTCCAATCTCTGGCTGTCCTCAGAGGGAAAAATTTTCCTCTTTTGTCCAATCTGAATCTCCCCAGGAGCAACTTGTGCCCATTGCCCCTTGGCTTGTCCATGGGACTCCTTGTCCATAGGGAGTCTCCATCTTCTCTGTACCCTTTTAGTACTGGAATATCATATTAAGGTCTCCCCTGAGCCTTCTCCTCTCAAGGCTGAGCAGCCCCATGGTTTTGAACACCTCCAGGGATGGTGACTCCACCTCTCCCCAGAGCAAAGTTCTTTGTCTCTTGTTCTGCCTTCAGCACTCCCTGAATTCCAGCTGGTTCTGCATGTTCCCCTTTGTCTGCACAGAAATAAAGAGATAAACACCCCTCAGCTGTCACACTGGCCCTAAATAAAGTAACAGGCACCTTCTGTAGCACAGGGGAAGAACCCAAAGCTTAGGGCCAGGTCTCCTTGGGGTGCTCTGAAGGTTGGGACCTGTGGGGCTGGAATTTGGTCCTTCAGGTCTTGCATAGCACTTTGCTGGGTGAGGAAGCTCAGCTGCTTTTTCTTAGTTCCCTTCTTGGTGAACTAAAATCTACGGTGTTTCTGTGAACCCTGGGAGCTAATTAATGCAAAAAAAAAACCCAAAACAAACCAACCCCAAACCATTCTGTTTCTCTTCAGGCATCATCCTTAATTCAGGCACTTCAGGAGGACTGGAGAGGGCGCCTGTGAGCCGTGCTTGTTCCTTATCGTGGAGTTTTTTTTGAGTTGATTTTTGTTGTACCAGCCAGTAGGAAGACCTTAAATTTTCTGAGGTCTGCAGAGCAAATGTCACCGTGGGAGCACAGATACTGGAACCCAAACTTTCTTCTTAAAAACAAGAGAGTGTATGGGAGCCACACAAAAATATTACTTTAAAAACTGGAGTCAGCTGTTTTTAGCTGTTCAGAGTTTCCACACATTGCTGTAATGAAACTCAAAACTTGCAGCTGAAGCTTCCAGTGCTGTCAGAAAATACCTGAGCATGCTTTTTTATTTTAAAGCAAGCTGGGAGGAAAGCCTTCTCTGTCTTGTAATATTTATACTTCCACTCATTGCCATCTCACAAGGGTGGAATTAATAAAAATGAGGTTGGACTCAATGATCATGAAGATCTTTTCCAGCCTGAGCAATTCCATGATTCTGGTAAAATAAGAAGCAGAGCAGAACTTGCAGATTCCAATTTGGGTTTTTTATCTTTCCAAAAGTGATAATTCAGACAAATTCCTTCTAAGGGAATTTTATCCTGTAGGCATTTGTTATAGGAAGAGCTACAATCCCTCCTGGTACCTCAGAAGATCCTGTTCTTAAGACACTTGGTCTCTGTACCTTGCTGCAGGTTTGTGGGCTCACTGGGCACCATCATTATCAAATGCAAAGATCTACGAATTATCCAGCTGGATATCCCTGGCATGGAGGAGTGTCTGAACATTGCCAGCTCCATTGAGGTAAGAATTCAGCTTGGGATATAACAACTTCTGCTCTCAGAGCTTGATCAGGCTTTTTCACAGCTTTGTTTCCTCACCCCCCCTCTGTTATTGCTGTTTTGGAAGGCAGATGAGAATTGGGGGGTGCTTCCTTTCAGTTGTTAAAATATTGTTTGTTGCTTGTAGGTGTTTTTTTTTAATTTAGTTTTCTTTTTTTTTAATAATAATTAAAAAAAACAATAAAGTAAATCCCCCACATCTTTTCTGAATAAAGTGTCTTCCACTAGCATTGGGAAAATGAAGCTCAGCTTCATTATGCTGGTGCATGAGGAGGCAAAACCCAATCAGATTTGGATGAGTTTCACATCTCAAATAACACCAAGTGACTGAGTTTAAGCTCTGTTGCTAGTAACCAGGTAGATATCATGTAGAATGTGCCCCTTTAGTTACACCTGTGTGCATCTTGCTCATCCTTTGGGGTGCTGTTACACCCTGTAGCCTGCAGACAGGATGCTGTGTGTGCAGATCCCCAGTTGCAGTGAGACTGTTACCATCTGAGTTTGTTTCTTCTGCTTTTTTTTTTTTTTGTGTTTATGTGTTTGTTTTAAACTACCCTGCAGCTAACTTGGTGTTTCAGACTTCACAGCTGAATACTTTTGGGTGGCTTAAGTTTGCATCACCAACACTCAAGGAAAATGCCACTTGCTGTCTTTTTCTTGAAATAAAACAGCAGTTTGGACAAACAGAATAGCTGTTTATTTTTCTCCCACCCAGGCACTTTCCACCCTGGATTCTGTCACACTCATGTACCCCTTCTTCTATCGACCCATGTTTGAAATCATTGAAGATGGCTGGCACTCTTTTCTGCCTGACCAAGAATTTGAGCTCCTCAGTGCAGTGGTAAGTTGGATTGTGCAAATTCACACTACTGGTGTGAGCAGTTTGTGAAGTATTGCACCCAGGAGTAGAAATCCTGGGTGGTAAAAACATCTGTTCCCTGTCTGAGTGGAAAGCAAGTGTTGCTCAGATATTCACTGGTAAAAACATTGGGCATTTCTAAACATCCCTACTTAGCATTTGTGTTTTATTTTCTACAAATAGAGCTTTGAAGCCTCTTTAAGAGTTACCTGAGAAGACATGGAGGTAGGGAATGTTTTTATCCTTTGGGGAGGGTCCTCTTTACTGTAAGAGCAAGTTTAAAATTGCAAAGGGTTTCTTAGCTCTCTAGGAAGATGACAGCAGATCAAGGTGCCCACTTTGAAACACTTCATTCTAATCCATGCCAGGGAAATTGAGCCAGCAGGGATTTTCCAGTCATGTTCTTCTAGGTGCCTTGAGCACAAGTTGATATTATTTTTGTACCTACAGTGTAGGAGTTGTTCTTGTGGCATTGCCTGTTGTATCTGTTACAGAAACTTCATTTCTAGGTGCTGAATTTTGATACATTAGGAGCTGGCTTGGTTGCAGGATCCCACCTGTTTTAATGGTGCCTTGTTAGGATCTCTGTGCTCCAGGTTTTAATTTGGCATTAAATACATTCACTTGCTGCATCATCTCTTGTTTCTGAGGCTGCATCCATTAGTACAGCATCAAGGAATGTAGTGTAACAAGGCAACCAGGTGCCCCTAATTGCCAGGGAGTGGGCATGAGCTTGTGTTAAGCCCAGCTGTGCCTAATTAGGGGCACCTGGTTGCCTTGGTACAAAGGAACGTGGCTTTTTTATTTTTTTTTCTTCATTTTATCTTCACCCAGCTTGTCTGCAGCATTTATCACTTCCTGTTGATGGCTAATAACTGAACAATATGATTAGCTTGACCAGGTTTGTGTGATGAAGTCAGTGGAAAATTAGAAGAGTTCAAGGGTCTTCCTGTTTTTATCTCTTAGCTGGAGTACTCTCACATGTTCCATCCTCATCTGCTGTCAATAGATGCACAAACTGACCTGTTACAAACCACCACCACAGTTTGGGTTCTGATTTCAGCTGGGGAAGTCCAAGATGTGGTCAGAGTCCTTCTCCTGTTGGGAGGCAGCTCAGCAGAGGGATCTTGCAGGCATTTCAATGGGAATTAAAAGGCCAGAAGCTGAAGTGCTGTCTGGTGAGAAGGGAGGAGTGTCAGAGCAGGACTGGAGGCAGCTGAAGGAAATCCCTCAGAGCTTAAATGCAAGCCTGCAGGAGCTGGTTCTGCTTCTGCTCACCTTTAGCTGAAATCATTTTGAGATGGCAGGAATCCTCGAATCACTTCTGATGCAGGTGCTAACAGGGAACCACTGGTAAGCTGCATTTTTTTTCTTTTCAGGGGTCTAGAAGTGCACTGATAGCTTATTTGTGAATCTCTTGGCTTCCAAACATACACCCCTTGGAAGGCTTATATTTCAAAACCTAATTACTTCATAGCCTCACATTTAAAGGGCAATAATTTGTTTCTTTAAAATACTCTCATCTACCAGCTGTTGATTAAATCTTGGCTTTTTTAACCCAGAACTTCAGCTGTAACTCCTTTTTAATGAAATGGTACCAAAAGCCAGGTGCAAATGATTTACATATCCTGAGCAACAGATAAAAACAGATAAAAAACACTGTCCCAAAAATTGTAATATTTTTAATGTGACAGAACAAGTGAATGACATAGTGGAGGAAAAAAAGAAAAATATCATCTGGATAAGTGGTTTTCTGAAGGTTACCTCCCTCTCCATTAAATCATCCACCTGGTTCTCTTATGCCTTACCTTCCCCAGTATAGAATCCCAGACTGGTTTGGGTTGGAAGGGACCTTAAAGCTCATCCAGTTCCAACCCCCTGCGTGGTCAGAGACACCTCCCACAGCCCAGGGTGCTCCAAGCCACATCCAACCTGGACTGAGACACTGCCAGGGATGGGGCAGCCACAGCTTCTCTGGGAAACCTGGGCCAGGGGCTCAGCACCCTCACCCCAAACAATTTCTTCCTCATGTCCAACCTCAGTCTCCCCTCTTCCAGTTTTAACCCATTTCCCTTGTCCTCTCCCTACTCCCCCATGTCCAAAGCCCTCCCCCAGCTTTCTTGGAGCCCCTTCAGATATTGGAAGGTTGCTCTGAGCTCACCTGGGAGCCTCCTCTTCTCCAGGCTGAACAAGCCCAATCCCTCAGCCTGGCTTCCCAGGGAGGTGCTCAGCCCTCTGAGCTTTTGAGTGGCTCTGCTCTGGACACCTTCCAGGAGCTCTGTGTCCTTCTGATGTTGGGGACTCCAGAACTGGACACACAACTCCAGGTGGGGTCTCAGCAGAGCAGAGCAGAGGGGGAGAATCCCCTCCCTAGACCCCTGTCTGTGCTTCTTTTGCTGCAGCCCAGGACATGGTTGGGTTCTGGGCTCCAAGCACACACTGAGGGCTCATGTTGAGCTTCTGCTCCACCACCCCCAAGTCCTACTCAGGACAGTCCTTTCTCCTCCCAACCTGTATTCATGCACAACTTGTCAAAAACTGGATTTCACTCACACAGCAGCTCTAGTGATGGGTTAGTTCCACATTTGGCTGCTCCAGCAGAGTTGTTTTAAAGCTCTGACATACTTTATATTGACAAAGTAAAACTATGAAAGTTAAGATTTTTTTTTTTTAAATTTAGGTAGCATATTATAAAATCAGAATAGATTATGGTTTTAGGCAGCATAATATCAATAATTTGTCTGTTTATCTTGGTTTTTGTTATGCCAAATGTGTTTTTCTCCCAACACACAAACACAGCCCCTGCCTGATGTCACTCCAAGGCACTGATCTGACAGCATCATCAAACATTGCCCCTAGAATGTGACAGCAAACACTTAAGCAACTCCTGGTTCAGCTCCAGGGTTAGGGAGTCTGTCACAACATTCTTGAACATTTAGTCCACAAAGGTGTTCAAGTCCTTGTAAAACAAATTATTTGATTTGATCAAAGGAAATTGGGAGGAATGAAGTTTCTAGGGGTTGCCATGTTCTGGTAGGATCTGTGCTTCCCTGTTTGTTTTCTTGGGTACAGCCTACAGCACAGATCAGCAGGGCTTTTGTCAGGAGAATTCCATGAACTCCTGTTCTGCTAAATCAAACATTATCAGCAGGGGTAGTCCAGCTGAAAATTCAGTCATATGAACAAATCAGCTCCACGTGTCACTGAATGTCACAGCAAAAGCTCAGCAGCACCCATGGGTTCCAAATTATTGTGCTGTGAGATGACACTTGACAAATACTGGGGGCAACAATATGACAAAACAGTAAAATATTCACAGGAGAGGTGATGTTTGTTTGCTCATCCAGCTTTTGGTTGTGGGTGTTGTGGGGTTTTTTTTGCTGGAAGCACATGAGATCTGGACTGGTTATAGATGTGTCAGGTGAAATGTGGGTGAAAATCCATCCTCTACACTATACTACTGCCTAACCAGTGAGTGGCTGAATGAAGTTGGAGTATATGCAAAGGATTTCATATTTTTCTGAGGAATTAGGTCAGAGTGGAGAGGTTTTTCTTCTGCCAGCTTAAAGAGAATACTGCAAACTATAACTTCTCAAGGAAACTGAATCTCCAGAATCAAGTGAAGTGTCCTGAGAGGTTTGTACATTAAGAGTATCCTTAATGTGAGGGAGTTTCATTGCCACAAAACTCTTTCAAGAATAAAAGCAGAACTTCTTGGTTTGGGGCTCAGTGTGCAGTGGTGTGGGTAGCCCTATTTTTACTCTTGCCAGAAGAGCAGCAATCTTTGTCTGCATCTGGGTTTTTTGGTGTGTTTAAGAAAATTCTTCTCACTACTTTTTTTTCCTTTGGAGTCATTGCCTTTCATCTGCTTCCCCATCCTTTGCTGCTGGAATTAGCTTTTTCTGATTCCCTCAAAGTATAGATCCCTTTGTAAAGTAAATGTTAACTTGGTGAGTTTCACACAGCATCCTTACCTGGGGGGATGTCTGATGATGAGGTTCCACCTCATCCCTTTCACCAGAACCCTTATTCCTTCCTGCACCAGCATCTGCTGCTGCACACAGTTGGAATTTCTGTTCCTTCACTCTTCCAGTTAGAAACAGCAATTTTTTTTCTTCCAAACTGCAGACAGGCTCCAAGCAAAAGCAAAGAAGAGCTTGCACTGGTGGGTTCTACTCTGATTTAATTCATGTTGGAATATGTTTTAGCAGTCTGCAGCTGGCACTGCAGAGGTTAACTGGATCTCTGCAGAACCTACAGAAGAGAAATGATGCTGATTGCTGCCAGGCTCCTCCTCCTTCCCATGGAACAATGAATTATAACTGGATGACAGGATAAATCTGTCTCATGTTATAAATGGTCAGGAGAGGTTATGGGCAGGGTTAAGTTGCCAAAGTGGGACATAAATCAGGTTGATACCCTTCCATTTCTGTTTCATACTGGTGGGATTGGTGACAGGCAGGCTCTTAAAAAAGCATTCCATGGAGTTCTGATGTTGCCTCCTCTACATCCTGTGTGCCAGTGAGGTATTTCAGTTCTGTTCTAAATCCATGTGTGTTTGTTTTTATTGTTGTAAACAGCTTTCCCACATCATATGAAATCTGCTGTAATTTAACTTTCTTTTTTTTATATATATAGCTTTTTTGGGGTGTCTATCATTGTTGGTGCATTAAAAGCATGAACTGTGACTGGCCTCCCTGACATGATCCAGAACTTTTCATCTCCAGCTCTAAAGTGATTGCTGGAGGCAATTTGGCAGCTGGGAGAACCTCTGCTTTTTATAAAACGTAGATCTGCAGAGAGGCTGTTTTGAGGCTAATGAATAATGAAGTAAGTTTACAAGAGGGATGATGCAAAACTTTTCCAGGTAATGATTGCTGTTCTTGCTGATGGTAATTCACTCACCAGGGACTTTCCCAGTGTCTTTCTCTTTGGCTGCCACCAAAAGGGACAATTTTGATGTCTCCTACACAACATTTGCTGTTCCCATGCCTTGGAGCTACTGATGATGGAACAGTGATCAGTTTGTTCATCTAATAGGAAGACTTCAGTGCCAGAAAACCTTTCTAAATCGATCCTGGTTTCCCATGAGACCAGTGAGCCAGTGATTTCTATAAGCAGGAGCCAGTCAGGAGTTGTAAGACAAGAGGCAGTAAGTCTCTGGAAGAAAGGGAAGAGAAAAAGAGCCCTACTTCAGATCAGAGCTGTGTAATTAATGCTTCCTGAATTGATTGGGATTTATTTGCATCCTGTTAGGGCATAATTTAACTGTCATCCTCTTCCTTTCTCTGATCACTACTCTATCTCCTTACCTTTTTGTCTAGCTGAAACTTCCTTTCAACACATGAGCAGAGTTTTTAACAACATCTGTACAAGGTCTCTGCCTGCTGCAGTGTCCCACAAGCACTTCCCAGTCTGTACCAAAAGCACCCTCAGCTGAGGAGTTTATTCAAGGCCCTCTTTGCTCTCTCACACCTGTGTTATGGCAATGCATAGTAACTAAAGAAAAAAAAAATAAGTTCACCTTGACAGCTGCCAGTTCCTTTTCAGAAGGTTTTCCAGTTTAATTTTAACTCCTTTGTGTCTGGAGCTTTTGTTGGCAAATTTGACTGCTGTAATAGAAGAGAATCATAAATTGGTTTGGGTGGGAAGGGACATTTAAAATCCATCCAATCCAACCCCACTGCTGGGAGCTGGGACATCTTCAGCTAGATCAGGTCTGGTCCAATCTGACCTGTAATGTTTCCAGGGATGGGGCATCTCCCACCCCTCTGGGCAACCTGGGCCAGTGTCTCACCACCTCTGTTGTAAAAAATAGTTTTCCTTCTATCTAGCCTGAATCTCACCCCTTTTAGTTTAAAATCCATCACCTCTTGTCCTATCACAACAGACCCTGCTGAAGTGTTTGTCCCCATCTTTCCTGCAGACCCACTTTAAATATTGAAAGGCCACAGAGGGTCTCTCCAGGGTCTTTTCTTCACCCTGAACAACCCCAACTCTCTCTGCCTTTCCTCATAGCAGAGGTGCTCTAGCCCTCTAAGGGGGCTTCTGCTGCTACTTTTGAGAATCTAATGCTGCTATTAAAATCAAAACATTTTGTAGAAGTCATTTTCCCTCCCTAAGACTTCTGCTTGCAGGTTTTGTTTGCCATGAGGAGTACAGGATAAGGATTCTGTGACTGAAGGAGCAACCCTCTGCCTTGCAGTTGCAGACCATGAGCTTCCCTGCCAAACTTCAGTCAAGGTTCTGCTGTGTGCTCTGTGCACCTGGGTAAAATACCTACATTTGGTGTACCTGGATGGTGACTTTACTACAGTAGACAGTGGTGTGGTACCAGCCCAGGAGCAGCAAGCCCTCCATGGGCTTGTCTAAGGCTGCAGTTGGGGCAGTGTCAGCTCTTCCACCATTTTTAAGGATGGAAATGAAAGGACTTTTAAGTTAATTAAGGGTTCCTCATCAGTGAGGCCACTCACTGACCTTTGTTTTTCTTTAAGCTGGAGCCAAGTCCTGGGTCTGACCCTGGATATCAGGTAACCTGAATTCTCCTTCCAAGTGCTTGCAAGGCTGCAGGGTTCCTTCTTTCACAAGTGTGTGGCTGGTGGGAGCTGCAAAGTGACTTAAGAGGATTTCAGGATGAGACCCTCGTGCTCAGATGCTGTGCTGGCTCCAGGAGGTGTTTTTGGAGGAAGAACTGTTTTAGGTAAAGCCACAGAGAAGAATCAAGCTGGAAAAGTTAAATTGCAATTTTAACCTCAGAGCAGCTTCAGTGTCTGGAGCTGTTGGAACAGCCTGGCCTTTCTTGGCCACCTTTGCCTCATGGACAACAATTCCACTGTAATGCAGAAAATTCTAAACTAGACTCAACTTTTCAAGGTAGAACCTTGAAAGTCAAGGTATGACTAACTTTGCTCTCAGCACAGACAGAGCTTTCAGCCTGTGTCACCTGCATCTAAACCAACTTTTTATTCCTCTAAATCTGCTGGTGTAGGAATACATCTCTCTTCTGGTGTCTCCTCAAGAGAGAGCCATGCCACACTCTTGCTTCCTACGAGGTTGAAGCTATCTGCAGATGCAGTAAGTTGTGGTGTGGTGTGTACTGCAGACACGTTGTCTGCTGTGTCTGTGGAATAATTAAAAGCCCCAAGCACCCCTTTCTGATTTCCTTTGCTTATGAGCTTTGTCTGCACACTGGGTCATGAGCTTCTGCAAGCTGCTGCAGCACAAGAAAATGGTTGCAGGCAACACCAAGAGGGCTTGGGGGGAAAAGTAACTCAACAGACCTATACATGGGTACTTGAAGAACTAGGCAGGGATATTCTTTCCAATGCCTGCAATGCAATATCTAAGAGGTAGGGGATGAGGAGTGCACTGAAGAGCCTGGTTTGTCCTTGGACAGCATCTTATTCACCATGGGTTTGTTGGAGACAAAATGTGATGCTGGGTTTGATCTGACCCGTTAGTGTGGTTCTGCTGCTTCATCCTCAGTTTGGGAGTTCCTTTTCCCTCATCTGTTAAGCTGTGACAGTTGTAATCTGGTTTCTGACCCAAAGCCTGTACATCCTCATCTTTTTCAGACAGATGAATGGCGTCTAAGCTGCATCAATAAGGAATTCTCTGTCTGTCCCTCCTACCCTCCTGTTGTCATTGTCCCCAAATCCATCGATGACGAAGCGCTCCGGAAAGTCGCCACATTTCGCCACGGCAGTCGTTTCCCAGTCCTCAGCTATTATCACAAGAAGAATGGGATGGTAAGTTGCATTTGAATAATGGTTGTACCTGGAGGAAGTGTGTGAATCTGCTCATTAAATGAAAAAAAAAATAAAAATAAACCCAACAAACCAACAACTCAAGCTTTAGATTTAATACAGCTCATGAGGTGTTCGCTCATTTTGTATTCTGACTTATTAAGAGCATGCAATGAAGCTGGCTGTGGGTGATGGAATGAGTAATCTCCTTCGAAGAGAAGCTCTCTTTGAATCACTCATTCAAAGCAAGTTGAGGCTTGTAAAGCCACCTCTGGCACCCTGACTTGCTTTGTCTGCCAAGAGGCTTCACGCTGAAAGGATGGCAGAAACCATGTTGTCCTGTCTCTGGGTGGTGGGCTGTCTCCTTCCTAGTAGAGTCATGATGACAGCACCCGTGCTGAGCCAGCACCACTTCTGCTGTGCAACTGTTGAAGGAGTGATCAGAACAATCTGTTCTCCAAGCTTTTTAGTGGAACATGTTTCAGGAGTAGCAAATCCTTGCTGTTGCACAGTCTTTGCCATCTCTCAACGAGCCAAACTCTGAAGGAGTGACTGATAAGGCTGTAATTAAGAAATGCACTTTATGAAATTGTTGAGTAATTCTTTGTATCTCTTGCTGATGTAACCAGTTCAGAAGATGCTGGGATGGCCAACCTGCAGCTTGTAAACTTGATCCAGGCTTCTGAGTCAAACACTTTAGGGTGTTTTCTCCTCCTGTTGCCAAGATTTGTAAGCTCTGAGTTTAAGGCCATCTGCTCTGACTTAGTAACACCTTTTGTGGTTTATTTTTTTCTTTTCCTTTGCTTTAAAATCAGCCATGCAGCAACTTCACAACAGTTGAGCTTCCTGCTTTTTTTTTCCCAGCTTGACTGAAAACTTTGAAGGAAGATCTGTTCAATTATTTCCAAGCTGTGTGTGTTTCAAGTATGAGGAACATAACACTGTTTGGCACAGAGTGCTTGAGCTTGTGACAGTAATGCTGGCTGTCATGTTGCTCTTTTGACTCTTGAGTTCTCCAGCATAGTTGGGATTGCTGAGTGGCTGCCCTCACGTTTTAGTGACAATTTGAGCTCCTGGAGTGCTTTTTGAATGGAAAAGGCATTCACTAAAGAGAAATTCCAGTCAGAAATTTGTGGACCTAAGGTTTATTACTCAAGCCACTGTGTAAAACTCTACCCAAGAGGCATCTTTAACATATGGATGACTTGAGGATTTTAAAAGCAGAGTTAGGAGGGGACCTTAAAGATGACAATCCTGAAATTGTTGGTTTATGTGAAGGAGCCATCAGCAGGAAGACACTTCAGTGGCTCAAAAGGTGCTGCTTCAGGAATAATTAAAGGGATAAAGCCTTTAATGAGGCAATTGTAATTGAGAGAATGGCCTGCCAAATGACCTCTCAGTTCAAAGTTTTTTGTTTTGTTTTTTAAATAAATTCAATCCTTGCAAGGGATTGTGCCTAAAAGAACTGAAGGATTCAGGGCTAGGGAGGGGAGCAGCTGTAAGAAGAACCAGAGGGATGTTTCTCCACATCAGGCAGTGCAAGTTTCCTTATTTGGGTGCAGGAATGGTTGATTGAGCTTGAAACAGATGGGATTAGGAAGTACAGTGGGGTGAGAGAGAAGAGCCCCACTTGAATTTTACCCTTGAACTGACAGAGGAAGCTTTTTAAGGTTGAGCTATCTCCCTCCTGTAAGCCCTGTCACAATGACCCAAGTTGTAAAGGAAAGCAGGAGCATCCTGGGTGACTTTCAGCAGCACACTCCTCCAGAGAGCCATTCTTCATCCCTGCCTTTCAGACCCAGCACCCATTTGCACTCTCCTTCTCCAGACTCCTAAGAAACCCTCTAATGAAGGGGTTATCCTTCACCCTGAGTTTAAAACTCCAGTCTAGGCTTGGAGCTCAGGTGATCTTTCAGTCTTCAGCCTCTCCTTTCCCAGTGTCTGATCTGTGGTTTGTTGTCTCTCTCTCTGCAGGTCATGATGAGAAGCAGCCAACCCCTCACAGGTACAAATGGGAGACGTTGCAAAGAAGATGAGAAGCTTATTAATGCCACACTGCGACCTGGCAAGAGGGGCTACATCATTGATACCAGGTCCCTGAATGTTGCCCAGCAGGCCAGAGCCAAGGGAGGAGGCTTTGAACAAGAAGCCCACTATCCCCAGTGGAGGAGGATTCACAAATGTATTGAGAGGTTGGTGAAATCACCTGGGTTTTCTCTGCTTGGCTTAGAAGGGCTGCATTGGCAGAGCTGTGCCAGCTTCTCAGTGTTTGCTGCTGGAAAAACTGGCTGTATGTCCTGGTTCCTGTCACCAGGGTCCTTTTTTTTTTTTTTTTTCACAAAATCAGGGTTTGTTGGATGGTGAAGGTATTTGACCTTGCAAATTTGTGTTTGGTTCCTTGTTGTGAACAACCTGCTGCAGGTTTCAGACATCAGGCAATCTCCCTTTTTCTCTGACCATCTCTAGCTGCTCACCTCCCTCCCTGTGTTCCCCTTTGCAGTAGCAGACAGGAATGAACAAGTGCCTTGCCAGAACATTTTTGCAGGTGAGGATTTGTTCTGTGGTACAGTCACATTCATCTTATCCAGTACTTTTTTTCTGGACATCTAATATTGTTTAGTCATTCAGAGACAAGTTACTAAGTTAAAGAGACTTTGTCTGACCCTGTTCAACTGCTCTGAAGCTTTAGTTTTGGGGAATCTTTCTGTGTGGGCATACAGCAATGTTGATGGAGCTACTGGAAAGCAGTCACTCTCCTGATCACTGGTTTGGCCAGCTCTTCAGGAGCTATTATAAAGAATGTCCTGTCCCTTGCTTTGAAGTATTTGGGTTTGCTTCTAAAAATTTTATGTGGACTTCAGTTTGATGTTGATTTGATGATGATTTTTTTAGGGGTGGACGTAAACATCAGATAGAGAGGAATGAATAAACCATAATATATGAAGACTAAATATCTTGTGCTATTATTTTTATTTTTATTATTCTTTATTATTTTTATTTATTATTATTATTTATTATTATTTAATATTATTTAGTATTATTTCTCAGCTTTTCTGAGATCCAATCTGCTGACTTCATCCTCTATTAGAGCACAGCCTGGAATCAGTGTTAAGTGACATTTGATCCCTTAGTAGTTTGGTGCCTCTGGAAAGCACAGTGTGAAACAAGTCCAGAGAAGCATCTGGTTTTATCAGCTGCATGCTAACTCCCAGCTTTCCAGGATAATGAAAATGATAATGCAACAAATGCAGAAATGACAGAAAATGTGGTGGGTGGGTATGTGTCCTACTTACCCTACATTCTTAAGCAATGAGCCAAGCTAATCCTAGTGTGGTTCTACCTTGAAAAGTTGAGTCTAGTTGAAAATTTTCTGCATTACAGTGGAATTGTTGTCCATGTTATGTCTGGCTTTCATATTTCTGTTGCAGCTCTAGAGGTTAAAACTCCCCACAAAACTTCTGGTGTGGTAGAGAGAAGGAAGATGCAGCACTTGAAGCTTGGCTGATGTCCCTGCCAGGCTGCAGTCACACTTGTAGCTGGTGATGGGCATGGGAGTACTGAAACACATTTTACATGGGAAGTGTGAGATGTGGCTCAACACACAATGTTCAGGGAAGATAATGAGAAGGCCCTCCTGTTTTTTAATGCCTTCTGAAGCAATTTATTTGGAAAATAACTGGGCTACTTGTGTCCAAAGAGTGGTATTGTGGTGGCAGCTGGAAGCAGGTTTGCTGAACGAGGAGACACTTGGAAGTACAAGCATCTAAATCACAGGCCTTTCTTTTGAATTCAGTGTAAACACACTGTCCTGCTTGCTGTGTTACTGCTCGTGGTTTCTAAGAATATTTTGCTTTTCCCAAAGGTTTAATATTCTGCAGGAAAGCCTCATCAAACTGGTGGAAGCTTGCAATGACCAGTCACACAACATGGACCGCTGGCTCAGTAAGCTGGAAGCTTCCAACTGGCTGACTCACATCAAGGAGATACTGACTGCAGCTTGTCTGGCTGCTCAGTGCATTGATAGGTAAATTTTCTTCAGAAAGCCTTGAGTTCCTCATTCCCCAGTCACAGGTTGCTTCTTAAATGGCTCCATTTCCACTTGAAGTGTTAGTAAGGACCACTGCCAGCTGGCTGAATGGTACCCATGGAAGATATTGGCTCATCATGGTGAAGGAATGTTCCTCCAGTAAATCATGTTTGCATTTTTAGAAGTAGAAGCCTGAGGGAGGAAATCTTGGCTAAGAATAGGTATTAGGTCATCTGGTAAAGGTATATTCCCATGTTTGATGCAACCAGTCTTCGTTTAGTTTTATTGAAGGTGTAGGTTAGAATGCACCCATCTGAAGTGCTGTTTGGTAGCATAGTGAAAAAAGAAGGCTGTTTTTTTTAAAAAAAGCCCTCTTATTTCAGTTTTCTGACTCCTAGAGCTTCAACAATGGTATTTCCTTCTTATCCCCAAGAACTGGCCCAGTGTTTTTTCCTCTTGAAATTTTTATCCTCATAAGCCTTATCTAAGCAATCCTGTTCATCCCTTCTAAGTGCTTGTGACCTCTTTTAACCTGACATTTCTTTAATAAATACTGCTGACCTGGCTTACCTTGTCTTCAGACCTCAGGCTGGAGAGCAAAAGCTTAGCTGTCAGGTGCCAGGGTTTGTAAGAGCAAATGCAGAGGTCAAAATTTTTAATTTTTTATATTTTTTGTGGCTATGGGAGGGGAAAGTCCTCAAAACTCAGGGAAAAACTTAGGTTTTCATACTAACTGGGGAATGTTCTGCAGATACACAAGCAGGCTGAAATGCAGTCTGACACAAGAGCATTGCTGCACTGAAAGATGAGCTGCTGTGCTTTTTAAAAGCACTGACAGTGCCTGGTTGGTTACTGACTGTGCCCTCAAAGGATTGCTTCTGATCAATACTTTTTTATCTGTAATTCTTTCCTGCATGTGTGTAACAGGAAAGACCAGTGACGAAACTCTTCTGCCTTGTTGGGACAGTGAACAATTTCATCATTTTTTAACATCAGCTTGGCTTTTTTTTCTGTTTACCTGAAGCTGTGGCAGGCCAGCTCAGCCTTGGTGCCTGACCCCACTTCATTCAGACCCTGGAGACTGTAGCTGAGCTGACAAGGATGGTTCAGTTCTATTGGCTGCAGGGAGGGAATGGTTAGGGACAGCTCTTGGATCATCTTAAAAGGCCCAGGGGCAGAAAGGTGGAAGGTGAAAATGGCATTATCCTGGTGTGCCCCACTTAGGGAAGTGCACAGTTAGCCTTGGCAGTCATGCTTGGCTGTTAAGCAGCCTCTTTATCAGCCACTGCCTCGAGAGGAGGAGAGAAAGGATCTGAAAATTGTCTGTATTGTAGAGGCACTGGGTTTCTTTTAGGCATTAGGACTATAAGCAAAGATGTTGCAGTGTTGAAGGAATAGATTTTGATGCTTTTTGCTTCAGAAAGCAAGCAATGTCTGCAGGGTTTCTTGTGTTGTGGATTGATCTTTCTTACCCAAGCTTTGCTGCTTACCTTGGATCTCTGCACAGAAAAAAAATCAGCCTGCAGTTCATCTCCTTTCTGGGTGCAAGGACATTGGCAGAAGTGAGACACTGGGTAAAGGTTTGGGAAGAATGAGGAAATTTAATGCCATTTAATACCATCCAGTCCTTCCTTCAGGAGCACGGGGATGAGATTCTGATATTGTACCCAAACACAGCCTGGGATGGAGGAAGAGGTGAGGGGAATCAGCTGTCCTGAAGTGAAGGGACCCCAACAATGAGTAAAACCTTCCTACCCCAAACTCTCTGAGCTCCCTCTGCTCCTCACATTGTTCTGCTGATTCACTTGTGCTGGCTGGTGAGTGAGAAGCCTTTGTGCTTGGCTCTTTGACAAGCTTCCTTGCTCAGCACAGTAACTCTGCTGCCTTTCTGGAGGCCAAGCTCTGCCTTTTCTTCCATTCTGTCTCCTGACTGGCTGATTTGGCTTGCAGTAAAAGCCCAAATGGAATTAAGCCCAGGTTTGAACAAGAATCTCATAGGATGGTGGTTGCAGAGCATCTGGGGGTATGGTATGTCTTCATTGCAGTGCTTAGGGAAAGATTTCAGAGTACTTAGCAAAACAGTCAATGGCAGGAGCAAATTTAAAGATGGATTTCCATGCTATGAGTCAAAGGATTACCAATTAAAAGTAGTCAGCACCCACAAAAGAGATTTTGCTGCACATCTTTGGTCAATGCCACAAGGTGGACAATAGCCAGCAGTGAGAGCTCATAGCCCTGAAAGCAGCCAGGGTCAGGGAGGGGATTGTCCCCCTCTGCTCTGCTCTGGGGAGAACCCCCTGCAGTGCTGGGTCCAGCTCTGGGGTCCCCAACACAAGAAGGACCTGGAGATGTTGGGGTGAGTCCAGAGGAGGCCACGGATTGAATCAGAGGGCTGGAGCAGCTCTGCTCTGGAGCCAGGCTGAGAGTTGGGGTTGTTCAGCCTGGAGAAGAGGAAGCTCCAGGGAAACCTTAGAGCACCTGAAGGGTCTCTGGGAAAGCTGGGGAGGGACTTTGGACCAGTGCCTGAAGGGATGGGATGAGGGGGAAGGGTTTCCAGCTGAAAGAGGGGAGATTGTGATGAGATCTTGGGAAGAAATTCTTTAATTTCAGGGTGGTGAGGCCCTGACCCAGGTTTCCCAGAGAAACTGTGGCTGCCCCATCCTTGGCAGTGTCTCAGCCCAGGTTGGATGGGGCTTGGAGCAACCTGGGCTGGGGAGGTGTCCCTGCCAATACAGGGGGTTGGAACTAGATGAGCTTTAAGGTCCCTTCCAACCCAAACCAGTCTGTGGTTCTATGAACTTTACAGAGGTTCTGGCTCTCCAGAAATCTCAGCCAGAACCTAAATGAGGCAGAGGTGTTCCAAGTGGTGGTGAGGATTCAGGTGGAGAAGGTGTTGTGCTTCCATGCAGAGTTCATTTATGAGGGAAAAGAAGTGGTAAAGGGCCAGCAAAACTTCAGCACTGTCAGGATAGAAACACTGGTGTCCACAGGATGTGTTGGTATCCACTGGGATGCGTATATCCTTGGGATGTGTTCTACTATTCAGACTCTTTCCCTTTCCACCTTTTTTTCTTAGGGAAGGTGCTTCAGTGTTAGTCCATGGGACTGAAGGAACTGATTCAACACTCCAGGTAACTTCTCTGGCACAGATTATCTTGGATCCCAGGTGCAGGACCATACGTGGCTTTGAATCTCTTGTCGTGAGGGAGTGGCTACAGGTAAGAAATGCCCATGGATAAAATCTTTTTCCATTGACATTTGTTTAGAGAAATAACCAGGGAGGCAGCAGACAGCTTGGGCTTTGTTGCAGCCATGCTTAGTGTGAGTGGCTTTTGTCCTACAAGCACCACCATTAACTGAGTCATTTGTACTTCTGGCACTCCGTGGGGCCTCTGCCTCATGTAGTACTTTTTTGTGGGTTTGGGAAACTTTCTGGTTTATGCTCAGGGTGAACATCTCCTTAATGAGCACTGTGCAGACTAGAGCCTTAGTTCTACGTGTAGTTCTGCTCGTTGTAGTTCTGCTCCTTGTAGTTCTGCTCCTTGTACCCACACAGCTAAAACCCTCAGCCTTTTCCTTTGGTGAACCTAACACCAGTTCATTCTTGGCAATCTCTGTCCAAATATAGGGCCTGGAAAAGGCAACCAAGTCACCCAAAGCTGCTAGAAGTTTTTTACTGGATGCTTGATGAAAAAACAGTTGTAGGAAAGAATAAATAACATAGCTGCAATGGACAGGGCTGGCTCTGAAGTCATTTTTGCTGCCTGTACTCAAGGGTTTTGTGTGTGATGCGCTCTCTGCTCTCACCTCTAGGCTGGGCACCCCTTCCAGCAACGCTGTGCCCAATCAGCCTATTCAAACAGCAAGCAGAAATGGGAGGCCCCAGTGTTTCTCCTCTTTTTGGACTGCGTGTGGCAAATCCTTCGACAGTTCCCTTGCTCTTTTGAATTCAACGAGCACTTCCTCATCATGCTCTTTGAACACGCCTACGCCTCACAGTTTGGGACTTTCCTGGGGAATAATGAAAGCGAAAGGTTGGTGAGGATCCTTGCTTTGATGCCTGTGAAATCTTGGTTGGTGTCTGACAAAAACACAAAATCTCTTGGTCTGAAGAAGGATGGAGGGAGCTTGGTGGGGTCTCCATCAGCACGGGTGAGCTTGTGGTGCAGTTGCATGGTTTGCTGCAGTGTTAGGAAGCTTGGAGTCAGAGTCAATCAGGTTTGGGTTAGAAGGGAGCTTAAAGCTCATCCAGTTCCAACCCCCTGCATGGTCAGGGACACCTCCCCCAGCCCAGGGTGCTCCAAGTCCCATCCAACCTGGGCTGAGACACTGCCAGGAGTGGGGCAGCCACAGCTTCCTTGGGCAACCTGTTCCAGTGTCTCACCAGCCTCAAATTAAAGGATTTCTTCCTAATGTCCAACCTAAATCTCCCCTTTTCCAAGTTTTAAACCATTTCTCTTTGTCCTTACACTACACACCTGTGTGTAAAAGCCCAGCTTTCTTGTAGGCCCCCTTCAGGTGTTGGAAGGTTGCTCTAAGGTCAGCTTGTCCCTCGTATGAGTGGGACATTGTGACTAAAGCAAGTTGTGGCTTGGTCAGGGAGTTTAATTAGTCTTTCCCAAGTCCAGGCTAATACCTTAGACTGTCTTTGCTGTTTCCCTGTTTGGCCTTGAAAATCTCCACCCATCACCAGTGGATATAGTGTCTTACACAGAAACTTGTTCCATAAAAAAAATGAACTGCAAGAGTTCAACAACAACCTGAGTCATAGCTGTGGGAAGCAAACTTGTCCACACAGGCCTGGAGGAGAAGGTCAAGGCAGACAGAGGCCAAAGCTGGAAGGTCTGGTTTTTATCTCACAGGGAAGAACATGACTCTGGTGGTCCTGACACCCCCAGGAAAGGAAAGCTTTGGGTTTTGCACCATCCATTAACAGTTGAAAGTGGAAAGCATGGAAGATGTTCTTTCAGAAGGATCTTTCTCATAGTTACACCTTGGCAAAAGCTTTACTTGTTTGGCTCTGAGCACCACACTTAGGTTTGAGGTCTTTTTGGCCATCCAGTAGTACAACAGAAGGACTAAAATGCCTCTAGTTGTAACCTGTGACTTTGAGAAGGGTGATTGCACTGGCTGAGGTTCTGAGCAAACACTATGAACTCCCAGGTGGTAGGTGCTCGTGCAACTTCCTAAAGAAGCAGACAGGACTGCATTCTGCTGGAGTCTGCCTTGCTGGGGTGGATAGGTTTGTGTTTTGAGGGTTTTTTTACAAGCTTGTGGTGGTGAAGGTACTTGAGCAGACTCACACCCAACTTCTGAATCCTGGGCTGGGTTAGATGCTGTGCTGCAGCAGTGGGGCAGCTCCAGGCATGCCCTGAGTAAAGCTTCTGGGAGCAGTAAACAGGGTGGAACCCAGGAGGAGGAGGATGGGGACCCTCCCATGGCCAGAGAGGTTTGGATTCCTGTTTTGAATTTGGCAGCTCTGCTCTCAGGACTTTTGACTCCAGCAAGACCTGGTCTGATGGTTGTCTGCTACACTGAGTGAGCAGAAAGGAAAAACAGAGCTGATGTTACAGATAAGGAAAGCAATTAAACCATCCTATAACCCTCTCTGTGCTTGAAGTGCTCTTTGCTTAGAAGGGACTTTTCTGTTCTCTGCTGAACTGGTTATCTTCAAAACCCAGTGAGACTTGAAACCAATAAAATGAAATATGAAAGAGAATTGAATGTTACATGTAATAACCTGCCTGTCACATCTCAATACCTCAGCCTGTGAACACAGGAAATGTTTGAAGTCTGATGTTAAGCTTGTTGCTGCCTGAAGTGTTCACAGAGAATCTCCTGCCCTGGGGGGTGCAGTTTGGTTTGCCAGTGCCTGCAGGATCAGGTTTGCCAGAGTTTAAGGAATGGAGACCTCTGTGTAGCTCCTGGGAGGTGGGCTTGACCTGGGAGAAGGGCATTGCTATCTCCCTTTCTTGGGATGCTTCCTGCCACCAGAGGGAGCTAATCAGATGTATCCATGGCACAGTTCCAGCCCTAATAGTGCTGGGATGTGCTCTGGGAACTGCACTGCCCTCCTGCCCTGCTGCAGTCCTGCTTCTCCACCAGCTCCATCTTAAACTAGGATTGAATTCCCTTTCCCTGGCAGTCGAACCACTCTGGGGAGGTGACAGAAGGCAGTTAGCTGGCTACTAACTTACCAGTGTTATTTCCTTATCTTTTCTTTGAAATTAATTGTAATCAGCCAGGTTGTGTAAATTCCTTCAGGTTCACAGTCTGTGCTGTGCTGGTGAGAGGTATTAAAGGGATTAGCCTGAGCTGTCTGGGTTTAGTAGCACATGGGGAAGCTTGAGGCATTCTAAGCTGCAGGGGTCTGGCAAAACAGAGTTAATCTTTACAGTATAAAAGTGAAAGCTGACTTGTTCCTCTGGGTTTGTTAGGTCTAAACTGAAGCTGCCACAAAAGACCATGTCCCTGTGGTCCTGGGTGAACAGGTCTGAAGAGCTGAGCAAATTCCAGAATCCTCTTTTTGAAGCCAACAGCCTTGTCATCTGGCCTTCTGTTGCCCCACAGAGCCTGCAGCTCTGGGAAGGTAAGCCAGGTTTGGTTTATTTCTGTTACAGGCACTTATTTATTTCGTGCCTACTTGTAAAGCTTCTGAAGTGCTCACTCCTGTTGCCTCTGCTGTCTCAGCTGATGGTAATCTCACTCCTTTTGAAATATTTTTGGCATGTGCCTTCCCTGGAGGCATAATGCTTTCTCCTTCTAAGGTTTGGTGTCATGCTGCTCTTTGCCAGGGAGCCTGCCTAGTACCATTGAAATTACTAGCACAAGATTTCTGTTGACACAGCCAAATTTCTAGATGTTCTGCAGGACTAAAGTTTTGCTCATTATCAACCAAATCTTTCCCCACTACCAAGTGAGTTGGCCAGGATAATCTGTGTGCAGTAGGCTCCCTGCTGCAGGAACTTTGTCTGTCCTATGGATGCTGAAGTGTTAATTACTGTGAAGCAAGCAAGGTGCAGACTGAATATGGATTGGCCTGATCAGGAGGTAAAAGGAATTTAAACCCCTCATATTTTATTTATTAAAGTTGTTTAATAGAACTGTGAACTCAGAGAGGAGGATCAGTATTTCTGAAGGCTGTTTATGAGAGAGGGAAAAGTAAAAGCCCACAGCTTGGACAGGGACACTCTGTGCTGGGTTAAGAACTGGCTGGAGGGCCAGGCCCAGAGAGTGGTGCTGAACGGAGCTGATCCAGTTGGCAGCCGGTCACTAGTGGTGTCCCCCAGGGATCAGTGTTGGGCCCAGTTCTGTTTAATATCTTCATTGATGATTTAGATGAGGGGATTGACTCCATCACCAGCAAATTCACAGATGACACTAAGCTGGGGGGGAGTGTGGATCAGCTGGAAGGCAGGAGGGCTCTGCAGAGGGACCTGGACAGACTGGAGAGTTGGGATGATCCCAACGGGATGAGGTTCAACACAGCCAAGTGCTGGGTCCTGCACTTTGGCCACAACAACCCCATGGGGAGCTCCAGGCTGGGCACAGAGTGGCAGAAAGGGACCTGGGAGTCTGGATTGCCAGGAAGCTGAACAGGAGCCAGCAGTGTGCCCAGGTGGCCAAGAAGGCCAATGGCATCCTGGGCTGTGTCAGGAACAGCGTGGCCAGCAGGTCCAGGGAAGGGATTCTGCCCCTGTGCTCAGCCCTGGGGAGGCCACACCTCGAGTCCTGTGTCCAGTTCTGGGCCCCTCAGCTCAGGAAGGAGATTGAGGTGCTGGCACGGGTCCAAAGGAGGCAACTGGGCTGGTCAAGGGACTCGAGCACAGATCCTGTGATGAGAGGCTGAGGGAGCTGGGGGTGTTGAGGCTGGAGAAGAGGAGGCTCAGGGGAGACCTCATCACTCTCCAACTCCCTGAAAGGAGGTTGCAGCCAGGGGGGGGTTGGGCTCTTTTGCCAGATGACTTTCAACAAGACAAGAGGGCAGGGTCTTAAGTTGTGCCAGGGGAGGGAAAGGTAAAAGAGAAACTGTATTCATAGTACTTGAGAGCTGATGGAATAGGGATAACGTTTCCTCCTTGTAACAAACCCCCCCTTCTGATTCCTGCTGTCTCTGGGTTTCCAGGTGTCTTTCTGCGGTGGAACAGACCCTCCAAGTTCATAGATGAAGCCCATGAAGAAATGATCAGCATTATCAAATATAACAAGGAACTTCAGGCCAAGGTTAATGCACTGAGGAGGCAGCTGGCAGAGATGGAAACAGATGATATGATGCAGGAGAACCTGTGAGCTGGCAGAGCTTTGCCTCAGGTCATCCCTTTCCAGTCACCCCACACACACACCTTAACTTAAAGACTAAACACGGAAAGTGCATGTGTTGCAGAGCCCTCTGGGTACAGCTGACCCTCAGCCCTCCTGCTGCTCAAACCTTCACTTCACACTATGGATCTCCCTTTTTGGGAGGGATTTCTGGTTTGTTTACAGAAGATGTACACAGCTGGGCACAGGGTCCTCTCTTGGCAGCTTTTCTGTCTCAAAATTGTGTCCAGTGTCAGCAGAAGCTGGAACTCTTACCTTCACCCAACTGTATGGATGACCAGGATGAGCCAAGAGACAGGATATTTCAAGTTTCTTTTGGACTTTTTTTTGGGTTTTGCTGAGCTCTCCAAACACTCAGCAGGATTAGAATACCAAGTTATGTACAGAGAGGTAAAGGCATTTAGTGTGAAAGCACCTTTTTCTCTCCAAGAGTGAGGCAGCTTAGTTGTTTAGTTTCCTAGGAAAGGTAGAAAATGATATGATCTAACTACAGGTTCTACCACTCCATGTGTTACTCTCAGCCTTCACATCTAACACTTTTTTTGGGGTTTTTGTGTGTAAGCATTGGCTTGGGAGCATTAAGTGGAATATCAAACCAGAGCAAGACATTACAGTGCAATACAGAACTGAAGTAGAGATTCTGCTGCTAATGTTTAAGCCATGGCCTTCAGGTGGAATTGCTCTTCATGGACAAATATCTCCTAAGGAATGAATTTATATTTTTAATTCTACCTGGAAAACAAAAATGTTAAGAAGTTGGTGGAGGTGTTCATTTGCAAAAGAGTGGCTTGGAGCTGTCCTTTTAACCAGAGCCAAGCTCTCCTCTTAAAACCTGGGACTGTGCTGGCTGGTTTTGTACATTTGAACAGGTTCACAGCATTGTGAGGATGCAGCACTTAAATCTACAGCTCAACAAAACACTCTTGCTCCACCTGGTGCAGTTTTTCCTCTCATGCTTTTACTGTACATTTTGTGAACCATCAAAAGCAGAACTTGAGAGTGAAGGTGATCTCACATACCAGGTAGCTGCTGGAAATTGGGGCTGTCACACTACAGAAGTGCTGATAGTTTAGATCATTTATAGCTGCTTAAAGGCTTTAGGGATAAACTTTTTTCTGCTCTTTTTATGAAAGCAGAGTTCTTCCTCAAGGTTTTTGGAGGGTTGTTTTTTTTTTTCCTCCTTAAAAAACAAAAAAGTGTCTGAAATACTGACTCACCTAGTCACTTGTTCAGCTTTATTCCATTGGTAGCTCCATGTGACTGAGAAGACATGAATTAATAACAGCACACATGGATAAGATTACTTGGAAAGGTGTTTGCTCTTAGCCCCTTTCTGCTGAGATGGAGGGAGCAGCTTTAGGTCAGGGTTTATCTCTTTGGAAACTGTTGAGCTTCCATGGCAATTTATGCTGGTTTGGAATGAAGCTGCCTTTATTTAAAAGCCCCTTCACCTAAAGATAGATGGATAGATGTGGAGGATTATTTTCATCTTGAGTTAACCTAAACTTAGTCCTGAAGTCATCTGGCTTAAAAAAACAAAAAGATCCCTTTTGAGCTGTTATTCACTTAAAGCAAAAGAATAACTCCCCCTCCTTACTTACAGTACCACTTCCTGCTGAGGTTTGGAGGGTGACACTCTTGTTCACTAAAACCTGACACAGGGAATGCTTCTCAGGGTGGCTGATGAGCTCTCCTGCCTCACAGGGGTGGCACAAGTTGGCTGTGCCTTCTTCTCACCTCTAAGCATTGGCTTCTGGAGCTGCCTTCTGGGTAAATTACAAATGTAAGCCTTTAAAATAATGTCTGTGGCTTCTGCACCTGCCTGGATGTTGTCACCTTGGCCAATTCAGGATTTCTACTCTGCATCTGAAAGAGATTTGCCACTAGCCAGATGGGAAGGATTCAGCAAGCACTGTTTTCTCCATAAGAGACTCTACATAAAACACACTTCAAGGTTATGTAATTTCCCAACATAGCAATTACACATTGAGCTGAATAACAGAGAAGCAAAGAGGGTGGGTTTTGATCTAATTGCCTGCCTGCTCTTAGTCTCTCATGCAAACTGCAGGAAATTGGGTAACCAGCTGAAGCAGCCAAGAAAAAGCAGCAAATTCTCTCCAGGCTGGCATTTCACCCTCAGCTCATGTTTCAGGACCCAATCCACACTCAAGTGCTGGGTGCTTGCCTTGGAGGAGCAGAGTTGTGGGGGAACAACCTTCATGTCAAACTGGTACTGTCCTCCTCAGCAGCCACAGCAGCTTCTTCCCTGCTTCCTCTGCCCCTGCATCACCTGCAGACAGAAGGAGCTGGAGGCTAAAGTTAACCTGCAAATAATCATCTTCCATGAGAACAACACCTGGAGCTGTCCTGCAAGGAATTATTGCACCTGATGGAGTTGAGACCAAGATGTGTGGAGTCTCCTGCAGGTCCTGGTGGGAGAAGACAATCCCCAAACCTCTTGTGTTAAGCTACTTGCATGTCCCCTTATCCCACCTCCTCATTCCCAGGGCTTCCCAGGCTCCAGTCTGGTGGCCACTGGCTAACACACACCAGAGCACTCCAGTGCTTTGCTTCCCTGCTCCCCCCACCCTATTTATTCACATATTTAATATTGATGAGCAGCTGGATTCCTCTTAGAGGGGGATTTCTGCTGGACTTTGCCCTGTGGAGTCACCAACACCTTGTCTGCAGGTTACCCTTCTCTTCCTGAGCTGTAAGTGCTGGGGCAGTGCTCAGCTTCAGCCTCACAGCCTTGCAGCCCCCCTGCTTCTGCTCTTTTGCACATAGCTGTTGATATAATAAGCTGGACACTTGAGGAGCCCCTTCCTCAAATTTGGGGGCCAATCACTGCAGACACTCTGCCATTTACCAAAAAAAAAAAAAAAAAACCACAAAAAAACAAACAAAAAGAAGGGAAAAGGAACTAAGGAACTCACTTGCACAGTTTTCATAAGGGAACGATATGTACCTTCAATATTTTGATTGTATTGGATCAAACTCTTGAATGTGGCAACCAGTTGAAGTGCACTGTTGTCCATGTGGCAGATGATACAACTGAAATTGCACTGTGCAGCATCTTGGCATCTCGTGTGCTTTGCTAAAGCCTCAGGAAGTGCTGTCATGTACAGGTTCCTGGAGGAGGGCAAAAATGTCTCAACTAGCACCCCATTTTTGATTTTTTTTTTTTTTATTTTTGGTTTATTTTTTTATAAGTGTGTGACATTGAATAGCACTGTGTGATGTGTGCTCTGTATCTGTTAACAAGTACAAATCCAAGTGATGAGTCCAAACTTCTAGAATAGCTTTTTGGACTTGGCTGCTGCATCAGTCTTGATTTATTTTATTTGTTTTGTTAATTTTTTTTTTAATGAAACAAATAACAGGGCTGGGAGTTGTGCAGTAGTGTTAGATGTATGCTCTATGTGTACAGAATCCCAGCTGCTGTGGAGCTGAATATATTGTGACCAAAAAAATAATAAAATAATAAGGTTAACAGATCTTGAGAAAAAACCTATCATGGCTCAAATTGCTCAGCTGTTTGAGTGGAGAAAAAGCAGACACAAAGTTGCTGTATAATTTGCTGTAGATAACATTGAGAATGTCATAGCCATGTCTGTTCAGATTAAAACCTTAAAGACTCTAAAAAAGTTCTTTCATTACAGTGCTGAGTCTTTATTAGTGCTGCCTTTGCTTTCCACTGGGGGGGATGTCTGTGTGTCACCTCTTACCTGAAATTCTGCTTCTTTTCAGCTCATGTGTGTTTTCTTTTACAGCTGTGGTGGTAGCAGAGGGGTTTGTGCTGCAAGGAAAGGTTGAAGCCCTGAGGTTGTGCATGGCTTGCAGAGCTCTGCTCCTGGGGTTTTGGTCCTTGGACACCAGCTCTGACCATATGATGGATAAAACATTCAGGTAGCTGAGATTTTTTTGCTTGGATTGAGCTCTTAAGGGAGGCAAGCTGATGTCTTCAAAGGGGAATGGTTTGGACTTGAAGCAAAACCTTGCGAGAAGTCCATCAGGAGAGCTGGAGTCATGGTTACCTGTTGGGTTTGGATGGGGTGTTTTGGTGCACTTGCCAGCTGAAGGAGAAGAGGAAAAAAGGTGGTTTCTGGGCTGTGATGACTCCTGAGTGGTGCTAAGGAGCTTCTGAGACAAGGACTGGTATCTTGTAGCCAAAATTGTGCCAGGGATGATCCTGTAGTGGTTGTACTGCAGAAGGTGCTGTGTCCTCATTTACAAGAAGGACCCCTCAGAAGAACACAACACTTTTGCAAGGAAAATATTCCCCTTACTCAGGGTCATTTTTATTTTGTTACAACAAAGTGTGTGGGGTTTTTCCCAGCTGAAGGTGTACCCAGCCCAGGTGAAACACTGGCCCAAGTGTCCCAGAGAGGTGGTAGAAGCCCCATGGGTGGAAACATTCCAGGTGAGGCTGGAAAGGGCTGTGAGTAACCAACCTGATCTGGTTGCAGATGTCCCTGCAAGGGAGTTGGGACTAAATGACCTTTAGAGGTTCCTTCCAACCCAAACCACCCTCTGGTTCTGTGAAACAGCACTTGGGGAACAGTCTGGGAACCATGAAACCTCTTGGATCTCTCTGGAGAAACTGGGGATCACTGGGCTGTCTGCTTCCCTGCAGCAAGATTCATGGGCACTGCAATTCCTCTGGAAGGTGAAGAATTTATGTGGCTTTTGGCATCTCAGCAGATGGAGACTGAGTGTCTGAGCTGCCCTGCAGCTCCTGCAGTCCCATGTGATAGCACAGGGAGAGTGCTGAAGGTTTTGATGTGAAAAGATTGATATTCAGTCCTTAGTAGTGCAAACTGTATTCACAAGTCAGAGCTGGGTCTATTTTAAAATATGTTCAGCTAGAAAAATCAGGCTGTACAGCCTGATGTGGTTTCAATTTAAATTTTTTGGAGGGGAGAAAGTAACTATGGGATCAAGTGTTCAGATTTCTTTTTATTTAAATTCTGTTCTCACATTTTTATGTAAGCATGGGTAAGAAGGCATCAGTAGTCCAGTAGTTTAAAACTTAATGTATGAAGGTTCTGGAGTGTTCAGAAGGCCATAAAGCTGCCTCTTGGATTCAGACTATGATTAAGATCATAAAATAACAGAATGGCTTAGGTTAGAAGGGACCTTAGACATCATCTGTCTACTTCAACATATGGTCAGGGACACCTCCCACAGCCCAGGATGCTCCAAGCCCCATCCAGCCTGGGCTGAGACACTGCCAGGGATGGGGCAGCCACAGCTTCTCTGGGAAACCTGGGCCAGGGTCTCACCACCCTTGTGCTAAAGAATCATAGAATCATAGAATTGGCTGGGTTGGAAGGGACCTCAGAGATCATCAAGTCCAACCCTTGAACCACCCTTGTGGTTGCTAGACCATGGCACTCAGTGCCACATCCAGTCTCTTTTGAAATATCTCCAGACACGGAGAATCCACTACTTCCCTGGGCAGCCCATTCCAATGCCTGATCACCCTCTCCAGAAAGAAATTTTTTCTAATCTCCAACCTAAACCTCCCCTGGCACAACTTGAGACCCTGCCCTCTTGTCTTGCTGAGAGTTGCCTGGGAAAAGAGCCCAAACCCCCCCTGGCTCCAGCCTCCTTTCAGGGAGTTGTAGAGAGTGATGAGGTCTCCCCTGAGCCTCCTCTTCTCCAGCCTCAACACCCCCAGCTCCCTCAGTCTCTCCTCAGAGGGTCTGTGCTCGAGTCCCTTCACCAGCCTGGTTGCTCTTCTCTGGACCTGCTCCAGCACCTCAATCTCCTTCCTGAGCTGAGGGGCCCAGAACTGGACACAGGACTCAAGCTGTGGCCTCCCCAGGGCTGAGCACAGGGGCAGAATCCCTTCCCTGGACCTGCTGGCCACACTGTTCCTGAGACAGCCCAGGATGCCATTGGCCTTCTTGGCCACCTGGGCACACTGCTGGCTCATGTTCAGCTTCCTGTCAATAACTTATTCCTGAGATCCAATCTAACCCAATTCTTCAGTTTAAAACCATTTCCCTTTGTTCCATTGCTGGACACTCATGAAAAGTCCCTCTCCAGCCTTCTGTAGGTTCCTTTCAGATATTGGGGGGCAGCTCTAAGGTCCTCCCTGAGTCTTCTCCAGGGTGAACAATCCCAGCTCCCTCAGCCTCTCCTCATAGCAGAGGTGCTCCATTCCCTGGATCATCTTTGTGGCTCTCCTCTGGACTCATTACAATGAATCTTTGTCCTTCTTATGGTGGGGAGACCAGAACTGGACATTGTACATGATACCACTCATAAAACCACCCTTCCTTTGAAGAGCTTGGACTGTACAAGCAGGTTTATTCAGGGCAGCTCCAGTGGGTTCAGATTTGCATGTAAAATAAGATGTTTTGATTCAGGGTGTAGAAACACCTGATGGGAGGGAGTGGAGAAGGCTCTGCCTGATGCTGGGACTGTGATTCACCTCAACTCTGGCCTGGCTTCCCAAGCTTTCCATTCCCAAGCTTCCCTTCCTTCACTCATTTGCCATGGGATCTGTCCCATCTTGCCCCTTTCTAACCTGTTCCCCAACTCTGAGGCTTTGGAGGGTCAGGAACAGGAAGGTGATTCCATCCTTCCAAACTTCATGAGAAGCAGCAGCCTGGCAGGGAAAGCAGTGAACTGCAGATGGGATGATGTCCATGAACTTTCCTCATGAGATATTCGTAGAATCATAGAATTGGCTGGGTTGGAAGGGACCTCAGAGATCATCAAGTCCAACCCTTGATCCACTCCCCCTGTGGTTCCCAGCCCATGGCACTCAGTGCCACATCCAGGCTCTTTGGAAAGATCTCCAGACACGGAGAATCCACTACTTCCCTGGGCAGCCCATTCCAATGCCTGATCACCCTCTCCAGAAAGAAATTCTTTCTCATCTCCAACCTAAACCTCCCCTGGCACAACTTGAGACCCTGCCCTCTTGTCTTGCTGAGAGTTGCCTGGGAAAAGAGCCCAACCCCCCCCTGGCTCCAACCTCCTTTCAGGGAGTTGGAGAGAGTGATGAGGTCTCCCCTGAGCCTCCCCTCTTCTCCAGCCTCAACACCCCCAGCTCCCTCAGCCCTTCCTCACAGGACTTGTGCTGGATCCCTTCACAGCCTCCTTGCTCTTCTCTGGACCTGCTCCAGGACCTCAATCTCCTTCCTGAGCTGAGGGGCCCAGAACTGGACTCAGGACTCGAGGTGTGGCCTCACCAGTGCTGAGTACAGGGGCATAGCTTGTTCTCTCTGCTTCCCAGGAGCCTTGCCTGGTTCAAGTCATGCTCAAGGCTGTTCTGCACCATCCCCACTCATGGTCAGGGCTGCAACTCCTTGCAGATGGGATTGGCTATTTCACCAGGTCCTTGACTGCTCAGATAGAGGAGAGGGATGATCTTTCAGTTGCTAATTCATTCCCTTTGTATCTCAAACTTCCCCTTCTGGAAGGGGGAAGGTTGAATTAGATGATCTCTGGAGGTCCCTTCCAAATATTTGGTGATTCCCTGATTCTAAGTTTGCATCCTTGCAGTGGCTTTTCTGCCTGAAGAGCTCCTGAGAATTGTTCTCCCTTCCTTAGCTCCTGGTTTCTGGTGTTCCCACCCTTATTGTGGTCACCAGCTCAGTGGCAGGGTAAAACCCATGAGGTCCTACATCCTACAGCATTTCTAAGCCAGGTTCTGCTTCCTAAAACAACACTGAGAAGAGATGGCCACCCCCTCCCCATCATGTATGTGCAAAATCCTAACTGGCTTCACCAGCTGAGGTCTCAGCCCAGCAGACCTGAAGACCTGGTTGGTCTTTGATGTAGAAACCAATGTAAGGGTGGCTTTGTTCAGTCACAGAATCATCCAGGTTGGAAAGGACCCCTGAGATCATCGAGCCCAACCCTTCATCCACTACCACTAGGATCAAGAAGCTCCTTCCAGAAGATCTTCACTGCTATGGGGCTTGCAGGAATCATATTTGTGCAGCCTGCACAGCCTGACAGCCACCACACCATGCTTCCAAACTGGAGATACACCCTATCAGGATGCACACATTGACAGCCCCAGCTCTTCAGGGAGCTCCAGTGCAGCTTCTGGCATTTCATGAGAGTTTGCTGGCTGATTTTGTGCAGGAAATGGGTGAAACCATTCCAAGAAGAAAACTCAACCTGTCAACATACCTGTTTTTCTTAGTAAGAGAATAATCAGTGGAGCTGCCATGTCCTCAGCAAGGATCCCACTGACACTCAGATGCTGTTAGATTCTTCAGGTGAAAACTAAAACAGTCTTGAAAAGGGAATTTGCTTGATACCAGGGACATTGAGCTGGGATAGGATGACACTTCCACTGGAGATTTTTCTTTTTATGCTCTTTTGGAGCACAGAAGGTAAATTTCTACACAGGAAAAGAATGCAAGACTGGATGTTCCTTGGGTCATTAACCTGGGTCATCTCAGCCACAGGAATGTGTCCTGTGAGCTGACAAGCTGTCTGAAGGAAACACAATCCTGTTTCCCCTTCCCATATCCTCCAAAGCTCCTTGTGCTGAGGTTTTGGAGCTGTGCTTACAAATCCTTTCTCTTCATTTTCCTTCCTGTGGAAATGATTTACCTTGGAAGCACCTCTGTGGGTATTTCACATCAACAACAGAGAAAACAACTTTTAAAAACCCTTTTCTTACCCCCAGATGCATCACTGTAAAATAGGATCTGGGCTTTCAGGTGCCTTCCAAGCCAGATAGATAGCAGCTGTCTTGGTGCCTCTGGACTGTCCCAGGTTATAGTTTGGATCATCCAGTGCTGATCTCCTGGATGTTTCTTTCCCCAGGGATGGATGGTGCACAGGTAACCGGAGCAAAGAGTTGCCCTGGGGGTACAATGAAGGCCCAGAAGGATATAGGATATATAGAATCAAACATGATTCCTATAAGCCCCATTCCAGTGAAGATCTTCTTGACTGGACAAAGCCACCCCTACACTGGATTTCCTCATCTTGCCCACCTCAGTGCTGAGTCTCCTTCTCTTCTGCTTCTCAGCCCATCATATCCTATTTTTTGGCCCCCTCTGTTGTCCTTCTCCTCCCTGGCCCATCTCTGCCTGCTTTACCCAAGAGCCAATGTCCTGAGCTCCCTCTTCTTGTTTGCAGACAGTTTTTGGGGGTGACACACCCCAAATTGATGTGATTAACACTGGATTGCTCCATCCCTGGAGGTTTCTAAGAAGAGACTGGATGTGGCACTCAGTGCCATGGTCTGGGAACCACAGTGGCAGTGGATCAAGGGTTGGACTTGATGATCCCAGAGGTCCTTTCCAGCCTGGATGATTCTGTGATTCCATGGATGGAAACAACAAGGACAACGTTGTATGTTTCCTGGGGAGCACTGGCAGAAGGGTTTCACTTGTCCAAAACTGCAGGAGCCCAGTAACATGGCATGGTTTGGTGCTGTCCAGCCCCTCCTGATTTCCTAGACAACTGGGAAAGCTGTAGGTAGCCAGAAGTTCTTAATGAGTAGCCAGGAAGGGACTGGAAAGCCTGGAGCAGTCTGTGTGAAGCATTTGGATTTCCATCTGATCCCTTCTCAAGCTTTCTAAAACTCTCAGCAGCTTTCTGGTGTGCTGGGTTATTGCAACCTAGGAAGCAGAGCTCCACATGGGAATCCCACTCCTAAATAGATTTTCCTGCTCTTTTTGGCTGAGGGAGGAGGTGACTTCTGAAGTAGAAGATGCTGCTGGTCAGGGGAAGCTTCTGTGTGGTTCCCCATGGGAATATTGTGATTATGTGGATCAGTGGGATGTCCCCTGGAGAGGACAAGCTGCTGGCAAGCAGGACATTGGGTTTGATGGATCATGGATTTTATGGATCATGGCAAGCCCTAAGCAATAGATGGAGCTGGCAGTGACTGATTCCAGACAGAAGTTGACTGAGTCCTCCTTTCCTTGGGCTGATCATCACAAGGCTTCTCACTTCCAACAACATCTACACAATCAGACTCCACCATTCCAGACCCTTCCCCTCTTTCTTCTGCTGAGCTGTACTTCTAGCAAACAATGCTACTGCTTTTTTTTCCCCCAATCATTCCAAACACTTCTATCTTTCACAGCCATAACCAGCAATAAACTCCCCAAGGAATCCTGAAGAGCAAAGGCTTTGAGATAAGATTAGCTTGCTGCAGAGAAGGTCATAAGGTTTTTGTTTCCTTTCCCTCCTGCTTATGAATTTCACCCCTTGGGAGGTTGGGGGTTGTTATATAACAGATATGTATATGCTATATATGTTATATATATATATAAATATAGTATATATTATATGTTACATATATATATTATATATAGTGTATGTATTATATATGAGCTATGTATAATCAGAGGCCACCCAAGTATATATGAAGCAGGAGAATAACTCAGTGTGGATACTACCAGCTTACCAGAATTTTAAAAGCAAATGGCTGAGTTTGTCAAGGCCACAGAAATTAATGGCAAGTGACTGTAAATGTGTGGGATATGACAATCATAGAATCACAGAATGGTTTAAGTTGGAAAGGACCTTAAAGCTCATCCAGTTCCAAACCCCTGCATGGTCAGGGACACCTCCCACAGCCCAGGTTGCTCCAAGCCCCATCCAACCTGGGCTGAGACACTGCCAGGGATGGGGCAGCCACAGGGATGTGATGTGGGGCAGGTGGGGGCAGTGATGCACAGAGGAAAAATCAAACTGCTTTGATATGTCAGTGGCTCTATGTTCCTCATATCAGTTCCCAGTAGAGACCAGGAATGCAAGTAATTAGAAGAAAGAACAGGAAACCCCATTGCATTGTTTTCCTTGATAAATTCTAGGAACTTTAGCCAAAAATATTTGGGCTCTCTATTTGCCCCTTTTTTTTGATTTTCCCATTTCAGAGAGTAAGGTTTTTACCTCCTTCCAGAATCACAGAGTCATAAAATGGTTTGGGTTGGAAGGGACCTTAAAGCTCATCCAGTTCCAACCCTCTGCATGGTCAGGGACACCTCCCCCAGCCCAGGGTGCTCCAAGCCCCATCCAACCTGGGCTGAGACACTGCCAGGGATGGGGCAGCCACAGCTTCTCTGGGAAAACTGGGCAACCAGGGGCTCAGCACTTCTCCCCTCTTCCAATCTGAAACCATCCCCCCTCATACTTTCACTCCAAGCTCTTGTCCAAAGTTCCTCCCCAGCTTTCCTGGAGCCCCTTCAGGCACTGGAAGGTGCTCTAAGGTCTCCCTGGAGCCTTCTCTTCTCCAGGCTGAACAACCCCAACTTTCATCCTCTTCTCATAGCAGAGGTGTTCCATCCCTCTGGTCATCTTTGTGGTCTCCTCTGGATTCATTCCAAGAGCTCCAGGTCTTTCTTGTAGTGAAAGGCTCCAGAACCAGACACACTACTCAAGGTGGGGGTCCCACAGGAGCGGTGTAGAACAGGAAGCAAAATAGAGAGGGAAAAAGAAAAAAGATACCATGTGTGGCCCAGGATGTCCTTCAGCTGTAAATGAGAGAGATCTGTGAGTGTCTTGTGGGATAAGAGCTGCTGCTGGAGAGAAGAAAACTGCACTAGGGTGAGTTTTGCTTGATTTGCTGTATTTGCTTTTCTGTTCTTAGCTCAGAGCCCAGAGAAGAGAGCAATAGCTGCCTAACTACAGCAAGGAGGGAATGGAGACCTCACAGAACTTTGCAAACTAACCCTGGAGCCAAGAAGACCAGTGGCACCCTGGCTTGTACCAGCACTGGTGTGGCCAGCAGGAGCAGGACAGGGATTGTCCCCCTGTGCTGGGCACTGGTGAGGCTGCACCTCTAATCCTGGGGTCAGTTTTGGGTCTCCTGGGACAAGAAGGACATTGAAGGGATGGAGCGTGTCCAGAGAAGGGGAATGGAGCTGGGGAAGGGTCTGGAGCACAAATCTGACCAGGAATGGCTGAGGGAGCTGTGGGTGTTGATCCTGGAGCAGAGGAGGCTGAGGGGAGACCCTGTGGCTCTCTGCAACCCCCTGAGAAGAGGTTGGAGCCAGGGGGGGTCGGGCTCTGCTCCCAAGGAACAAGGGATGGGACAAGAGGAACTTTGGGCCTCAAGTTGTGCCAGGGGAGGTTTAGGTTGGAGTTGGGGAACAATTTCTCCCTGGAAAGGCTTGTCAGGGCCTGGCCCAGGCTGCCCAGGTCAGGGCTGGAGTCCCCATCCCAGGAGGGATTTCAAAGCCCTGGAGATGTGGTGCTGAGGGACATGGGGCAGGGGTGGCCTTGGCAGTGCTGGGTTAATGATGGGTTTGATGATCTTAAAGATCCCTGTGTCCCCTCACAGCTGGGATGCTGTGATTCCCCGGTGTCCCCAAGGCCACCAGAATCTCCCTCCATCGCGCCGCGCTCCGCCCACCGCCATCACCCCCCCCTCCATTAGAGAACATGACATCATGCCTGCATGGCGTCACTCTGACGTCACACCACTCCCCCGACCCCAATCCCCTCCCCTCCAGGCGGTACCGTGTGGCCTCAGCTCCTCCTACCCTGCAGCCGCGGCACCTCTCGGGGCGCGGTACCGGGCGGGCGGTACCGGCAGCGGAGGAGACGGCGGCAGCGGCGGGGGGAGTGCGGAGAGGTCCGCGAGTGAGCGTGGGGCCGAGGCGCCGGACCGGGTGTGTGTGGCCGGACCGGGTGGTGGGGCCGGTCCGGGTCGGTGGGGCCGAACCGGGACTGTGGGGCTGGATTGGGTCGGTCGAGCCGTACCAGGGCGGTGGGACTGGATCGGGGCTGTGGAGCTGGACCGGGGTGCTGAGGGGCTGGACCAGGTCTGCGGTACCGGACTGGGTCTGCGGGACCCGACTGGGCCTGTGGGGCCGGACCGCAGCTGTGGGGCCGCATGGGGTCTGTGGGGCCGGACCTCTCTGTAGGGCTGGACCGGACCGCGGCTGTGGGGCCGGACCGGGGCTTTGCGGTCGGATCTGGGCTTTGCGGTCGGATCGGGGCTGTGGAATCGGATCGGAGCTGCGGGGTCGGATCGTGGCTGTAGGACCGGATCGGAGATGTGGGACCGGTTCCCCGCTCGCCGTCTCCGAATGAATGAGGTGGGGGAGGGTGCGGAGCGCTGCCTGCCCTCCCCTCCCCACCCGCGGAGGGACCCGCGTCCTTCCCGCCCCTCTCTCCGCCCCGAGCATCGCCCCGGGAGAGGCTTCGGTCCTGGAGCGATGTCCCGGCCTCTTTGTCCATGGAAGCTGTGGCTGCCCCATCCCTGGCAGTGTCTCAGCCCAGGTTGGATGGGACTTGGAGCACACTGGGCTGGTGGGAGGTGTCCCTGACCATGGCCAGGGCTCGGGATTAGGCGATCTTCAAGGTCCCTTCCAACCCAAACCAATCTGGGATTCAGTCTGTGGATTCCTGGTGTAAGGTTGCTCTCTCCTTATCCCCTCCAAGCGCATCAGGTCATTCAGTAGCTGTTACAATTTATCTGGTTTTTTTGGTTGGTTGGTGAGGTCAGATGTCCAGCTGGTCCCTTGGCAGCTCAAGCTGACCTGGTTCCTTTCCAAGGGGGTGAGGTGCCACCCCTCTGTCCTGTGTCACCTCTGTAAAACAGGACGCCAAGGTTGTGCCTCTGTGTGTGTGTGCTCAGGTTATTTGAACTCAGCTTAACCAACAGCTGCCTGCTGGAGGGGACAGCACAAGCCCAGCCACCCCTCATGGGACATCTCTCCTCCCAGGGGACACCAGGAGGGATGCTGAGTCCCCTCACCTCAGAGGAAATGCCAACAGTGGAGGTGTGATGGCTTTGGTCTCTCCACCTCTCCAGGCTGCATTAAGTGTTGGTTGAATTGGGGCTATCCCTGAGTTGTTGCAGCTCGAATGCTCCTAGATGCAGAGATCCAGTGGACTTTGCAGCACTTGGGAATAAGGCTTTTCCATGGGATAGGCAAGGTGGCATGTTCTTCACCATCTGGATGCCCAATGTAGGCAGTATCTTTCCATTTGAGCCCTTCTTGATATAGCTGAAAAAAACCCAGATGATCTTTCCATGTCTGAAGGAGAAACTCTGTGTTCCCAACTAGTGGTTGGGAAGCTGTAAGATCCCGTGGCTTGAAGAGTGCCTTAACTTTCTTGGAAAGCAGCAAGTTATGGACTTCTTTGGTTAAGAGGGAGCCCCATGGTGTCTCAACAGCTGTGCAGCCCCCAGGAATTCGAAATTCGAAAGCCTTCCTTTGACAGTAAGCTGAACAGGAGCCAGCAGTGTGCCCAGATGGCCAAGAAAGCCAATGGCATCCTGGGCTGTGTCAGGAACAGCGTGGCCAGCAGGTCCAGGGAAGGGATTCTGCCCCTGTCCTCAGCCCTGGGGAGGCCACAGCTTGAGACCTGTGTCCAGTTCTGGGCCCCTCAGCTCAGGAAGGATATCGAGGTCCTGGAGCAGGTCCAAAGGAGGGCAACCAGGCTGGTGAAGGGACTCGAGCACAGACCCTATGAGGAGAGGCTGAGGGAGCTGGGGGTGTTGAGGCTGGAGAAGAGGAGGCTCAGGGGAGACCTCATCACTCTCTCCAACTCCCTGAAGGAGGTTGGAGCCAGGGGGGGGTTGGGCTCTTTTCCCAGGCAACTCTCAGCAAGATAAGAGGGCAGGGTCTCAAGTTGTGCCAGGGGAGGTTTAGGTTGGAGATGAGAAAGAATTTCTTTCTGGAGAGGGTGATCAGACATTGGAATGGGCTGCCCAGGGAAGTAGTGGATTCTCCGTGTCTGGAGATATTTCCAAAGAGCCTGGATGTGGCACTGAGTGCCATGGGCTGGGAACCACGGGGGGAGTGGATCAAGGGTTGGACTTGATGATCTCTGAGGTCCCTTCCAACCCAGCCCATTCTATGATTCTATGAAATAATTTGGGAGCTTTGAGGTTGGTTTGTGACTTTGCCTTCCTCCCTCTTTCCCTTTTTCTTTGGAGCTTGCCATTGTGGGGTTTTTTTCCAGACCAGACCCACTGTCTGTCTACTAGTTCTACTATGTTCTACTAGTAACCAACACATAAGAAATTATTGGCCTCTATAAATACATGTTTGTCTTTTCTATGAGCAACAGGTTATTGCTGCCTACATAGCACATTGGAGGTCTTGCAGAAGAAAAGCAGCTTGATGAATGTCATTTTATGAACCCCCTTCCTCTCCCAGCTCTTTTTTCTCTCCCCCCTGCTTTAATCTTTTTACAAAACTCCAGTTTCTTGCTGTCCAAGGGAGATCATTGCTTTCCATTGGAGCCACGTATTTGCTGCCACACTAATCCTTCACAGGGCCACCAATTACTTTAGAACCTCTCCTCCAGTCATGACCCTCTGGTTCTGAGAGTTAAAGGAGCTGCCTGCCCAGCTCCAGAGCCCTATCACAGAGTTACAGACATTTCAAAAATGCAAGGAAATGTGAGCAAAGTGATAGATAGATAGATAGATAGATAGATAGATAGATAGATACATAGATATCCCTGGCTGCTGCTGCTCTCACATGCACACTCTTTTTTTTTCTTTTTTTTTTTTTTTTCTTGAATGTGTGGGACAACTCCTACTTTCTGGCAGGTTTTGATTGGCTTTCAAAAGAGGCAGTGTCCTATAAATCTGCCATCTCTGCTCCCACTGCTGCTCTGTCACCAGCTGTGGGACAGGTGAGTACAGAAGAGGAAAAATTCCTGTGTGTTTTGCAACCCCCCCAGCAGTGGGGTTGTTGGTTTGAGTTTAGTGGGGTGGAGAAAATAATTCCCAAGTTTCTGGGTAAAACATGCTCTTTATGCTTGCTCTGCAAACCAGAAAAGCTGGTTTCTGCTACCAGCTTGGGCTGATGTATAAAACCAGTGGCTGAAAAAACTAGGCAGAAGATAATATGGGGAGGGAGGATTAAAAAAGAAATATATGGGGTTTTTTTTTCCTTTCCAGTTCCTAATGGTACAGAAAGATTCCTGTTTGGGATAGTAAGGGAAAGAAACTTACTGAAAAATGTTAAAAGTTAAATGAATGCTCTTTTTCCCAGAGCTGCTAATAGCTTCTTGAAGTTATTTCAAGTAGGAAACTGATCTAGCAAAAAAACTTTCCTCTCCAAGTTGCTTTTGGAAAGTAATACTGTGTTGGGACTACCATTATCTAATGGTTGGTTTGGGGAAGTGTTTTTAAGGGATGCTATTAATGTCTTTATATATCTGTGACCTTGCTGGCAAATTACAGAATCTAAGAGCTACTCACACCATTTCCCCCCCTCTCTTCATATTTGAAATAGCAATAAATATGGGGGGGAGGGTTGAAAAAAAAATATATATGGGTTGTGTTTTTTTTTTCCTTTCCAGTTCCTAATGGTACAGAAGGATCCCTGTTTGGGATAGTAAGGAAAAGAAACTTACTGAAAAATTAATTTTTTTTTTGCATGAGTTAAATGAATGCTCTTTTTCCCAGAGCTGCTAATAGCTTCTTGAAGTTATTTCAAGTAGGAAACTGGTCTAGCAAAAAACCTTTTCTCTCCAAGTTGCTTTTGCAAATTAATGCTGTGTTGGGACTACCATTATCTTATGGTTGGTTTGGGGAAGTGTTTTTAAGGGATGCTATTAATGTCTTTATATATCTGTGACCTTGCTGGCAAATTACAGAATCTAAGAGCTACTCACACCATTTCCCTCCCTCTCTTCATATTTGAAATAGCAATAAATATGGGGGGGAGGGTTGAAAAAAAATATATATGGGTTGTTTTTTTTTTTCCTTTCCAGTTCCTAATGGTACAGAAGGATCCCTGTTTGGGATAGTAAGGAAAAGAAACTTACTGAAAAATTAATTTTTTTTTGCATGAGTTAAATGAATGCTCTTTTTCCCAGAGCTGCTAATAGCTTCTTGAAGTTATTTCAAGTAAGAAACTGATCTAGCAAAAAACCTTTCCTCTCCAAGTTGCTTTTACAAATTAATGCTGTGTTGGGACTACCATTATCTTATGGTTGGTTTGGGGAAGTGTTTTTAAGGGATGCTATTAATGTCTTTATATATCTGTGACCTTGCTGGCAAATTACAGAATCTAAGAGCTTCTCACACCATTTCCCTCCCTCTCTTCATATTTGAAATAGCAATAAATATGTTCCATGGGTGGGATTTTTGCACAGAGCTGTGCTGTTTGCTTTTTATTCTCTCTCTGGTATAAAATGTGTTCTCTGTTTGTTTGAGTCAGCCTGGACTTGCAAGGAAATTCTTAGCTTAAGCCTCTGTGGTTTCAATCCAGGTGAACCAGCCCAGTAAGTGGGGAACCAGTTTGATCCTTGGCAGGTTTAATAGCAACAAACTTTAGTTTATACTTTGTAGAGCTCCAAATGCCTTTTCAGGTACTTTAAGGGGAGATTTTCTGCTGCAAAATCCAGTCCAGTGCTGTAAGAGTTTTTATTATACCATACTGAGACAAGAAAGGATTATCATGGCTCTTTAAAGGGTTAACACTGCCCTTCATCACTCTTAATTCAGTTTTTTAGGGGAAAACATGTCTGATAAGGTTGAATTGTTTGGATATGTGTCTGCCTGCTGCCTTCTTGCCTGGCACATTGAATTTTTTTGCACCTATTTGCTCATTTCAAGTAAGCTTGTCAGGGACTGGGTCTTAAAACCAGCAAGAACACATCTGCTCTGCAGGATGCAGGAGAAGAAAACCTCACCAGTACGTTGGCTGAGCATCAGAGAGTGGCTGAGGTTGGAGGGGACTTCTGGAAGTCACCTCAGGCAGGGCCACCCAGAGCCAGTTGCCTGAGACCACATCCAGGTGGCTTTTAAGTGTTTCCAAGGACAGAGATGCCACCACCTCTGTGGGCAACCCTTTTATTTCATTTTGTGCCTGTGGCCTGGCTCTGGGCACCACTGCAAAGGTCCTGGTTCTGCTGGTTCCTCTCTTCAGGTATTTAATGAAATCCCCTCCAAGGGATTCTCTCCTCCAGGTAGAAGAATCCCAGCTCTCCCAGCCTTTCCCCATGGGAAGGTCCATGCCCTTCAGCATCTTGGAGGCCCACCAGCAATATATGCAGAATTAATTAATACTAATGAATTAAGGGAGGAGAAAGAGACCATAAGCTCTTAGACAGCAGTTGGGTTACCTCTGAGATCAGGTTCTGAGGAACCAGAGCTGCTTCACTTCCAGAGCTCAAGGAATTCCTTGTTTGCTCTGGTTTGGGAAGAGAAGTTAGATGGAGGTATTTAGGGTTGGTGGATAACAAGGAGGCTTGTGGAAAGCCTGGAGAAGACAGGGATTGGTTCTGCAGCTCTGGGACAGGAGGGGCACAGCTCTGATAAACCTACAGACTGATCCCTTCTGATGGGTTTGGGGCTTTGAGATGCAGCACAGGTTTGGGGAATTCATTCAGTAACTGAGCATGTTTCCCAAGGGAACATAAAGTGAGGAAAAGCCCAAGCAGGGGGTGAAAGATACACCCCAGAATAAGTCTCTTTGATCAGTTTAAATATGCAAAAAGGGCTTTTTAATAATGGATTTTGGGGGAAGGGTATCTGATTAAGCACATGATGGTTGGTTCAGCAAATCTTCTCTATTTAAATAGCAGCACTCCCTGAAGTCTCAGAAAATCCTCAGCTTTGTGTGTTGCCCTAAGTGAAAGGAACACCCACGTTCATGACTTGCTTTGCTTTTCTATGCATATTGGAATTGGTAGTGCTGGCATTTAAGTGACTGCACCTTAAGAGTTGTATTTTAGAGAAGTGAACTGGAACCACAGCAAAGACCAGTTGGGGGTGCATGTGGGATTTATTTGGGGGTCATTCCTTCCCCAGTCTGAAATATTTGGAGGGGAAAGAGAACCAAAGCTGGAGGTAGCTGAGGGTAATTCAGGGTTATTTTTGCAAAGGAGAGAAGCTTTTTTTTATTATTATTATTTTTTTTTTTTTTTGTGAAGCAATTAGGACGTTCTAATGAGTCCTGGGTAAATACTGCTTCTCTTTTGTTCACTCCCCAGCTCTGTCCATCCTGGGTATTAATTCTGAGCAAAGCAATGCTCTTTAAAGAGATTGACTGCTGCCTCTTGGCTCAGCTGAGTTTTGCTGATGCAATACTGGGGAGGTTTGCTTGTTCATGGCATCCTACAAAACTTTCTCTCCCAAGTACCTACAGTGGAGCTTTGTCATCATGGGAGCTGAGCTCGTTGGATTTGTTGTCTTTTGTGCTTGAAATAACTTGGGATGTTTTAAAAAGGCTCAGACTTGGACTGGAGTCTCACTCTGGGTTATACTCAACTCTGTGCTGGGGCTGGGAGTGTTTTCTTAGCATCACCTCTGCTCATGCTACTTCCCAGGGCTGCTTCTAGCAGAGGTGGCTCTCAGCTGGCACATCAGGACTTGGATTGCATCAAACTCCTCTTGAACCCTCCCTAAGTTTTCCAAGGAAGGGTTTGAAATGTTTTCAGAGAGTTGAGTCAGCTGTGGAATCACAGAATTATCAGAGCTGGAAGGGACCTCTGAAGATCATCCCATCCAACTCTCCCACTAAAGCAGGATCCCCTGGAGCACCTCACACAGGAACACATCCAGGTGGGGTTTGAATATCTCCAGAGATGGGGACTCCACAACCTCCCTGGGCAACCTGGGCCTTGGCACCCTCAGAGTAAAGAAGTTTTTTCTCATGTTTAAATGGAACTTCCTATGTTCCAGTTTGTGCCATTGCCTCTTGTCATGCCTCTGGGAAGTACTGAGGAGATTCTGGCTTCATCTTCCTTGCACCTCCCTTTAGATACTTGGAGATGTTAACAAGGTCTCCCCTCAGCCTTCTCCAGGCTAAAGAGTCCCAGCTCTCAGCCTTTCCTCAGAAGAGAAATGCTCCAATCCTCCCCTCATCTTTCTTGCCTTCCACTGGACTTGTTATCATCTGTTACCAAAATTCCCTTGCCTGTCAGGAACTCATCCTGCTGGAGAGGGGGGAAAGAAACCAAACCAACACAACAACTCTATAGACACTTTAAATAACACTTCCCTTTGTTTCTCACAGCCTGTTTGGAGGAGGAAGATGCCGATGGTGAAGAACCTGAGCAGGGCTGTCAGCCAGGTGCTGCTGCAGAGCTCCAGCTGTGGATGTGGAATTTCCATCGTTCCCCTCCGGTGCATCGGGATCTCTCCCCGCCAGGTGGCCTCTGATGCTGCTTTTCACTCCCTTACTTTCTCCGAGTCTGCTCATCCTCGGGTGCTAATCACAGGTCAGCATCCCTCTCCTAAACTATATTCCTGCTCCAGCTTCTCAGGAGAGCTCCTCCTCTCCTCCTTTCCCGGTGAGCAGGATGCTGGAAGCCTAGAATGCTCCATACCTTCTGGAACTGAGATGATCTTTGCCCATCTGGTGACAGCATCAGTCTCCTGAGGGAACTTCCCTCCTATTTTTATGCCAGAAATCTACTACAACCAGTTCACTGGGTTTGCCTTGAGAAAAATAAAAAAAAAATAATAATAAAAAAAGCTTTTTGACTTGCTGAGAAAAACAGTGCTCACTTCTCATGTGAAATATCTAATAATGTAACTGTTTTAATCCTGCAAAAAAAACTGTTAAAACTGTTAAAAACTGTTAAAACTGTTTTGATCCTGCACGATGTACTCTAGGTGGCCCTGCTCTGGCAGGGGGGGTTGGACTAGATGATCTTTCGAGGTCCCTTCTAACCCCTAGGATTCTATGATTCTATGATTCTATGATAGCTTTTTTTTTTTTTCCTCTGATTTTGTCTCTCTTCTGTGTTGCCTTTTAGGTGGTCTTGGCCAGCTTGGAGTGGGTCTTGCTAAGCTCCTGAGGTATGGCATGATTTTCTGACATGTTATTAGTGAGGAACTGAAGCCTTAGCCATAACTTTTAAAAGCAGTAATTTTCTGGAAAGTGTTTTTTTTTTTTTAAATCCTAGTGACAATTGCAGGTTGTGTTTTGCCTCTTAGTTTTGTAAGTAACTTTCTCTTTTTCTTTCTCATGCCTGTGCTTGGTTTAGGGTTGCTGACCTACTTTCTGTGGGTACATTGGTCATGATTCACAAACCAATATAGTTTTGTCTAAGAGACTTGGAGCTGAGTTCAGTTTGCTTCCAGTTAAATGGAAGTATTTAGAAGATGAATCCTTGGAAGATGGTCAATTTTCCCCTGATCTTTTTTTTGATCCAGCCAAAGAAAGATGGATTTGAATGCTCAGCAGGCTGGGATTTGATGCAGGTGCTACAAGAGGGGAAAAAAGTACAAACATTCTCTTGACAAAATGCAGAGTCCTTTGCTAACCACTCAGCTGCTGGCAAATCTGTGAGAATTTCAGTGAAGTCACTTCAGGAATAAGGTGCCCTGTTTAGTAAAGTGTCCACAAAACCAGAGAGTAGGGTGCAAGATGTTGAAGTTTTTGTGATTTGGTGAAAGATGAACTGATGCAGCTAAAGGAATTAATTGAAAATCTGTTTCCTCTGGCTTTTCCTTTCCTTTCCTTTCCTTTCCTTTCCTTTCCTTTCCTTTCCTTTCCTTTCCTTTCCTTTCCTTTCCTTTCCTTTCCTTTCCTTTCCTTTCCTTTCCTTTCCTTTCCTTTCCTTTCCTTTCCTTTCCTTTCCTTTCCTTTCCTTTCCTTTCCTTTCCTTTCCTTTCCTTTCCTTTCCTTTCCTTTCCTTTCCTTTCCTTTCCTTTCTCCTGCCTCACACACAGATGCTTTATTTTTTCTTGGTATCTTTTAAAGAAATTTAAAATGCTCTGAGCACACTTTCTGGCCCAGATTGTCCATACCCCCACCTCTTCTGCTCCAGAGTTTCATTTGCATGTAGACACTCCAAATCATCTACAACAACCACTATGAGCAAAAATGAGCAGACTCACTGCAGTCAGCACTGTTTTAATGTTTTCTGCCATTTTTATGATATATTTGAAAAGCATCCAAAGAACAAGGCTGTGATGTCCTCCAGTTCCATCAGAATTGCTCTCTGTGACAGCCTTGGGTGGATTGCAAAGCACAAGGCTTTTACTCACTGGATTTACTTGCTCTCTAATTATTGGAGCTACAGCAAGCCCAGTGGCTTTTTGTTGTCTGCAAGGGAGTAAATTATCTCTGGGGTAACGTTTAAGAAAGAATAAGGTAGGATGGGCTTCTTCTCAGTTGTATTTTTATTTTCTAAAAGTTTCTCCATCCTCACACAAGTCTTTCACTGCAATTAGTTTACTAGAAGCACTACTCCACTAGAAGTAGCTTGCTAATTTTCCATGATGCTGTGTTGACACTGAAAGGGTTGATGGAGGTTTATTTAGCTCAATAAGAGATTTAATTGTGGAGTTAATTGCTCGACTGATATTGCTCCTGCAAAACAAAATAACAGCAAAGCAACTTGTGAAACATCTTGAAGGCCATGGCCTCACTGTACCATGTGGGTATCTTTGCACAGGAAACGTTTTGGGAAGAACAATGTGATCTTGTCTGACATTAGGAAGCCTCCAGATCATGTTTTCTATAGTGGTAAGTGATGGGGGAAACGTGGGGAAAAAAATTCTTGCTGTTGATAGGCTAATTACTGAGGTCTGAATGATAGGGGGATTAAACTGCACAAGCTGCAAGTCCAAACCTTCTGGATAATGCCTTCCTGCTTTAAAATCTTGCCAAGACATTAATTTCTTCTTCCAGTTACTCTCTTTTCCCAAATATTTTTGCCACTGTCTTCTTGCCACCTTGTTGACCAGAATAAGTACCCTACCCTGCTACCAGAATAAATACCCTATTGACCAGAATAAATACTTGAGTCAAGTTGAGCTTGCCTGTTGTGCTCCTGCTCCAAAAAGAGATGTGTTTTTTTTTCTTCTGGAGGAAACAAGTTGGAAATTAAATTGTGCTTTGTTTTTCCATGCTCAGGCAATTTTCATTTGAAGATGAATGTGGAGTAGAATTTTTGGTTTCTTCTCTTTTCCCTAGCAACTTGCCTGAGCTTTTCTTCCTTGGGACTGTTTGATGGTGGATTTAGGTGCTGGAATGACACAGACTCGGTGTTTCTTTACATTCATTCTTCCAGTTTGTCAGGGTTTAACACTGGCCCAGCAACTAAACCGAGTAACAGAGGCTCTCTATTAATCTCTCTCTCTCCTCCTTGATAAAGAAAGGAGAGAGAATAAGGGAGAGAGACTGATGGGTTGGAAACTAAACTACACAGCTTTAATGGAACAGGAATGATAAATAGGAAAAATTACTAAATCTATACAAATATACAGGAAAATTGATCCCATGTTCCTCCCCCCTTTCCCCCAATAACTCTCACGTCACCACCAAGGCTGCAGGGCAGCCCTGGGAAAGTCCAGGCTGGAATCCTGGAGTCAGCAGCAGTTGGGAGCTGGAGGCAGGAACACACAGATTCAGGCTGGCATGGATCAGGACCACAGGCAGAGGAAGGGATGGAATCCTCCCAGGATGCTGGGTGAAGGAAGGGAAGCAGGAAAGGCAGGAAGGGCAGCCAGAAGCTGGAAGCAGGAAATCTGGCTTGGCCCTCGTGATCCCTCAAATTTATCCTGAGTATGAGGTGTATGGGATGGAATCCTCTGTTTGGTCAGTTCTGGCATCTATCTTGTCTGTTCCTCCCCAAAGGAGGCTGCAGGTGGGACCTCTTTATTCCTTCTGGAGGGTAAAAGTTTTCCTCAGAGCTGAGCAGTGTCCTTGGCTCTGCACACCAGTCTCTAGCAGTAACTATAAACATCAAGTGTTATCAGTCCTAGAAGCACACACTGTCTGAGAAACTTGCTGTTCATTTCAGCAAGTGCAACTACTTACAAGAGACTCAGCTAAAAGCAAAAGTACAAGACAGAAAATCACCTTTATCCTGGCCCAAACCAGGACACTGGCACTCAGTTTCCTCCTGCTTCCATTTCTTCTAGGTCCTTTTATCTATGCAGATATCTTGGACTACAAGAATTTACGTGAGATAGTGGTGAATAATCGGATAACTTGGCTGTTCCACTACAGTGCTTTGCTCAGTGCTGTGGGAGAAGCCAACGTCCCTTTGGCCAGATCTGTAAATATCACAGGTACGTGACAAAAAGGTTCCAAGTTTATGACTCCTGCAGAGGTTTGAGTGAGTGCAGTGTATGTTCTGATAAATCCTGTTGGTTGTTCCAGGTTTACACAATGTTCTGGACATTGCAGCTGAGCATAATTTGAGACTTTTTGTTCCGAGCACCATTGGAGCTTTTGGACCCACCTCTCCTCGAGATCCAACTCCTGATCTCTGCATTCAGAGACCAAGGACTATCTATGGAGTCTCCAAAGTTCATGCTGAGCTCATGGGAGAAGTGAGAATTTTTTCTTTTATTTCTTTAACAAAAGCTCTGGGGGATCTTCATTGCTTTGGAAGATTTCTCTCTGGAGTGCTGTTTTTTTTTCTCCCATTCCTTTCCTTCCTTCAGCATTTAGTTTTCAATAGCAGTCTGAGGCAGCTTTGAAGGACAAATATCTTCTGAGTTTAGTTGGAAGCTGGCAAACACCTGACTTTCAATCTGATTTCTTTCCCTGAGGGTTCTTTTTGACTTTGGCCTCTTTGCTTCATCTGCCAATGAATGGCATTGCAAAGCTGTTCACAAGGTCTTGCGAAAGCATTCTGGACAATGATGACTTTTATCCCCACCACCCAATAAAAAAAAACAAAACCAAAAAAACAAACAAGTAGGAAAAAGACTCTGAAGTCAAAGCCATGGGAATCTGTACAGGCACAACGTTGCTTTTGGCTTTGTGGTTTTTTCAGAAAGGTGACCTTGTTAAAGGTGATGTTTTTACAGTTTTGGTGACACTTGAAATTTGTGAAAAGCAGTGGCAGGTCTGAAGCATGTATTGACCTGAAATGTCTCACAAACTCAGGAATTTTCAGTTTCTGAACACTAGATGCAGACCCTACATTAGAAGCCAATCCATATCAAAAATCCATGGCCATTGGTGTGGGTGTAATTTAGAAGAGGACAAAGAGACTGTTCAGTAGCTCCTTTCCTTTCCTTTCCTTTCCTTTCCTTTCCTTTCCTTTCCTTTCCTTTCCTTTCCTTTCCTTTCCTTTCCTTTCCTTTCCTTTCCTTTCCTTTCCTTTCCTTTCCTTTCCTTTCCTTTCCTTTCCTTTCCTTTCCTTTCCTTTCCTTCCTTTCCTTTCCTTTCCTTTCCTTTCCTTTCCTTTCCTTTCCTTTCCTTTCCTTTCCTTTCCTTTCCTTTCCTTTCCTTTCCTTTCCTTCCTTTCCTTTCCTTTCCTTCCTTTCCTTTCCTTTCCTTTCCTTTCCTCCTTCCTTTCCTTTCCTTTCCTTTCCTTTCCTTTCCTTTCCTTTCCTTTCCTTTCCTTTCTTTCCTTTCCTTCCTTTCCTTTCCTTTCCCTTCCTTCCCTTCCCTTCCCTCCCTTCCCTTCCCTTCCCTTCCCTTCCTTCCCTTCCCTTCCCTTCCCTTCCCTTCCCTTCCCTTCCCTTCCCTTCTCCCTTCCCTTCCCTCCCTTCCCTTCCCTTCCCTTCCTGTCAGGGGATAGTTACAGAATCGATTTTCATCCTGTGGCAGATTTTTTGATGTGAAATCAATGAATTGTGTGGTCTAATTTTGATCATAGAATCACAGAGTAATTTGGGTTGGAAAGGACCTTAAAGATCATCAAAATCCAACCCCCACTCCATGGGCAGGGACATCTCCCACCAGCCCAGGGTGCTCCAAGCCCCATCCAACCTGGGCTGAGACACTGCCAGGGATGGGGCATCAGCAGCCTCCCTAGGCAGCCTTTTCCACTATCTTACCACCCTCATGATGAAGATTTTTTTCTTAATATCTCACCTAAATGAAGCTGGTTTTCTCCTCCCTCCCCAGTACTACCATTACCGGTACGGACTGGATTTCCGCTGCCTGAGGTACCCAGGAGTTATATCTGCTGACTCTCAGCCTGGTGGGGGAACAACTGGTAAGTGACTTGCACATTTTCCTCAGTATTTCAGGCAAGAACAGCAGAACCAAACCACTGCAGTCGTTTTGAAGACGTTTGCAGAAAATTAATAGCTGTAGAGCATCCGTGCCAGAGTTGCTGTTTCAACAACCTGAACAACAATACTGATGTTCACTCCAGCCTAGGGCATAAATTTGTAGACTTTACATTTAAATACTATTTAAACAAGATTTACACTAAGGTTTAGGTTGGATGTTAGGAAAAAATTCTTTCCTGTGAAGGTGGTGAGCCCCTGTCCCAGGTTTCCCAGAGAAGCTGTGGCTGCCCCATCCCTGGCAGTGTCTCAGCCCAGGTTGGATGGGGCTTGGAGCAGCCTGGGCTGGGGGAGGTGTCCCTGCCCATGCAGGGGGTTGGATCTTGATGATCTTTAATGTCCCTTCCAACCCAAACTGTTCTATGACTCTATGATATATGAAGAGGAAGAAGACAGGGACCCAGGACCCCAAGCTACAGGGCATCGTTCTGGGGTAGAGGCTGTTCTGCACAAGCAGATGTGGGACTTCAGAGGCAGAGTTTACAAAAAATCTGCTTTTCTTCTTCATTGGGAATGACTTTAAATTGGGGCCAGGAGGAAAGGTTGAATTTTGGGGATAGGAAAAAATCCCTTATTATTAAAATCCTGGTCTATAACCCTTTCCTTCTCTACCAGAACCCCAAAACAGGGAAGAAACCACAAACAGTGGGGTGAATGTCACCTTGCACTGTGCTACATGACAAATATCAAGGTTTGCATGCCCCCAGATCAGTCCCTGCCTCTGCTCATCCCAAAGGGAATAGCTGGACAACCAGGAAGAAGACAAAGAGACCCTGCAGGATCCTGGGCTTGCCCATAGCTGGTTCAAGCTGAGCAAGCCCAGCTTGATGGCTCCCATTTTCTCTGTGTATTTTGCACTGAACTGTCACTGGTGAAGGAACAGAAATGGAGAGAAATCCAGAGTTTCCACTCCCCTGGGCTGGTGGGAGGTGTCCCTGCCCATGCAGGGGGGTTGGAACTGGATGAGCTTTAAGGTCTCTTCCAACCCAAACCATGATTCCATGACTCTCTGAGAGGGTTTAGATTAATTGCATTCACTGAGCCCATCTCCTTTAAATATATTTTAAACTTTTCTGTCTTGCTGCAGTGTGCAGGTGCTGGAATAGCCTCAGGGGAGTTCAGGATGACTTCCACTGGTGCTGTGCAGCATAAATCATACACAGCTGTGCTGCTGAATCTTAGACAGGAGACTTTGGGAGAGGTCTGAGGATTGCTGGCTGTCACGAAGTGAAGAATGGATTGAGGCAGATGAGTACATGCACCCCTTGTTCTTTCTACAGATTATGCTGTCCAGATCTTCCATGATGCCATAAAAACTGGGAAATTTCAATGCTACCTAAAGCCAGACACTCGTCTCCCTATGATGTACATTGATGACTGTTTGAAAGCAACCCTGGAGGTCATGGAGGCCCCTGCAGAGGCACTGAGCATGAGGACATACAACATCAGTGCCATGAGCTTCACTCCTGAAGAGCTGGTGCAGGAGGTGCAGAAACATTTCCCTGAGCTCCAGGTGACCTACAACGTGGATCAAGTCAGGCAGGGCATAGGTTGGTATCAGCTGTGGGTAAGAAGAAACTTTGGGTTGCTACACCCTAAGGGCAAAACACAGTCTGTTTTCTCTTCAGACCCTTGGAAATTGTTCCAGTTCTGTTTAATATCTTTATTGATGATTTAGATGAGGGGATTGAGCCCATCATCAGCAAATTTGCAGATGACACTAAGCTGGGGGGAAATGTGGATTAGCTGGAAGGCAGGAGGGCTCTGCAGAGGGACCTGGACAGACTGGAGAGTTGGGCTGATTCCAACGGGATGAGGTTCAACAAGGCCAAGTGCCAGGTCCTGCACTTTGGCCACAACAACCCCATGGGGAGCTCCAGGCTGGGCACAGAGTGGCAGAAAGGGACCTGGGAGTCTGGATTGCCAGGAAGCTGAAGAGGAGCCAGCAGTGTGCCCAGGTGGCCAAGAAGGCCAATGGCATCCTGGGCTGTGTCAGGAACAGCGTGGCCAGCAGGTCCAGGGAAGGGATTCTGCCCCTGTGCTCAGCCCTGGGGAGGCCACAGCTTGAGTCCTGTGTCCAGTTCTGGGCCCCTCAGCCCTTCAGGAAGGAGATTGAGGTGCTGGAGCAGGTCCAGAGAAGAGCAAGGAGGCTGTGAAGGGATCCAGCACAAGTCCTGTGAGGAAGGGCTGAGGGAGCTGGGGGTGTTGAGGCTGGAGAAGAGGAGGCTCAGGGGAGACCTCATCACTCTCTCCAACTCCCTGAAAGGAGGTTGGAGCCAGGGGGGGGTTGGGCTCTTTTCCCAGGCAACTCTCAGCAAGACAAGAGGGCAGGGTCTCAAGTTGTGCCAGGGGAGGTTTAGGTTGGAGATTAGAAAGAATTTCCTTCTGGAGAGGGTGATCAGGCATTGGAATGGGCTGCCCAGGGAAGTAGTGGGTTCTCCGTGTCTGGAGATATTTCCAAAGAGCCTGGATGTGGCACTGAGTGCCATGGGCTGGGAACCACGGGGGGAGTGGATCAAGGGTTGGACTTGATGATCTCTGAGGTCCCTTCCAACCCAGCCAATTCTATGATTCTATGTCTTGGGGTTTGAAATTCAGCTTTAGGGATGATACATCATAAAGTGTAAGGACATTTTTATTAAATCTCAGTGCTCCTTGTTTCTTCTTTCTTTTCCCTGCAGCTGACAGCTGGCCCATGAAATTTGATGACAGGAATGCCCGGAGGGATTGGGGTTGGAAACATGATTATGATCTTCAGGAGTTGGTATCCACCATCTTCAGCCTCCTTGGTTCTGACTCCAGGATTGCTCAAGCCAACTGAAATCCTTCGTAAGATGTTTCCAGCTTTGCACACAGAGGACCAGGAAGAAATGGCTGAATTAGTTTAGGGTTTTCTGAGGCTTAGAGCATGGCAATTAATAATCTTTGTAAGTAGCAGTAGAGCTGGGCAGAAGCATCCTGTATGTAGCTGGAATGTGCTATTAGAGAAACAACACTGGAGCTTTTGCTTCAAGCACTGAACCGATGGCAAACACAAAATTCTTGAACTTTCACATTTAAGCAGCTAGAGAAAAAAAGAAACAAAAAAAACCCCAACAAAATCCCCTTACTCCTGGCTGATGACTCTCCAGCCATTCCTGCTGCCTGCCACTTTTTTAGCAAGCATCCTGGGGTAATATTGTCAGACTTGGTTTTCTGGCCATATCCCCCAAAAGCTGACAAAAGGTTTTTCATTTTCCTGGTGGAGGATGTTAAGTTGTAGTAGGATCTGATCCTTTCTACTCTTTGCTTACAAAAGAGAGATCAGCAGTGCTACTTCATGTTTCCAAATTGCAGGGATGGTTGCAATTCCAGTTTGAAACAAACTTTGGTCCATAGTTGCTTTATAGATATATCTATCTATATATCTATATATATTGCTGTATAAACATACTTTTCTATACATAGGACATACAAAGTAGCATTATTCTTATAATGTGAAGGGGAATGGGACTTTCTCTTTATGCTTTAAAAAAAAACCCATCACAAAACAATGTTTACAAGCTAAATTTTGTTCTTTGAAAGTGCTGCTGCCTCCAGTTTTTACCTCAGAGGCAGATCACAAATCCAAAAAAGCTGTCACAAATAAGTGAATCTGGGATGGATTTCCAAAAAGCAATGCCCAGGCATGGGTTTAATGTTAATTAACATTATTTTGGGATCATCCCAGCTCTTTGCCTTTTGTTTTTTTAGCATGCTAACATCCTACCTGGAGCAAGTGTTCAAGGTGGGCTGGTGACAGAGTCTGATGGTAGAATTGAACCATTGAAATCTGTTCATGTTCAGTGTGAGTCTTTTGTAGATGCTATTTATGTGTCATCTGCCAGGTGCTTTTGTTCTTTAGAAGAGGGATCCAGAAGCTGGAACTGTCTTCCAGCCACAGTTCAGGGCTGTTCTGCTCACTGAGTTTCATGTACAGGAGATTCTGGGATTATTAGCAAGGGCATCTTAGGAGATGCATGCAAGGAAGATCCATCTGTTCAGAAGCTGCTGTAGGAGAAATGACAAAGTGGAGAGACAGGAAAACCATTTTAGGGAAAACAGCAGTTTCCATGGATGTGAATCTGAGCCACTGGCTACTGTAGCTCTGGCTTGGCTTGAGAAACAGCATCTGGGAACTTTGGATTGTGTTTTTGCTTTTGGATTTTTGGTTTTTGCTCTTTTTTTTTTCTTTTTTAAGAAAAAAAATCTCTTCCATTTTCAAAATGACTGGAAATTCCCTCTTATGAAGCTCTCCATCTTTTTTTTTTTTTTTTTTGCCTTGTATACTCCAGTGTAGTTCAGTGAAATTCATTCAAGTTGTTTTGTTGTTGTGGTTTTGCACCTTGATTTCTGTGTTTTCTGAGGGTGCTTTCCAGTTCTTTCCTCTGTAACCCTGTGGTGTTTCCTCAATAAGTGGAAAACTGACCTGACCAGGTTCCTGAAGGAGCCTCCATGCTGCAGGGAATGTGTTTCCTCATGGAAGTGACCTTCAAATGAAGATTCTGTGCTGAAACCCAGTTATTTTAAACATTTTTAAAGCTGTGTCTTTTAGGTTTTTTTATGTATCTTACTCTTGGCTAAGTGTGCTTTTCCTAGATACTTAAGCTCAAAACCTCTTAAGGTTGTGGGCTGTTGCTGGAACTTTTTTTTTTCTTTTTTAATATTGTTTATATTGTTTCTGAAAGGAGAAATCTTTAAACTTTGGCTTCTGTTGTAACTCTCACATTGTTCAAGTGTAATATTTGGCCCAATGGGCCAGCAAAGTTGGCCCTCCATTCCTGCCCTCCAAGACTGGCTCAGGTTTTGTCCTCCTAAAACCAGGATTATCTCCCAGGAAACTTACTCTGAGCCATCAGGGAAAGGGCTTCAAGAGGAACTAATGTGGCTTCTCCATTCCAGCCTTTCCCAAGTCAGACCCTGGGCACTCCTCATTGCCCCTCTTCCATGAGATGTGTAAAATCCAGAGTTGTTGATGGCTCTCACTCCATTTCTTTCCTTCACTCTTAAGTCTTGGGGTCTATTCCCCTCACCCTTGTTTCAGAGCTCCAGTTAACAGTAACAGGAGTGAGGAGCAGGGATTTTCCTCCTTCTGAAACCCTTGGTTTCTTGGTTTCTTCTGAAATATCCTTGGTTGTGGTGTTGCACGGGAGTGTTGGATGATCCAAAAGTTTTTTTGGTGTTACCATGAAGGTGAAATTCAAACCTGCAGCATTTTAAACAGAAGTGCTTTCTAATTTTTTTTTTTTTAATTATTATTTTTTTTACCTGCAAATCTGAAATAAACCCTGTAACAAGGTGGTGATGGTCAGGGAATGTGATTAGAGGTGGTCGGAGTCCTGTTGGAAACTCTGAATGTCAACCCATGACCAATGCTCTGTGGATTTCCCCCCTCTACTCTACATCCCCCAGTCTTTCCCAATATGTTGTAACTATATTTTCTGTCTTCATCCCATTTGATGTGTTACAAAGGGTCAAATTTCCACCAGTTGGGACTTTGACTTCTGGGCAGAAACTTCGACATTTGAGCATTGTAGCTGTTAGAGTCAGGAAAAAAAGAAAAAAAATATTTTTTTCAAATGTAGCAAGTTGTGGATGATGCCTACTTTAATAAAATCCTATCCAGGTGTGAGCTGTGTTTTGTCATCTTTGTTTAGAGCAGGTGAGAGCAGTGCTGGAGGCTGCTGGTTGGTGCTGGAGCCTTTCCTCCAGGGATGCATGATCTGGGACACAGCAAAGGATACAAACACCCCCCAGGTGACTCAAATCTTGGTAGGGATGTTTGATTTTTCTGTTTTGCTTTTTTTTTTTTCCTTGTAGCAGAGCTGCTCAGATACAAACTGCTGTGTTTCCAGCTCTCTGCAACCATCCAGCTTTGAGATGGCAAGAGAGGAGCAATGGTGTTTTAAGGGAACAAGCAGGTTTTAAAAACAGATGCCAAGAATTTAAGGTTGTTGGGTCCTCATTTCTGCTTCTGTTGTGCAACCAGTAGTGTTGGTCATCTGGAGAAGTTTCTGCAGCCCTGGGTGAGGATGAAGTGCTAACAACTTACCCTGGACCCACCTTGCTTTGGTAATGGGGGTGACACTCCCTGCAGGTTAAAAAAAGCCTTTTTTTTAGATTTTCTAACAATGGGAACATCTGGGAGAGGAGAGGAGAGGAGAGGAGAGGAGAGGAGAGGAGAGGAGAGGAGAGGAGAGGAGAGGAGAGGAGAGGAGAGGAGAGGAGAGGAGAGGAGAGGAGAGGAGAGGAGAGGAGAGGAGAGGAGAGGAGAGGAGAGGAGAGGAGAGGAGAGGAGAGGAGAGGAGAGGAGAGGAGAGGAGAGGAGAGGAGAGGAGAGGAGAGGAGAGGAGAGGAGAGGAGAGGAGAGGAGAGGAGGTAGCAGCACCCTGCTCTTTCCACCTACTTCACTCTGATCTTGTGGTTCTGTTGACCCATTCTCTCCAACTGAATTCTCTTAAGTGCTACAGAAAGGGGGTGGATTCTCCATCCCTGGAGGTTTTTAAGAAGATACTGGATTTGGCACTCAGTGCCATTGGCTGGGAACCATGGGGGGAGTGGATCAAGGGTTGGACTTGATGGTCCCAGAGGTCCTTTCCAAAGGGGTATGTTTTGTAGGGGATCTCCCTGCAAGAGGGGAGATTTAGATGAGATATTGGGAAGAAAATCTTTACTCTGAGACTTTGGTCCAGGTTTCCCAGAGAAGCTGTGGCTGCCCCATCCCTGGCAGTGTCTCAGCCCAGGTTGGATGGGGCTTGGAGCAACCTGGGCTGGTGAGAGGTGTCCCTGCAGTGGGAGTTGGACTGAGATGATCTTTAAGATCCCTTCCAGTCCAAACCAGTCTGGGATTCTGTGATCTCATTGTGTTGTCAGCCACCCTCATCTTGTTCTGGGGTCTTATGGTTGTTTAAGTTTTTTTGCCTTGACTTCAGCTTAGATCAGCTCCATGAAGCCTTTCCTCCTGTAAACAGCTTCACCAACATCCCCGAGCAGGAACCATACCCAGCAGGGAATTTTGAAGGAGAGACCTTGTATAGGAGGGAAAACAAATCCAATATAGGGTTTTGCCCAGACTGTGCCAGCCAGAGAGACCCCAGACTCTGCTCAGGTTACTCATGTAGCCCTTGTATTGGTGGCTTTGTGTCCATGCATGGGGAACTGAGAAGCAGGAGGAAGAGGATGTGACACCACAGCAAGGGCTTGGATGGGTTCCTCCTTGGGGCTTGGCCATCTCCAACCCATCTTTTCCATCAAGCTCCTGGGACTTCATCATCCAGCCACCCCTGGGAGAAGGATGAGGAGGTTCTTGAATAACTTCCCCAAACCAAAACCTTTGTCCCCTGTCCCTCTCAAGCTCAACAGATGTGGCCTCCACCTTCCTGCTGCTTGCTCAACAAGTCCCTGCCTTTGTTCCCAATCCTGTGGGTCCCAACATCCCCCTCCTTATCCAGAGGAAAGGGCTGAGACCATGTTCTTGGCAGGACAAACATCTCCCTGAGAGTTTCCCTCTCGTGCTGAGGTCACACTGTGTTGCTGGCTGGACCAAGTGACCTTTAGGTCACCCAAGAGGTTCTTGGCAGAGGGCAGCTCCCAGGTAAGCAGTGTCCTGATCATTATTTAGCAAGAAGGGAGCATTGCTGCAAGGATGACATCATTTTACCCCCAAACCTCTCCAGCCTTTCCCTAATGTCAGGGTGAAGACCCCCTTGCCAACAAGGCAGTTGCAGAAGCAACGTGCCAGGGGAGATAAAGCCAAGTCCAGAGTTCACCCATTGACCATTCACTTCCCTTTCAGCTGGCACTGCTGGTTCTTTGCAGCTGAAGCCCAAGATTCATGAGATTTGGTGCCTTTCCTAAAGCTCTGCCTCCTGGAGCCTTGTGATTCTGAGGGGCTTTGAGATTTGGTTGGAATGAGATGATCTTTAAGATCACTTCCAATCCAAACTGTTTTATGCTTCCATGATTCTTTCTTCAACTTCATGAAGTTCAATAAGGACAATTGTAGAGTCCTGAATCTGGGTAGGAATAACACCAGCCACCAGTATAGATTTGAGGATGTCCTGCTGGAAAGCAGCTCCATGGGAAAAGGCCTTGGAGTCCTGGTGGAGAGTAAATTCTTCATGGGTCAACAATGTGTCCTTGTAGCCAAGAGGACCAGTGATGTCCTAGGGTGCATCAGGAAAAGTGTGTCCAGCAGACCTAGGGAGGTTCTGCTTCCCCTCTACTCTGCCTTGGTGAGACCACACCTGGAATACTGGATCCAGCTTTTGGCTTCCCAGTTCAAGAGAGACAGGGATCCACTGGAGAGAGTCCAAGGAAGAGCTGTGAGGATGATGAAGGGACTTGAGCATCTCTGCTGGGAAGAGAGACTGAGAGACCTGAAAAAAGCCTTGAGAAGAGAAGGCTGAGAGGGGATCTGATCAATGTCTCTAAATATCTGAGGGGTGGGTGTCAGGAGGAAGGGGCCAATCTCTTTTTGGGGGTGCCCAGGAAGAGGACAAGGAATAATGGGTTGGAGCTGGAACAGAGGAAGTTCCAGCTCAAGCTGAGGAGAAACTTGTGGAGTGTGAGGGTGAGGGAGCCCTGGCCCAGGCTGCCCAGAGAGGTTGTGGAGTCTCCTTCTCTGGAGCCTTTCCAAACCCCCCTGGATGTGTTCTGTGTGTCCTGCCCTGGGGGATCCTGCTGGGGCTGGGAGGTTGGATTGGATATAAAGGTCCCTTCCAACCCCTGACATCCTATGATTCCTTGATTCTATGATTCCTTTATTCTATAATTCCATAACTTTTTGTCTTGCTGGCCCTCAGGTTTGTTGTCTTCTTGCCAGGTGGGAAACCTGCCCCATCCATTGCACAAGAGCAATAGGGTCCCACTGGAGATGCTGTAGATGACAGAGCAGATGGATGAGCTGCCCATGACCCATGGCTGACCTGGTGGGTATTTGCTCTGTTGGCAGCATTCCTGGGATCAGTGCCAGGAGCAGATTTTCCACCTCCAGCCTCTCTGCCTGGCAACAGGGCTTGGGATATTTGCCTAAGATAACACTGAGCCTTTGGGAGAGAGATAGAGAGGGGACATTTCCCACCCATCCCCATGCCTGCCAGTGACCTCTGCAGGTCCTCAGCTGGTGGGAGAGTGGATCCAGCAAGATCCACATTGCCTAGGAAGGCTTCTAGCTCAGTCCCTGGGGACAAAATGTTGCCCCATCCAGATATTGTGTCTTTGAAAGTGTCCAGGGCAGTTTGGAGGAGCTTTGAGCTGCAGCCACCATGGTGAAGTGATGGGGAAGGAGAGCACTGTGCACAGAAGGAAGAAAGATGTCATCAGGATGGAAACCCGAGGAGGAGGATGGGATCCAGCAGCCTTGGGTCACCTTTTCTGGTCCTTGTGGACCTCAGCATCTATCTGCCACCTGCTTTGACAGAAATGCAGAAAAAAGTCTCCCCATTGCTTGTCCCTGCAGGGTCCTCTTCCATCTTTCCTGTTCTCTCTGAGACCCATTTAATACTCAGTGGAACATCTAAAGAGGCCAAGTGGAGAGGGTGTGTAGGTCCCATTTGGCCTGGACAACGTGGACTCCCAGACCTGGCCACAACTTCAATAGGTGTGAAAAGGGGAACCTGGAAGGGAATTCAAAGAGGTAGGAGGAGAACATGAAATCTGGATACCTCCCCTTGCCCTGGTGTTTTGGATTTCCCTAGAAATGCTGTCTAGACAGAACATGAGGATTTGAGACCTTCCCTGATAGGGAGTTCTGGGGCTTTGGTGTTATGGAGTGATCAGAGCTCTCTGCCTGATGTCCTTCCCAAAAAATCCAACCAGACACAGTGTCCCGGATCCACTGCACATCCCAGCTGCCTCCCCCCTCCTCTCCTTTGCAAGGCAAACTCAGCAGAGTTGGATTCAGCTTTAGCTGTGAAGATTTGTCCAAATTTCTTCCCACTCCCCACAGTCTCTACCAGGAAAAAAAAAATTGTTCATGATGTTGATATTGGATTATGTAGGAGTTTTGTCTTTATTATTTTTTAAAAAACAGAAACACAGGGTTTTAATAAGTAAAAAAAAAACTTCAGGGCTCCTTTTCTTTCTCAGAAACATAGAATCATAGAATCATAGAATGGGCTGGGTTGGAAGGGACCTCAGAGATCATCAAGTCCAACCCTTGATCCACTCCCACTGCAGTTCCCAGCCCATGGCACTCAGTGCCACATCCAGTCTCTTTTGAAATATCTCCAGACACGGAGAATCCACTACTTCCCTGGGCAGCCCATTCCAATGCCTGATCACCCTCTCCGTAAAGAAATTCTTTCTAATATCCAACCTAAACTTCCCCTGGCACAACTTGAGACCCTGCCCTCTTGTCTTGTTGAAAGTCATTTGGCAAAAGAGCCCAACCCCCCCCTGGCTCCAACCTCCTTTCAGGGAGTTGTAGACAGCAATGAGGTCTCCTCTGAGCCTCCTCTTCTTTAGGCTGAACACCCCCAGCTCCCTCAGCCTCTCCTCATAGGGTCTGTGCTCGAGTCCCTTCACCAGCCTGGTTGCCCTCCTTTGGACTTGCTCCAGGACCTCGATATCCTTCCTGAACTGGGGGGCACAGAACTGGACACAGGACTCGAGGTGTGGCCTCACCAGGGCTGTGTACAGGGCTGAGTACACTCCCTCTTGACTCAGGGCCATTCAGCATTTTTGAAAGAAAGACCCCAATCAAACTCTTTGAGGTAACAATGTGGTGAGAGGAACCACTCAGACGGGTGGTGACTCTGCCAGCAGCTCCACCTGAGGAACCCAAAGCCCCAAGTGCTCTTCCAATGCTTTGCAGTCATTGCCAAGACATTTCTGCTCCCTGCTGGTGTATCTTCATGATGTTGGTTTTTTCATCCAGGGATGGTGATTAAATATTTGCTGAGCTGGAGGCAGGAGCTGCTTGCATAATTCTTTCCAAGCTCCTTCCCTCTGTATCCACCTTTCATCCCACAAGGAGCTTCATCCCCATCTCTTCCAAGACACATGGAACCTGTTGTATCTTTATTTGTCATCTGGCCAGGGCAGGGTTTTCCATCCCTGCTGAGACATCTGTTGAAGTGGAAAGTTTAATTTAAGGCTTGACTTGTCCTCTCCCCAGAAGCCATTAATTAATTAGTGCAGTCTTTGGCCAAGAAATGGTGAGCACTGCTCTGGGCTTGAGAGACCCTTGGTGTGTAGCTATGGTTTTGATTTGGGGTGTGAGTGGGGCAAGCAACACTGCTGGAGCATGAGAAGTCTTGGGAAAGGGTTTTTCCATGGCCAAGGTTGGTGTCAGAGGCACATCTGGCCCAGGTTTCTTCTCTCTGACCTCAGAGGAATCATTCAGGGGGAGATTTTGGAGAAGTGGGGAGGTGGGGGTAGCTCTGTCCTCAGAGAGGAAGCCCAGGCCAAAAAAACCCAACAACACCTCTTTGCATTTCCACATCCCTCTCCCTTCTCCACCTCAGATTTTGAAATCCTGAGCATGCTGAGTACATCGTGCTGGTTAATGATGTGATACTTCCCAGATACTGGAGTTTGTTTGGGTTTGGTTTTTTTTTGTTTGTTTGTTTGTTTTCTGAAGGTAAACTGGGGGCTGTGCACAACCAGGATACACGTTCTTATGTAAAACCAGCTCTCCCCTTCCCAACAACTTTTTAAAGCAACTTTATCACTATTTTCCCTGCCTTTTTTTCCCTGTCCAGCTATGATCAGCGTTTCAGGGGGAATCCAACATCATAACCTGAGCAGTGCAGTTCCTCTGCAACGTGATGGGTTTTGCTTTAAACTTTATTGCCCTCCTTTGTCTCTCCCATGTGTTGGTGTAGTTCAACCTGGGTGTCTGATAAGGGCCATGTGCATGCTGGTGACTCAAGGACCTTTGGTCCCTCTGTGGTTCTTGCAACCCTTACAATGACTCCAGGCACTATTAGGAGATAGCAAATGTCACACTGCTGTCACCAAGCCTGTGCCAGCAGCTGGGAGAGGTTGGCAGAGTGGTCCCTGTCCTCAAGGAGTGGAGATTTCCTGTCCTCAGCCATACATAGAATATCTTAGGTTGGAAGGAACCTTAGGTTGGATCATCTCCTCCAACCCTCCTGCCATGGGCAGGGATACCTCTCATCCAGCCCAGGTTGCTCCAAGCCTCATCCAGCCTGGGCTTGAACACCTCCAGGGATGGGGCAGCCACAGCTTCTCTGGGCAATCTGTTCCAGAGTCTCAGCACCCTCTTACTGAAAACTTCTTCCTGAGATCCAGTCTAATCCTACATACCTGATGCCTCAGAAACCCTCATGGCCCCATAAGCAGGAGGGTGGGAAGCTTATGGAGGGAGAGGCAAGTGGTCCCTGGAATAAATCCCAAAGGCATTAAAAATGGGAACTGGGGAAGGGCAGCCAGGTGACCTGCAAGGACTTTTGCACGTTGCTCTTTCAGTTATTTTGTAGAGGACTCAGCATCCAGCCATTCCTCCTTGCTCTTCCCTTTTCCCAAAGCTCCTGTGCTGCAGCTGTGTCCTCCAGCTCTTTCCCTGATTGACATGTAAATTTGGAAGAATGATTCATGAGAAACAAACAAAACAAAACAAAACAAACAAACAAACAAACAAACAAAAAAACCACAAAAAAACCCAAAAACAAACAATCAAACAAAAAAAATACAACCCCATGCAGCCTACAGGCTGGGGACAGAGTGGCTGGAGAGCAGCCAGGCAGAAAGGGACCTGGGAGTCTGGATTGCCAGGAAGCTGAAGAGGAGCCAGCAGTGTGCCCAGGTGGCCAAGAAGGCCAATGGCATCCTGGGCTGTGTCAGGAACAGCGTGGCCAGCAGGTCCAGGGAAGGGATTCTGCCCCTGTGCTCAGCCCTGGGGAGGCCACAGCTTGAGTCCTGTGTCCAGTTCTGGGCCCCTCAGCTCAGGAAGGAGATTGAGGTCCTGGAGCAGGTCAAAAGGAGGGCAACCAGGCTGGTGAAGGGACTCGAGCACAGGCCCTATGAGGAGAGGCTGAGGGAGCTGGGGGTGTTCAGCCTAAAGAAGAGGCGGCTCAGAGGAGACCTCATCACTCTCTCCAACTCCCTGAAAGGAGGTTGGAGCCAGGGGGGGGTTGGGCTCTTTTGCCAGACGACTTTCAACGAGACAAGAGGGCAGGGTCTCAAGTTGTGCCAGGGGAGGTTTAGGTTGGATATTAGAAAGAATTTCTTTCTGGAGAGGGTGATCAGGCATTGGAATGGGCTGCCCAGGGAAGTAGTGGATTCTCCGTGTCTGGAGATATTTCAAAAGAGCCTGGATGTGGCACTGAGTGCCATGGGCTGGGAACCACGGGGGGAGTGGATCAAGGGTTGGACTCGATGATCCCTGAGGTCCCTTCCAACCCAGCCAATTCTATGATTCTATGATTCTATGATTCTATGATTCTATGAAAAGTCCATTAACTCCATTTCTAAAACCAATGAAGGATTATCTGCCCAAATGTTGTCTGTCTGCTCACCAGTGCTCCCCCAGTAATTATTACATCCCATGGCTCACTTCAGCCAAGGTCTCCAGAGATAAAAAAAATCCCAACTCTGAAGAACTTTTGAGGCATGGACATCTGGAAGGAGCAGATGTCCAAGAGTGAGCTGAACCTCAAATTAGACACCAGAGAAGCCCTTCCCCAGAACAGGTCTCTCTTTCTTGGGCTTGGTGCTACTCTCCCCCCAAAATGTGGACTTGTCTTGCCATCTACTGGTGGAAGCATGGAAGAGGAGCAGGGGAGGGGGGCAGAGAACATCCAGGAGAAGGAGGTCGAGGGTCTGAGCCCAAACACTGAGTCCCTGTGCTGCTGCTGGCATCCCCATGGGGGACAATCCTGGACAGGAGGGAACAAAACACAGCCTTTCAAGTAAATATCTTCATAGGGTCATGGAATTCCAGGTTGGAAGGGGGCACAAGGAACATCTGGGCCAACCTTTCTTGGCCAAACTATGGTCTGGAGATGTCCCAGTACCCTGCCCAGATGAATCTTAAAAGTGTCCAAGGTAGGGAGATCGATCATCTCCCTGAATCCCTGGGGAGATTCTCCCCATGGATGACCATTCTTGTGAAAATTTTTCCTCTTGTGTCTGACTGGAATCTCCCCAAGATTTCTCCCCAGGACACAAGAGGAAAAATTTATCCTCATCACTCCTTTCATTTCCCTTGTTAAAAGGGAGTCTCCATCTCCTTTGTAGCTGCCATTCACAGAATCACAGAATCTCTCTGGCTGGGAAAAACCTTCAAGATCACCAAGTCCAACCATTAACCCAGCACTGCCAAGGCCACCCCTGCCCCATGTCCCTCAGCACCACATCTCCAGGGCTTGGAAATCCCACCAGGGATGGGGACTCCACCCCTGCCCTGGGCAGCCTGGTCCTGACAACCCTTTCCAAGAAGAAATTGTTCCTCATATCCAACCTGAACCTCCCCTGGTGCAACTTGAGACCTTTTCCTCTTGTCCTATTGCTTCTTCCTTGGGAACCAACCTCCCTGGCTCCAACCTCCTTTGCAGGAGCTGTAGAGAATGAGAAGGTCTCCCCTCAACCTCCTTTGCTCCAGGCTGAACATCCCAAATGCCCTCAGCTCCTCCTGGTCAGACTTGTCCTCCAGACCCTTCCCCAGCTCCATTCTCCTTCTCTGGACATGTTCCACCCCTTCAATGTCCTTCTTGTCCTGAGGGGCCCAGAACTGACCCCAGGATTTGAGATGTGGCCTCATCAGTGCCCAACACAGAGGCACAGTCACTTCCCTGATGTGATGGAAAGAGATGGACATAGGGGAAGCTCACCATAGGTCTGGAGGAAAGTTGTGTATCCCATATGGATGTGGGCAGTGGCCATGCTTGGCAGGGTCCTTTGGGTGCTGTCATTTGGTGCAGCATCATTACCAGGGTTTTCCTGGAGAATGCTTGCTGAAACACATTGCATCTAATTACTCCATCGAAGTTTTCCTTGGGTGAACCACCACCAAAATTGGATTTTGGGGGACACCTGAACCACTCATTTTATTTTTTTATTTTTTTGCTTGTAGCCCAGACCTAAAGGGTGATAAGCAACCCTGCTTCCTTCCTCACTGGCTTTTGGGAGGATATTTGGATCAGTAAAAGGTGTCAGGAGAGGGAGCCAGAGCCTCAGCTGAGACCTTCAATAGCAGCCGTGAAGGTCTCTTCTGGGACATCCCACACTACAGAACCAGCACCTCTTTGGAGCTGGTCCCACAGACACTGGGGGATGTTCAGAGCAAGTCAGGTCCTTCAGGTCTCTAATATTTGAGTCAGCACAAGGACCTGTGTCCTGTGGGACAGCACTTTGAAGCCCTGTGGGAATTTTGTCCTCATTTTTAATTGCATTGGGTGTCGTGGGTGCCAGGTGGCTGGGGTGAGGGGTTTTTCTTCTTGTCCCCTCTTTTGAGGTGTTAAGAACTTAAACTCAGCCACCCTGCCAGTAGTCTCTGAGTGTCTGAAGAGGTTGGTGTCCAGGTGTATGTGTGTCATCTTGTGGTGTCTCCATGGGGTCAGGCTGTGTTTGCCCTGGTACACAGGAGTGCTCATGGGGTGGGTGTTGGTTCTGACCAACCAGGAGGTGTCTGAAAGCTCCTTCATGTGGTGTCTGCATGAGACAGGCCAGAGACACTTGGGCTGGGTTCTCAGGGGGTTGCAGACATCGGAATTCCTTGGGTTCATTTCCTTTAGCAAAAGCAATTGGTTTGGGTTTGCTGAAGCTGAGGTGGGGTGGGCATGTGTCCTTCCAGGAGCTCAACTGGTAAGAAATGCATCCAAGGATGGGCTGGATCCTGAAATGAGCAAGAGAGATGTCCCCTGTGTTAAGTTCAGGTTTTTACCTTCCATTTTCCCTTCTCCCTGCTCCCTCTAAATTTAAAGGATGCTCACGAATGTGTGAAGCCTCCTCCCAACATCTCAAGGATGGTAAGAGTGGAGCATCCCTACAGTGCCACAAACCCCACAGTGCTGGAGGCCCTAACCCCCTGAAATAAAATCCTATTCCAGAAAGTTCAAAACCTTATACAGGGTAAAAAAAAAAAGCACAGACCTGAGTGTGGGAAGAGGAAATAAATGTCTTTGGGAGGGAGATCTTAGGAGCAAGGTGTAGCTTGGAAACCTGGAGATAATAATCATAGAATCTCAGACTGGTTTGGGTTGGAAGGGACCTTAAAGCTCATCCAGATCCAAACCCTCTGTTTGGGCAGGGACACCTCCCACCAGATCAGGTTTCTCAAGGCTCCATCCAACCTGGCCTTCAGCAGGATCCTTCTGTCTCCCTTTGTCAGTGAAGCAGGAGGAAGGATGGAGACCCTGAATTTGGTGTCTACCCCTTGAAATGGATGGATGAGGGTGCTGGATCCCATGTGCTCACCCACAGCTTGGCCACTCTGACCCTGAGAGGAGAACAGCATTGGGTGCTTCAGCAGCTGAGCATGCAGGATACTCTCCATCTCATTTCCAGCTCAGTTTCAGATGTTCCTGAATTATTGATGGCTCTGATGCACCACTCTATAATTAGCTCCCTGCACCTTTTCCCCATGGGCTGCAGCTGGGAACACATTGGGTTGGTTTTTTTTTCCCTTTCTATGGTTCTTGTTCTGACTTGAAGACACTGGGGAGGGAAGAGGGGAATAAGGAGTGGCTGGGGACCTGGGAGAACATCAAAGGAGGACCAGGGTGGATTTGAATGCATGGGGTGGTTTAACAGAGTGATGACTCTCATTAAAGCCCATCAGAGAAAGGGGTCTGGGGAGAGTCCGGGCTATCCAAGGGGTCTTCAACCCATCTTGTGGAGTCCATGCCAGGAGAAGACAACAGTGTCTTCTTCTCATCAACCTTTGGAGCCTCCTGAGCCACAGTGCTGGTTGGGTCTCCAGGTCAAAGGGGGAAAACCACTGATCCCTGGCTGGTGAGGGGACTTCATCTCAAGGAGCCAAAGGGCTGTGTTTGCAGTGTGGGTACAGAAGGTGATGGGTTAGAGGCACAGAGAGGTGGCAAAGGGTCTCTTCTGCTAGCAAGGAGCAAGTTCCCAGTCAGGGTACATTCTGCCTCAAGAACTGTTCATAATCTCAAATTATTTCAGTGGTTTTCAGGAAAAAGAAAACGAAAAAGGAAAAGAGAAAGGAAAGAAAAAGGAAAAGGAAAAGAAAAAAAAGAAAAAGAAAAAGAAAAAGAAAAAGAAAAAGAAAAAGAAAAAGAAAAAGAAAAGAAAAGAAAAAAGAGAAAGAAAAAGAAGAAAGAGGAAAAAGAAAAAGAAAGAGAAAAAGAAAAAAGAAAAAAAAAGAAAAAGAAAAAGAAAAAGAAAAAGAAAAAAAGGAAAAAAGAAAAGGAAAAAGAAAAGGGAAAAAGGAAAAGAAAAAGAGAAAAATAAAATGAAAAAGAGAGAGAAAAATGAAAAAGAAAAAGAAAAAGGAGAAAGAAAAGAAAGAAGGAAAAAGAAGAAGAAAAAAAGACTTTCTGGAGGAAGAGGAATTAAGAAGGATTTTCCAGAAGCCCTCAGCAGGACTTGGATGAAGATCAAGAATCTCACTGCCACCTTCTCTACATCGTGGGCATCACCCTGGGGTGAAGAGGCAAAACTAAGGGATGGAGCAGGGTGACTGGGGACTGGAAAAGGACAAAGAGGATCATTCAGCGGCAGAGAAAACCCCTGGCAGAAGTGTTTGCATCAGGTGGACACCATCTTGGTGTGAGGATTGATGGAACCATCGGTGTGGGCAGCACTGGTTTGTGTGTAGCTTCTCCTCCCCTGGGGCTGGAGAATGATCTGGGGCTTTTCCAGATCTCTCAATCTGCATTTTCTAAGGGCTGAGTGAGCTTGGAACCAAGAGGTTGACCTTCCCTTTCACCCAGCAATGTGAAACCCTGGAGATGAGTGGGTAAGGGAGCAAGGGGAGAGGCTGAAGTTCAGGGAAGAGGTCATGGGAACTTGTTAAAAAGATGATATATGCTGCACTATTATTATTCCCAGTCTCCCACTCAAGCTAATTACAATTTCTGGAGCCAGCAAACCTTCCTTTGCCTCTCATAGGCACTGTACAAGGACATGGATGTGACCTGGTGGCTTGTGGCTGGGGGGTGGCCCTTCTGTTTAGGTATCTTTTGGCCTTTTTGCTGTGATTGCTGATGGAATTCCACACTAATGAACTTTGTCCTGGCCTCAGAGGAGCTCTGGGTTCCTGTTCCTGTTCACATGGGGTTAATATGAGGTGAAGCTCTAGATAGCAGATGGACGTGATGACCTTTGAGGGCTTTTCCAAGCCTGACAGCTCTGTGCTAAACCTCTCACAAGGCTCTGTGCAAAGAGGTGCAGACTGGAGTGGGTTTCATTTGCTGCTTTTGTGCCAGCAAATCCAGTCCCTGCCTGCCAGGAGATGGAGCCACTTGATGGACCATGGGCATCTCTGCTGGGTTATGTTTGCTCACGAGGTTTTGGCCTGCTGCTTACAAAATGAAGGATTTCTACCTCAAATCTGGAAGGGAAGGGGTTCGTGGTAGGATGGAAGAGTGACTGGGAACAATAACTTCTCCACTTTGTGACTATATGGTCTCTGAGAGATGGAGGCCCTTCTGCCAGGGTGGCTGAAGGACCTCATGGAATCAAATCACAGAATGGTTTGGATGGGAAGGGACCTTTAAAGGTCATTTAGTCCAAAAACTCTGGAGTGAACAGGGACATCTGCAACTAGATCAAGATCTGATCTAGGACACATCATCTGACAGAGAACAACAATCCTTGGTCACTGCTTTCTTTTCCCTTTACCTTGGTCAAAATTCAAGGTTTCTTGGGACCACTCCTGCCACGTGGCATCATGGTGGGCATGGGGTGTCCCTGAGCAGGGAAGTGTCTCCTTCATGCCAACATGACTGCAATTCAAAACCCTCTCTTGAAATCAGCCCCATTGGAAGGAGGACCCTCTTCTGACTTCAACACCTCCTGAGAGGAGGCTTTCAAACACCTCCTTGAGGGCTGCAAGTCCTCAAGATCCCTGAGCTTTGGGTGATGAATGTTGTGAAGTTCCCTTTGGCCCTCACCCAGCGTTCAGGAAAACTGCTGAGATGTCTTTAGGTTTCAGGATGCTTTAGGTTTCAGTGACATCCTACAAAAAAAAGCTGCTTACATAGCCAGCAAAGCAATGACTAAATTAGGGGTAACTCCTCTGAAAGAAGTTAAAGGTGCTCCCAACTCATTAACAAATCAAAGGTTCCCTTTCCTGAAGCAGGTTGCCTATGGGATGTTGGGGCTCAGCCCACCTTGCTGCTCCCCATCTCTTTGTGAAGTGCCTGAGTGTCTCATGTTCCAAACCCCACAGGGGGTTTGTTACCCCAAAACTGTCTCCAGTCAAAGTGTGTGTGTGTGTGGGGGAGAGGTGATCCATCTGCCATTGCTCCAATCCTTGCCTTCTAGCAAGTAGGATGCAGGATGCTGGGCACATGTGGTTTAGTTTTCACTTAACCCCCTTGTACCCCTTCATGCTTCCAATGCCAAAGACTCCTAGAACCACTCCATGCAAGGATTTTGGGGTACCTGCATCTGAAAAGGATGTCCAGGGTTGCTTTGTGGATTGCTGGTGGCCTCGACCCACAACACTGATTTTGCTTCAAGCTTGGAGCCCAGGAGAAGCAGCCTGGACCTACCTGGGTGCAGAGAGCATCCTCATCAGTCCCAAGGCTTTTGCCACCAGTAGAGGACATTTTGGGGCTATCAAATCTAATCCCAACCTTGTTTCAGAGCAGAATATCAACATGTGGAAATCAGGTCTATGGGGGCATGGATGAGGCTGATTTCCTTTGTGGTGGGGCAACCAGGTTCTGACCTGGGAGTCTCTTAAGTTTGGGGACGTTGACCCCACCAGTCTCACCTCTTCCCAGGGGAAAGCTGGAGCCAAGCAGAGCTGAGGCTAATTCAAACCTCTTGTCTAGAGGAGAAATTACCCCTCTAAACTCAACCCCCAAGCCCTGGTAATACGAGCAGAACACACAAGGCATGAAGAGCTGGAACCTGAATTGCATGAATTCAGAAACCAAGCAGAAAAAACCATCTTGGTAAGGTTGGGGGACACAAAACTCAGACATGAAAAACTCAATTTTCAAACACCCACCCTCATGGGTTGGATCTTTTTCCCCAACATCTCTGCTATGGTGTCCAGAAGCTGGTGACCAAGGAATATTATAAGCATAAAGCAAACCTCAAAATTTCTTTCCCCATGTACTCTTCAACCTCAGCTGTGCCTCAAAATATTCCAGAATTTGTGGCTTCTACCTGCTCACTTAACAATGACCTTCATTTTCACAAAATAATATGTTCTCCTGTTGTCCTGGTTTGGGCCAGGATAAAGGTGATTTTCTGTCTTGTACTTTTGCTTTTAGCTAAGTCTCTTGTCAGGAGCTGCACTTGCTGAAATGAACAGCAAGTTTCTCAGACAGTGTGTGCTTCTAGGATTGATAAGACTTGATGTTTATAGTTACTGCTAGAGACTGGTGTGCAGAGCCAAGGACACTGCTCAGCTCTGAGGAAAACATTTTACTGTCCAGGAGGATCAAGAGGTCCCACCTGCAGCCTCCTTTGGGGAGGAATGGACAAGATAGATGCCAGAATTGACCAAACAGAGTATTCCATCCCATACACGTCACACTCAGTATAAATTTGAGGCATCACGAGGGCCGAGCCAGATCTTTTCCGGATTTCCAGATTTCCAGACTTCTGGATTTCCTGATTTCCCTTCTTCCCTTCCTTCACCCGGCATCCTGGGAGGATTCCATCCCTTCCTCTGCCTGTGCTCCTGATCCATCCCAGCCTGAATCTGTGTGTTCCTGCCTCCAGCTCCCAACTGCTGCTGACCCCAGGATTCCAGCCTGGACTTTCCCAGGGCTGCCCTGCAGCCTCGGTGGTGATGTGAGAGTTATTGGGGGAAAGGGAGGAGGAACGTGGTGTCAATTTTTCCTGTATATTTGTATAGATTTAGTAATTTTTCCTATTTATCATTACTGTTCCATTAAAGCTGTGTAGTTTAGTTTCCAACCCATCAGTCTCTCTCCCTTATTCTCTCTCTTTTCTTTATCAAGGAGAAGAGAGATTAATAGAGAGCGTTTGTTACTCGGTTTAATTGCCTGGCCAGTGTTAAACCATGACACCTGTCAACTTTCTGTAAGCTTTTAGGAGCAACAACACCTTGCAGCAAGGAATTCCACAGTTCTAGCAACCAAATTGGTTTTTAAGCACTTTTCAAATTGAATTTGGTCCAAAAAACAGGGTGATGGTCAACCTCTGAGAAATACAGACACCTTCCTCCAGCTCTGTCCCTTGGAAATGCTCCTGCTTTTGGAGCAAAGGTGGGGACAGCAGAACCTTTCATACCTCAGCAAAAGAAGGGACACAAAGAAAACCACTCAGATTTTCCATGTTTTTGGGCCAGACAAGTGGAAAACAGGACTGCCAGCAGAGCAAAGGGAGAAACCCAAACTCCTTAACTGGAGTCTTTCTGCCCAAGCTCAGGATTCTTCCCCCTGAAGGTTTTAAAATTTGCTCTTCCTGAGGCCTGAAGGTTGATGGGTTCATTCCTTCCTTCCTTCCCCAAATATCATTTCTCTTCTTCTGGCCTTCTAACAGCTCCAAATGTTGAATGTCTGGGATGTTTTCCAGATAAACATCACCTTGAAGGGCTGACCTGATGGTTTCCTGCTTTAGTATATGCTGCAGCTGGATGTCATAGAATCGTAGAATCATAGAATTGGCTGGGTTGGAAGGGACCTCAGAGATCATCAAGTCCAACCCTTGATCCACTCCCCCCGTGGTTCCCAGCCCATGGCACTGAGTGTCACATCCAGGCTCTTTTGAAATATCTCCAGACACGGAGAATCCACTACTTCCCTGGGCAGCCCATTCCAATGCCTGATCACCCTCTCCAGAAAGAAATTCTTTCTAATCTCCAACCTAAACCTCCCCTGGCACAACTTGAGACCCTGCCCTCTTGTCTTGCTGAGAGTTGCCTGGGAAAAGAGCCCAACCCCCCCCTGGCTCCAACCTCCTTTCAGGGAGTTGGAGAGAGTGATGAGGTCTCCCCTGAGCCTCCTCTTCTCCAGCCTCAACACCCCCAGCTCCCTCAGCCCTTCCTCACAGGACTTGTGCTGGATCCCTTCACAGCCTCCTTGTTCTTCTCTGGACCTGCTCCAGCACCTCAATCTCCTTCCTGAGCTGAGGGGCCCAGAACTGGACACAGGACTCAAGCTGTGGCCTCCCCAGGGCTGAGCACAGGGGCAGAATCCCTTCCCTGGACCTGCTGGCCACACTGCTTCTGACACAGCCCAGGATGCCATTGGCCTTCTTGGCCACCTGGGCACACTGCTGGCTCCTGTTCAGCTTCCTGGCAATCCAGACTCCCAGGTCCCTTTCTGCCTGGCTGCTCTCCATGTCATACTGGATGCAGGTGATTTCTGCCTGGCTTTCTCCACAGAGCAGCAGGACCAGTGTTGATTTTCCCCTCCTCAGAGCCCCTTCTTTTCTACACATCACCCCTGCTTTGCTTTTTGAAAATTGCTCCAATATGCTGAACCTGAACAGACCCCCAGGAGATTCTCCATTCCCACCATATCCTCTTCCACATTTCTAGATGAGTAGTTCACATCTATTTCTGGTATTGGTATCACCAATGTTTAAAAATTATCAGGAAAAGTTCATTACAGCAAACAAAAAAATCCAAATACAAAATCTAAAACCAAACAACAAAATCTAACCACCAGATATGACCCCCAGAGGTTAAAATTGTTCCTGTCCCAGTGACTGGGAGTAGAACGCACCCCAGCAGCAACTGTAAATCATGGAATTATTCAGGTTGGAAGGGACTGTGGGGGAGGTGGTTGGAATGGAGGAATGTGGAGTGGTTTTGCACTGCCAGAGTTTAGAGCATCACAGGAGTTGGTGGCTCTGATCCCATTCAGGAGAGAACTGTCTGGTGGGAGGGAAGGACTCATGGGCTTCCCAGGAAGATGAAAAAGAGGTGAAGAGATGAGTTGTCCAGAAATAGGTTCTGCTTTTCAGATAGGATCATAGAATCATAGGATGGTTTGGGATGGAAGCATCACCCAGTCCCACCCCCAGTGCCATAATCAGGGACACCTCCCACAGCCCAGGGTGCTCCAAGCCCCATCCAACCTGGGCTGAGACACTGCCAGGGATGGGGCAGCCACAGCTTCTCTGGGAAACCTGGACCAGGGGCTCAGCATCCTCGCTTCCTGCATAAGATCTTAGCTTAAACTCTCCTCTTCCAGTCTGAAACTGTTCCCCCTTCATCCCATCCCTCCAGCTCCTTGTCCAAAGTCCTTCCCCAGCTTTCCTGGAACCTCTTCAGGCACTGGAAGGTGCTCTAAGGTCTCCCTGGAGCCTCCTCCAGGCTGAGCAACCCCAATTTTCCCACTCTTGTTACCTTTAAACACGAAACCAACAACCTGTTGTAACATCTTCCAACAAACACTTTTCCTTTAGTTGTAATCTTTGCAAGTAGCAACATGCTGTGAGTTATCAGAGTCCACGTGTGGTCCCGTGTTTGGGTGCTCTGAGACTCAGAAGAACCTGGCAGTGCCCTATAAAACTTTGGGACAGGATGAGAGATTTTTTTCCTTCATCTAACACAGCTCCTGTGATCTAAAATAGCTCTGAGGAGACAGGCAGAGGTGATGAATGGATGCAGCCCTGCAGCCATGGTTACAGCTTGAGCATGGGGTCAAGTTTATCATGACCTTCATAGTCCTGGGTGTTGAAAGTCTGGGACTTCCTTGGTCCTAAACACACAAAGGGGCTGTGACAGAATTTTCTACAACCAGTTCACCTCCTGATCTCAAGAGTTTCCAAGAGATGATCCCAAGCTGTGTCAGGCACCAGGAACTGGCTGCTTCCAGGTAGCATCATGGCTGTGGCTGGTAGCCAAAGGTGCTGGGAATGTCTTGGAGCTCAGCTGGCTCTGGAGATGGGTTAAATGACTCAGGAGCTTGCACAAGCACTTCTGAAGGATAAAACTGAGCCTTAAACTCACAACCATCCTGGTTTTGCAGTAGCCACCCAAGGTGGTTCTGCACGAGCTGAAAACCTGGCAGCAGAGCAGGGCTGAGCACTTCCACTCTCTGGGACATCTCAGGTTGGGGTCAGCCCCCCCAGAGTGCTTCTATTGTCCATGTAAAAGGGAAATATCTCCTTAGCCAGCCAGAAACCCTGGGACTGCACAGTCTGGCCTGGAGCTCCCATCCAAGAGACATTTCCAAAGGCTCCAGGAGAGGAAAGGGTGTGAGCTGCATGTGTTGGCCAGGAGCCACTGTCCTCCAGCCAAAGGACACTTTCTGCTCTACCAATCTGTTCCTTTTTGTTTGTTTTTTTTTTCCTTTTTCTTTCTTGTCCTCATTAATGCTGCTTCCATGGTTGACAGTTGTGATTTGAATAATTTGGACTGATGAGTGTTTACATAGCAACATTGGGAGGGAATGAAACACACCACTGCCAACTCCAAGCTCTGGAAACGTTGGATTTGTTGGGTCCAGGGGTTTCCAGGACCACTCAGGTCTCTGCCTCTTTCTTCCCTGCAGGGTCAGACACCTTGAAACCCGTGACAAATCACAGCCATGCCTGATCTAGAGGTTCAGGTCTCAAAGATATTTGGGTCCTGTAGTTTTTCAGCAAAGCTGGTTGCTGGCTGGAGGAGAGGATATGCATTCCTGTTGGAACTGGAGGGAGGACAGGGGTGGCAGTGCCTCAGGTTGTTTTCTATCCACAAGATGAGACACAGTGGGCAAGTTGTGCCTCTGCCCTCCTGTTCAGCACCTGCAAGGCTCTAAACGAGGCCAAAATATTGTGTAGCCACAGCCAGAGAGCCAGGGATGGATGTGAGACAAGGGGATGGAGGAGAGAAGGGAGGGGAAGTATTGAACCTGGGAGATCAAGGGGATTTAGGAAGGAGAAATGATGCTTGGGGATTATCTGTGAGTCTTGTGCAAGTGGATGAAAGAAGCTCAGGAGCTGTGGGACCCAAACCTGTAAACTTTCATCTGTTGCGTGGAGCTTCTTTGCCTTTTTTCCTGATCAAAGCCCATTTTTTTCAAAGGTTGCTGGGGCTGCAGAAACCCTTTGGAGTGAATCCTTTTCCCTTCTTCATCTCAGCAGGCAGGGAGGCCTTATCTGATCTTTTTCTGGGAACAGATGTCCTGCCCTCTTCTTCAAAGGTGCTGGTGGAAACTCTGATCCTTGAAAATGTTGCAAATCCAGGAAGGTTCCTCCTCCCCAGTCTACTTCTGGCACTGTTTTTTAAATGTCTTCTTCAGGCTTGGCCTGAGTTGGCTCAAATGACCCCAGGAGTGTCCTGATACTTTCAAATTCCCCTGAGGAACAGTTTTAGGGACAGTTCATAAACCCATCACTTCTCCATGGACCAGTCCTCAAGTGTTTCCCCAGCATCCTCACCTCTGGAATTAGGGACATGGGGGAGGACATCCCAACCTGGCCTTTAATGTCCATTCATGGCCCTGCTTCCCACAACTCTTTCTCACTCTGTTCCCAACCTTGATCCATTCTGATGCCATGAGCTACGTTGTGTTATGTGTTTTAAACTGCTTCCCTGCTGGTTTCATCCCTTTTTCCCTGGGTCTTCATGGAAAGCAGAGCTGCAGTTACCATCTCCATCACTCTCATGACCAACTCAACATGACCAAGAGCACCATGGAGCAGAAGATGGGTCCAGGCATTGGGTAATTCACTGCTATGGTCTCAAGTACATCCTCTGCTCCATAAATGCACTGATGGAAAAGCCCTTGAGAACCATTTGTGGGAAAGTGACAGCTCTGAGCTTCACTGCTCAGTCAAATCCAGAGATTCCAAAAGTTATTTGAAAGGAAGAAGGGGGTGGACAACAAACAGGGGGATACAACCATTGGTATCATTCCTAAGGGTTGGAGGAGAAAGAATCCCACTCCAAAACCAGCCTGTGCATCAGCAATCAGAGCTGATACCAGGAGAAGGAAGATCAGGGCAATCTTATGAGGCATAGTTAATCAGATCCACCAAATAAATCCAAGCTCTGCCTCTGAGGGAGATGGAAAGGCAGAAAATGAGGCTGAGCCTCTTTCTTTCTCCTTAACACCCAATGTGCAAATTCATCCTGAGCAATTTCAGCAGCAGCAGAAGGTCAGTAATTGATTTGAAGACCTGGATTTCTGACTCCATCAGGATGCAGATGTGCTTCCCAGCCCAGCTGGTGGCCCTGCAGCTCCCACTGCAGATGAGCTCAGAATATGAATGGAGAAGGGGAAGGAGAAAACTCTTCCCTTGGCAAGCCTGCAACAAGAGCCCAAAAAACTCCAACCTCTTTTCTATGTGGAATTGACCCAGTTTTGTCTCAAGTTGCAACCCCTTCCCTTTGCTCCCCAGGGGTTGCCTTGCTGGGGTGAAAGGAAGCTAGAGGAGGGGGAGCTTGAGCTGAGGTGGTTTTTAGCTTGAGCTGGAACCTGTTTGCTTTGGGAATGATGTTGCAGCTGCTCTGCTCCTCCCCACATCTCTACTCCCCAGCTCAGGCACTTTTGGGGAAGGAGAAACTGTGTGATTGGGTTCATCAGGGCTAAAACCATCATAAAGTGGTGGGGAACAGCTACTCCTGACAGAAGCATCTCCCAGGCTGGCCCAGAGCAGAATGGACTTCAAATTCTGGGTAAAGGGAAGGGATTGTCCCCCTCTGCTCTGGTGAGAGCCTCCCTGCACCCTCACAGCAAAGAATTTCTTCCCATGATCTCACCTCAGTCTCCTCTCTTTCAGTTTAAAACTCTTTCCCTTCATTCCATCACTCCATGCCTGTGTCCCAAGTCCCTCCCCAGATTTCCTAGAGCCTTCAGGCACTGCAAAGTGCTCTAAGGTCTCCCTGGAACCTTCTCTTCTCCAGGCTGAACACCCCCAACTCTCAGCCTGGCTCCAGAGCAGAGCTGCTCCAGCCCTGGGATCATCTCCATGGCCTCCTCTGAACTGGCTACATCATCTCCAGGTCCTTCTTGTGTTGGGGACCCCAGAACTGGACCCAGCACCCCAGAGGGGGTCTCTCCAAGGCAGAGAAGATGGGAATAATCCCCTCCCTTTCCCTGGTGGTCCCATTTCTGGTGATGCAGCCCAGGACACTGGTTGTTTCTTGGCTGTCAGCACAACTTTGTTGGCTCATATTGAGTTTCTCCTCACCCAACACCCCTAAGCTCTCATGCTGTTCATTATCACTTTGTTATGTTCTGAACTGGTTACCTGGGGACACAGACACATGCACAGGCTGTGTTACACCCCTGAGCATGTTCAGAGCATCCATGGACCTGCCCAGATGTGGTACAGCCCTCCACATTCCGTGGCACAGGCAGACACATGGTTCCCATTGCCACACACACTCAACCCAGCAGACACATGGTGCTGCTGAGAGCTGGAGCCCAGCCAGAGATCTCTGAGGCAAATTAATGGGTTTTGTCAGCCATGTTAATAAATTATAATCCCTTTATAACCGTGCATGCAGCCCTCAAAATCCCAGGCTCCTTGCCATATGATTGCAGTTCTGAAGCCTTGATGCCAGCTCTGAGTCCCCAGACTTTACTGCAAGCATCCTGCCTGGGTTGGAGAAGGCAGTTGGGCTCTCAGAGAAGCCAGTATCATAAAATCATAAAATCATAGAATTGTGTTGGTTGGGAAAGACCCTTAAAATCATCAAACCCAACCCTTATCCCATCACTGCCAGGTTCACCACTACATCATGTCCCTCAGCACCACATCTCCATGGCTTTGAAACCCCTCCAAGGATGGGAACACCCCCAGTGCCCTGGGCATCCTCTTCACATTTGGCTGTCCCAAGGTGGCTTTCCTGATGTTCTTGAAACCAGGACTCACTAAAAAGAAATTGTGCATTGGGGGGGAGGTTTAGCATGGATGTGACCCCATCCTCCCTGGTCCAGGTAGGCAATGGCATGTTGGAGATGTCAAGGGGAGGAATGTGCTGATGAACATAGACCCTGGGGCTTGGGAGACATGAAATCCAAGGAGGGAAGTTTCTGTGTCAGGAGGAGTGTTAAAATTTACCCTGCAGGCAAACAGGAGAGCTCTGAAGATTTACCTGAAACCTGGGGGATTCCCTACAGACCTGAAAATCCTCATTTTGTTTCTTACCTTTCCCCATCTCCCCTTCCCATCACCTGCACTGGGAATGCAGCAAGGTTTGCATCCTGCAGGCATCCCCAGGGGCTGCGTGGCCATCTCTGAGCTTCAGGCAGGAGCACAGCAGTTGTGCCATGGAGAAGACCTCCCTGGACATTGCCTCCTGATTTCCCCAAATACCCAAGCCCAGTAAATCTGGGTCCTTCAGCCTGGCACAGCCACGGGACAAATGGTGGCAGGAGAGAGCTCAGGTGTAAAGGCAGCTCCTCTGTGCTCAAAACCCACTCTTTTTCCCCTACCCAACCAGCCCCCACCTCTGCTTCCAGCCAAGGAAAGGGATGATAAGCACAAAATCCATGGCAACCTGGCCAGCAGCCTTGGAGCCAGCTCCTCACTCCCTCCCCTCCTCGGTGCTTTTATCCTCGGTGCCTTTGTCTGCTCCTGGCACCTCCCTCAAGCTCTCACTTTTTGCTCTCCTGGATTTCAGAGGGAGCAGCTTTGCTCTTCTCTTCCCTTTCCAACTCCAGCCAGCACTGCCTGGGGACAGAAAATAGGAAAGATTTCCCTGGAAGGGACACATTTGCTCCTGTCCCTGCACCACCAGCAGTACAAACCCCCCCCCCCCCCAGATGTGCCCAGATGCTCTCTGGGAGTAAGAAGTGAGATGCCATGGGGGAGAAAGAGCTGGTGTGCAAGTGAAGACTGCAAAAAGGAGGCTGTAAAACTACAGGGAAACCTCTTTATAAGATGCCAAGCAGGGGCTTAGGACGTCAAGATTCATGGCTTGCTCTGGAGCTGGGTAAAGAGCTTCTGATGCCACCTCCAAGCTGATGGTTGCCACCTGCAAACAGCCCAGTGGGGAAAAAAAATTAAAAAAAACAGGTTATGGCTCCTAAAATCTTATCAGCAGCAGCCCAGTAGTTAAAAATCAGGGTGTTCTCCCTGGGAAAGGCCTTACAATAAAACACAGATGTAGTCTGGGAGGTTAAGGATGCTCCCTGTCAGTGAAGCAGCACCTGGGACCCAGAGAGGGGAACACTGAGAGCTGCTCAGCTCAGGAGCAACCCTACAGAAACAAGCCTGGAGTCTCGAACACCAGGCTAGAGATCTGCAAATAAAGCCAAACTGGTTGCACTGGGGGAATTTGCCACTTGTCCAAATGAAAACAAGGCCAGGGGGAATCTCCCCCAAAAAGCCTTTCTGGATCCTCTTCTGCTGAACCTACTCCACACATGGAATTCATGGTGCCTCTTTTAAAAGGGACTCTTGAATCCAGGTAGTTTCCCCCCCCCAAAAAAAAAGAAACCCAAAACCCCAACCTCTGCAATGTGTGAAAATCCCTTAGGGATGTGGACAGGATAAATGGAATCTTTCCATCCCAGGAAGAACATCAACACTGTCCTGAGACTGCCAGAAACTCCCGATTTTCACCTAAACCCAGACTGGTTTGGGTTGAAAGGAACCTTAAAGCTCATCCAGTTCCAGCATGGGCAGGGACACCTCCCACAGCCCAGGGTGCTCCAAGCCCCATCCAACTTGGGCTGAGACACTGCCAGGGATGGGGTAGCCATAACCTCCCTGGTCAACCTCTTCCAGGGGCTCAGCACCCTCACAGAAAAGAATTTATTCCTCATATCAAACCTAAATCTCCCCTCTTCTAATTTAAAGCATTGCCTCTCATCCTATCACTCCATGCCCTCATCAAAAATTCCTTCTCTGGCTTTCTTGTAGTTCCCCTTCAGGTACTGGAAGGTTTCTATAAGGTCTCCTTGGAGGTTCACAGATTCTCTGGGCAACCTGGGTCAGTGTCTCACCACCCTCACAGCCCAGAATTTCTTCCCAACATCTCATCCCCATCTCCCCTCTTCCAGCTTTAAACCATTCCCCCTCATCCCATCCCTCCAGGCCCTTGTCTAAAGTTCCTCCCCAGCTTTTCTGGAGCCCCTTCAGGCACTGGAAGGTGCTCTCAGATCTCCCTGGAGCCTTCTCTTCTCCAGGCTGAACACCCCCAACTCTCTTCTCCCCCTTATCCCCTTAGTAATGGGGGACAGGGATGAGACCCCAAGGAATCCTGGGCTGGACAGAGCCCCTCAAATCTTGGCCAAGAAGCCCAACACCACCCTGCCTGGTGCCAAGGAGTGATGGCAGACAACCCCAGCAGCAGGAGCATCATCCCCTCAGCACCACCTCACCTGGAGGCTTCCCATTCGTGGCCTTCCCTGAGGGAAAGATGTGGAAAAGGGGGGACCCATCTCATGGACTCTGCAGCTTGGGTTGGGAAGGGCATTTTTCCAGCAGGGCAGGAGGAGCTTGGCTGCCAGGCAGGGTGCAATCCTCCCCTCAGGATGTGAGGGGTCTTGCTTGAAGCTGGTAACACTGCTTGCTTGAAGATAAGCCATGTCCTTGCAGCCTGGGCTGGCTGGGGCCCAGCACCAGCACAAAGAGGGCTTTGTAGGAGCAGGATGCACGAGGGATGGGGGCAGAGCTGCTCACCGAGGAAACTGGAGGCCCAGAGACAAAACAGATCCCTGGGGAGAAGGATTAAGGGGACTTTTCTTTTCTTTTCTTTTCTTTTCTTTTCTTTTCTTTTCTTTTCTTTTCTTTTCTTTTCTTTTCTTTTCTTTTCTTTTCTTTTCTTTTCTTTTCTCCCTTTCCTTTCCTTTCCTTTCCTTTCCTTTCCTTTCCTTTCCTTCCTTTCCTTTCCTTTCCTTTCCTTTCCTTTCCTTTCCTTTCCTTTCCTTTCCTTTCCTTTCCTTTCCTTTCCTTTCCTTCCTTCCCTTTCCTTCCCTTCCCTTCCCTTCCCTTCCCTTCCCTTCCCTTCCCTTCCTTCCTTCCTTCTCTTCTCTTCTCTTCTCTTCTCTTCTCTTCTCTTCTCTTCTCTTCTCTTCTCTTCTCTTCTCTTCTCTTCTCTTCTCTTCTCTTCTCTTCTCTTCTCTTCTCTTCTCTTCTCTTCTCTTCTCTTCCCTCTTCTCTTTATTTTCTTTTCTCTCTTCGTTTCTCTTCTCTTTATTTTCTTTTCTCTCTCCTCTCCTTCTTTTTTCTCTTCTTTCTCAAGGGGGAGGAGAGCTGCACATTAGAATTAACAAGCTGCAGGTGATCAACCCCCCCCCCCCAGAGACACCCCCCACCCTGTGACTGCTGAGCAGTGAAAGGAAAACAAAGAGGCAGAGGGGAGGGGGAGAGGGGATGGGGATGGGGATGAAGATGAGGATGAGGATGAGGATGAGGATGAGGATGGGATGGGGATGGGGATGGTGGTGGTGATGAGGATGAAGATGGGGATGAGGATGAGAATGAGAATGAGAATGAGGATGGGGATGGGGATGGGGATGAGGATGGGGATGGGGATGGGGATGAGGATGAAGGGGTGAGGTGCTGAGGGGATGAATCCTCTCCACAGGACACTGCAAGCAGAGCTGAGCTCAGAGGAGTGGGAGGCTAAGCCATGAGGGCATCTCTCAGAGTTGCCAGACTTGAACTCATCAAAACCCTGATCTCCTATGTGCTGGGAAGCTTGAGCTCTAGCTTGGACATAGAGTCTGGTAGAATCATAAAACAGTTTTGGTGAGAAAAAAAATACAAAAACAGCCTTTAAAATAATCCAGCCCAACTGTTAACACAGCTCTGCCGAGGCCACCACATCTCCATGGATTTTAACCCTTCCAGGGATGTGCTCTGTCACCAGGTAGAACAAGGGGAAAGGAGGGCAAAGGGATATCAGGGAGAAATCTTGCTCTGTTTACAGAGCTGAGTCCTTGGGCAGGCTGGGCTGGGTGTCTGCCCAAGCTGAGGAAACACAAACTGAGGTCTGGTGCCTGGGGAGGGGGCATCTGCAGATCCCTCTTGCCACAAGCATCAGCTGAAAGCTTTGCAGCTGAACCTTTGGAGAACACAAGACTTTGGATTCAGGCTTTGTAACTACTCCTCTTGTAACTTGTCCTGCTTTGGGCCAGGATAAAGGTGATTTTCTGTCTTGTACTTTTGCTTCCAGCTCAGTCTCTTGTCAGGAGCTGCACTTGCTGAAATGAACAGCAAGGTTTCTCAGGCAGTGTCTGGCTGCTGGGACTGATCCCACTCCATGGTTATAGTTACAGCTGGAGAATGGGCTGCAGAAACAAGGGAACTGCTCAGTCTCTGAGGAACATTTGGTCCTCCAAAAGCAGAAAAGGAGTAAAAAGGTCACACCTGAAACCCTCCCTTAGGCGGAGAACAGGACAAGATAAATGACCAAACTTGACCAAACAGAGGATTCCATCCCATACACCTCATACTCAGGATAAATTTGAGGGATCTCGAGAGTCGAACCCCTTCCTGCTTCCCCTTCTTCTCCTGTCCCTGTTTGTTTTGGCATCCTGGGAGGATTCCATCCCTTCCTCTGCCTGTGCTCCTGATCCATGCCAGCCTGAATCTGTGTGTTCTTGCCTCCAGCTCCCAACTGCTGCTGACCCCAGGATTCCAGCCTGGACTTTCCCAGGGCTGCCCTGCAGCCTCAGTGGTGATGTGAGAGTTATTGGGGGAAGAGGGAGAGAAACGTGGGATCAATTTTCCTGTATATTTGTATAGATTTAGTAATTTTTCCTATTTATCATTAGTGTTTCATTAAAGCTGTGTAGTTTAGTTTCCAACCCATCAATCTCTCTCCCTTATTCTCTCTCTTTTCTTTATCAGGGAGGGAATTAATAGAGAGTATCTGTTATTTGGTTTAATTGCCAGGCCAGTGTTAAACCCTGACATAAGTAAAACAGGTCAGGAACCACCCTCTGGTCCCTCAAAACCAAGTGGCATGATGTAGATAATACCATCCACGTGATGCCATCCATACCTGTAGCTCCAGACCCTTCCTGCCCCAGCAAGCTGCTGCTGGAGAGCATCCCATGCCACCACCCATTCCCAGGCATGGGTTGGGAAAGCTCTGCTTGTCCATGCCAGGGAGCACAGGGCTGGTGGTGAGGCTCAGCCTTGGCTGTGTTTTCTTTGCTGGTTAGTTTCCTAATGCTTTCTTTGCTAGCAGCACAAGCTGGGGCCAAGGAGTAGAGGGCTCCTGGCCAGGTCCCATCCTTCCTACCCCTCTCTTGTCATTGGCACAGGTTTGTGCAGCCAGAGAGAGCTGAGCCCATCTCAGGTTTAACTGGTGGTGTTAAAAACCTGAGGCAAAAAGTCAATCTTGGCCCAGGCCATCATATGGGAGAGAAGGAAAAAAGGGTGGAGAGTGCTTAGCAAGCAGGTAGCTTGTCACCTGGGAGGGATCCCCTGAGTTCCAGCAAGAGCAGGCTGGCCCTGTTTCTAACCCAGTTTTTTAGGAAAGAAAAGCTTGTACCACCCACCCTTGCCTTCCCCTCATTAACTTTCAAGCTGATCAGCTGCCCTGATCAATGTCTGTCTGTCCTCATCCCCATCCATGTGCTTGATCCTAAATAGAATCACAGGAAGGAATCACAGAATGGTTCCAGTGGGAAGGGACCTTTCACGGCCATCAAGTCCAACCCCCCTGCAGTGGGATCTTCAGCTGGATCAGGTTGTTCAGAGCCCTGTCCAATCTGACCTGGAATGTTTGCAGGGATGGGGCATCTCCCACCTTTCTGGGCAACCTGGGCCAGTGTCTCACCACCCTCACTGTATACAAGTTCATATTTCCCTCTAGTTTAAATCTCCCCTCGTTGAGTTTCAAACCATCACCCTTGTCCTATCAATACAGCCCCTGCTAAAGGTCAGTCCCTGTTTTTTTTTTCAGGCTTCCCTTAGGTACTGGAAGTCTTCTCTAAGGTCTCCCTGGAGCCTTCTCTTCTCCAGGCTGAACACCCCCAACTCTCCATCTGGCTCCAGAACAGAGCTGCTCCAGCCCTTTGATAATATTTGTGGCCTCCTCTGGACTTGCTCCAGCAGTTCCAGGTCCAAATGTGGAGGAAGAGAGGACAACTGTGGTCAGGGATGGCAGCTTGGTCTCTTGTAGGTGAGGGATGACTGGATTTGTATCTGGAGAGAGGCTTGAGGAAGACAAGCTGTGGATTGAGGACTCTGGATCCCAGCAGAGTTGACTTCAGCTGATTTGGGGAACTAGGAGATTTCTAGGAAGGGAGAAGTTATCTGAGGCAGCTGGTTGGGTTTTTTGTTTTTTTTTTTTAATGAAAACTCATTCAGAGCTTGGGAACAAACCCTGCCTTTGCACATGAAAATCAGGAATTTCAGCACAAAGCCTGCTTGGCTAATTAGGACCCTTCTTACTGAACTGAGCTGCTAAAAAGGAGCATACAAGAAATGGAAATAAGGAGAGAAAATGAGAGAAGAGTGTAAATGAAGTGCTGGGGTGCTAAAGGATAAAAGCAGGAGGGCTAAATACCAGCTGGAGCAAAGACTGCCCAGGGATGCTGAGAGCAACAAAAAAGAGGGTTTCAAGTATTTTACCAGCAGACTGGAAGTGTAGGTTGCTTGGTGGAGGGGGGGAACAGCCTTGTGCTGGATGATTATGGAAAAGGTTGAATGCCTTTTTTTTTGCTTCAGTTTATAGAGGTCAGGCTTGTGGTGAGCTTCTGGAGGTAACAACAGTGTTTGGGGAGGAGAAGAGGCAGCAGTGGGGGAAGGAAAATGTTAGAGACTCTTTGCATGTATTTCTTTCCATGCAACTGGAGGAGATTCAGGTGTCTCCAAGTCTTAAACACTTCTTAAGCAAGGGAAAGAAGGAGGATGTGGAGGGCTACAGAAGTCAGGGTCACCTTGGGCCCTGGAAAGATCATGGTGCATGTCTCTAGGAATTAATTTCTGGATAGAGAACCTCCAAGGAGACCTTGGAGCAACTTTCCAGCACCTGAAGGGGGACTACAAGAAAGCCAGAGAAGGACTTTTGAGGAGGGCATGGAGTGATAGGATGGGAGGCAATAGCTTTAAATTAGGAGAGGGGAGGTTTAGGTTTGATATGAGGAATAAATTCTTTTCTGTGAGGGTGCTGAGCCCCTGGAAGAGGTTGCCCAGGGAGGTTATAGCTGCCCCATCCCTGGCAGTGTCTCAGCCCAGGTTGGATGGGGCTTGTGGGAGGTGTCCCTGCTCACGGAGGGGGTTGGAACTGGACGAGCTTTAAGGTCCCTTCCAACCCAAACCATTCTATGACTCTATGATATATGAAGAGGAAGAAGACAGGGACCCAGGACCCCAAGCTACAGGGCATCGTTCTGGGGTAGAGGCTGTTCTGCACAAGCAGATGTGGGACTTCAGAGGCAGAGTTTACAAAAAATCTGCTTTTCTTCTTCATTGGGAATGACTTTAAGTTGGGGACAGGAGGAAAGCTTGAATTTTGAGGATATGAAAAAAATCCCTTATTATTAAAATCCTGGTCTATAACCCTTTCCTTCTCTACCAGAACCCCAAAAATGGGAAGAAACCACAAACAGTGGGGTGAATGTCACCTTGCACTGTGCTACATGACAAATATCAAGGTTTGCATGCCCCCAGATCAGTCCCTGCCTCTGCTCATCCCAAAGGGAATAGCTGGACAACCAGGAAGAAGACAAAGAGACCCTGCAGGATCCTGGGCTTGCCCATAGCTGGTTCAAGCTGAGCAAGCCCAGCTTGATGGCTCCCATTTTCTCTGTGTATTTTGCACTGAACTGTCACTGGTGAAGGAACAGAAATGGAGAGAAATCCAAAGTTTCCACTCCCCTGGGGAGTGTTCTGATCAATGAACCATCACATCCCCCTTCTGGCTTGGTTACTCTCAAACAAAGCTCACCACAGGGGAGCCTCTGGAGAAGAAAATGGAAACAAAATAAATAGGAAAATGATGAGACCCCCCCAAAAAGGCTGTTCCAAGGCAGTGTGGCTGCCTTTATACATCCAGCCCCTTGTTTGAAGCTTTCCCCTTTGCCCAGGGCAGGGGCTCAGTTTAGCTTTTGAGTGGCATCAGTGGCATCTTGCCCAGGGGACACAGGGAAGGGTCTTAAATTTCCTTTTGGTTTGTGCCTGCAGGAAGGATTTCCAGGAATATGGCAAGGCACCATCCTTTGGAGAGGTGCTGGAGGCTACAGCTCCTCCATGTAGGGCCCTGGAGCATTCATTCACCCTCCAATGTGTATAACAAGGATGTGTCTAATAAATAATTCTCCTTTTTTTTTTTTTTTTTTTGCTGATTGCATCTTGTTACCAAGGTGTTTAGGGAGCATCCTGGGACCTCTGCTCAGAGCAGACTGGCAGCTAATGAAGATAATGAAGATTTTATAGTTACCTTTCTGAACAAGCTGGCCCAGCTTTCCCCTGGGGAGTCTCTGTCTGTGTTGGGTGGGCTTCAAAGAGACCCAAGCAGGAAAGAACATCTCCTTTAGGACTTTGTTTAATTTTTGTGCTTAATTTTTGGCAAAACAAATGGTGGAGAAGCATTTCCAGGTGCTGGAATTCAGCTCCTCAATGGTCATCACTGTCCTGGGCATGGTTTAGGTGTGGGACAACAAACCCCATGCAAGGTCTGGGATCTCACCTGGGTGAAGGACCATTCCTAAGATGTAGTTTGCCTGTGGCTCCCGTGGCTTGTAGCAAATAATATGGGCTCAGACAGGTTCCTAAGTTTAAACCTTCTGCTCCAAAGGAAGTGGCTTCATCCAGATTGCCCATTGGGGATGGTTCCTGGTTCTCCTGAGCCATCCTTGCTGGTCTTTTGAGTCGTGTTCTAGTTGGACTGGACCTACACCATGCCAGGAACCACACTGACAGGCAGAGCAAACCCTTGGCAAGCTCCATGGCCAAAGCCACCAAAGCTGTGGCTGGGCTTGGCAAGGAGGGAACGGGGCCAGGGCAGCCCTAACAAGCTGCTGGTTTCCCAGGAGGAGCTTAATAGCATTAAGAACTTGATCCCTCTGATTCCTGATTAGGTTAAAAGGCTTTGCAACAGGCTTCCAAGTGTAATTCACCTGCAGGAAAGGTTGTTTTGTTTTTTATTTTTGTCTAAAAGCCCAGTCCCAGCAGCTCCTAGGGTGGCAAAGAAGCTGCTGAGCATGCCAAGGTGTTCACATCTGAGGTTCTTGGCTGAACCTCAGACTGCACAGCCACAGCATGGGGTATCCCACCTCTCTTTTTCCACCTTGTAATCAGAGGATAATTGTTCTTTCTGGGGTGGTAGGAAGGAGATGACCTTTGCAGATCTGGTAGCAGTATTCCTGCTTCCTTTTGAATTGCCTCCTGAGCTACCCAGCAAGATAAAACCATTGGGGGAAACTCCTCCTGCCTCCCCAAGCAGCATCCATCCTAAAGAAATCCCCTTGTAGCACGTGATATTTTTTTCCCTTTCCTAAAGAAATCCCCCTGGAGCACATGGCATTTTTTTATTTCCAACCCCCATTGTTCCTGGGGAGGAGAAATAGTGATCTAAGAATGCAAAGCTCTTGAAACCCCTCCAGGAAGTTGCTATTTATGAGCTGCCTGTTCCAACTGGCAGAGGGAAACCATCAATGGAACAAAACCATTGTGCAACAACCTTCCTCCTCATCATCCTCCTCCTTTTCCTATGAGAAGCAGGTGGGGAGGTGGGAGTGGGACACGCAAGCCACCAAGGGAAGAAAATCCTGGTGAAAAACTGGGCATTTTCCATGAACATCTTGGGGCTTGGAGACTTCAGACCTCTTGTAGTGGCTGACCCCAAGTGTTCTGCAGGATGGTGAGATGCTGAAGGCAACAGTGACCAGCATGGTTTGGCTGAACCAAGGGCTGGACCACAGGAACTCTGCACTTTCTGCCTTTTGCAAGGATGGGGAAGCTCCAGATCTCAGCTGCTCTGGAGGATGGGTGTAGAGACACATTGTCAACCAGGTGCCTTGAATTGCCAAAGAGTGGGTGTGAGTCCACCTGTGCCTGATTAGGACAGGCCCCTATTGGGCATGAGCAAGACCAGGGGGCCAATAAAGGTGGGACACACACCCACAGAGGCAGCTCAGCTCACTCTGGTGTGAGGCATGGAGAGGCCAGCAGCTCGTTGAGCCTCTGGAGCAAGAAAGGCTCTTCCTGCTACACTTCTACCCTGGAAGCGCTGTGTGGTGGCTGGAGTCCTGGAAGAGACCAGCAGCTCGTCGAGCTTCAGGAGCAAGAATGGCTCCTCCCGCTACAGATGGGGGCATGGAGCTGCTCTCTTGGGCCTTCTTTATGAAATAGGCTGAAAGGATGAGAGATGAAACCTGAAATCAAGAGTTTGCCCCAGCTGCACTCATCACTCACCCTAAAACCCCCATCCAACCATTGCATCTGGCATGGAACAGGGATGAGGGCACTCACCTGAGGCCCAGGTGTGTGTCCCTTGGATGGTTTTATTCAGATTTTCAGAAGCACAAGGACCTATGTGAGGATTTAGGGAGACATCTGCACATCTTTGGTGCTGCTTCTCCACTGGAGGACCACACAGCTCCTCTGGACACCAAGTGGGTGGCCAAGCCATGGTCAAGGGGTAATTTCTCCCCGGGTTTGGAGATGTCTTGGTCCCTCCTGTGAACCTCCTCACATGCAGCTCTTGGTTGTAAAATGTGCAGTGAGGGAAGTGAAGCTGGTTCTGGTGGGTAGCCTGGCACATCCTCCTTTGTAATCCTTTTTATTTTCTCCCCCCAGCCCTTCTTTCTTCCTTGACCTAAAATAAAATCTGTTAGAAGAGAGTGTCAGTCTGTGAAAAAAAACCAACAACATAAGGTGCTGGGAATACTCCAGCTGGTTTGTTTTTGGGTTTGTTTTTTGTTTTTTACATATATGTATAAATATATATATATATATATATATGTATTTTAAGAGGTTAGGCTGAAATAGCTGTAACAGAAGCAATCCCAAGTCTTTAAGTCCTTAAATATGTCCTGGCTCTCCCCGTGTAAATGGGACCTATCTGAGCATTTTATCTCCCTTGAATTTCATTAAGGGCTACAGGGAGGCAGCTGTGGGAGATGTCAAAATAAAAATCACTGGCTGATTATACGATAGCACTTCCCAGTGCCAGAGAAAGGAAAAAAAAAGGGAGTGAGAAATAAGAGACTCTCTGAAGAACAATAACTCTTTTCATTGCTGCTGCAGTGGGGCTGTGACTGAAGAGCAAGGTCCTCTCCATTAATACAGCCTGGTAGATCATTCCAGGGTGAGTGGCCAGCTGCCTGTAAGTTAAAAATGTATAAAAATCCTCTTAATGGACTCAAAGGAAGTCAGAAACCAAGCTGGACCAATTCATTTTTAATTGCCTTCCTCACACTGAAAAATATCAAGGGTTTTGGGGTCACTGAAACTGCAGGGATTGGATGAATGGTTGATAGCCACCAGGAAAGAGAAAGGAGAAAAGTTTAATGAAGGCTGTTTCAGGGGAAATATTTAGACCATTCATCACAAAACAACACTTGAATGGAAACGAGGTGTTAGTGGTTTCAGTCTTAATTTAAGATTTTTAGGACTGCTTTAAGTAAAAAAGCAAAATGTAAGCAATGAAACTGCTCAACTGGGCATCCCCATCCTTGGTCTGGCCATGTGAATGAAAAATGAAGTTAATTATTCACATGAACAAGGCTCAAACTTGCTCTTTCATTTCAGCAAGGAAGGTGCCTGGCTGATGGGGGGCTGTGGACCAACACCCAGTAGATCCCTGCTTTAAACAGCTGGAGCAGCAGCCACTGATGCTCCAAGATGGAAATGCCATGGGCTGGGTTTGGTGGTCCACACATGGCTGCATTTCAGGATTGATCCCAGCCTTTTTCTGCAGACATTGTGGGGCATTTAGGAGAGGGGATGGGGCTCTAGGCCACTTGGATGAGGAGAAGAAGCAGCACTCAAGAGCATCAATCATCTCATTGCAGACAGCTGAGACCTGCAGACCCCTTTCTGGGAATTCTGTGGTGGAGGCAGTGACCTGTACTCCTGTTTCTCAAGAACAGCCCAACCTTTGGATCACTTGTGGGTTTTTTTTCAACAAAGTTCAGCAAAAATCAGCCACACTTCTATTTGTTTTTCTTCCCTAAACTAATATATTTTTATTATATTCTGTATTTTGGGCCCACTTCTCACTCAGGGGCTGACTGACAAAGCAGCACCTAACATACAAAAATAATTATTTTTTGGGGGGGGGGGGCTTTCTTTCCCATACATTTTGGTCTAAATACATAATAAGTGCCCCCCTTCCCCTCCCTTAATTCCTTCCCATCTCCTCCAGACTTGCCCAGTGGAGCAATTGTTGGTGGAGCCATCAGTAGGGCTGTCCCAGTGATGTGCATGGAGAGCAAAACCTGACTGTAGACCTTGAACATCCCAGAATGGTTCATCCCCAACTGTTCCCCAGACAGAGCTGGAGCTGCTGAACACAGTGAGACACCAGAGGCAGAAATCAACACAGCCATAATTTTATAATTAAAAGAATTTGTGCATTTCAATGAACAGCTGGCAGTTATAACCATCCCCATCCCCCCTTCCACTTAATGCAGAAAATACATGTCTGGAATTCAGACATCAGATGCTTCTAATGCCACAAATAATGGTGTCCTCAGACTCCTCTTGTCCTGTATTCCACTACCAAAGGCAGGTCCACCCTGTAGTTGACTCTAGGTGATGCTAGAGAGAACCAGTTCTCCTCTTCCAAGGCATTATTTTCACTGAAAAGTCATTGTTGCTCTCTTTTGACCAAAAATACTTCTGAAAAATCAACATGTGGGACTTGGGTTGATTTTATTTTTTTTTTTATTTATTAAAAAAGTAAACAAAGAAAAATTGTAATGAGTTTTTCTTATTTTTTGTTTTTCTTTTTTTTTTTTTTCCTTTTTTTTTCAAGACCTCCATGGGGAAATAAGGCTATTTCTCTACTAGTAAGCTAAATGGCATCGTGGCTGGTTGTCTTGTCCAGTCTGGGTCACAACCCAATAAAACCTTCAAAAGTTGGGCAGCAGAAGCTCCAACAGCCAGGCACGACATTGACTACCTTAGTGGGATAGACAGAGCTCCAGTGCCCAATATATCTCCTTCCTTAGCAGAAAGAAATGATCCTCAGTGGGCTTTATAGAGGAGGAGGAGGCATCACCAAGGGGTTATGTACTGTAGGAGGTGGAGGACAACTCAGCTCCAGAGTCCCCTGACTGTCCCCATCCCCACACGTGGCTATGAACCACTTTGTGACATTAATTTCTTCCTCCCAGGAAGAAATTTGTCTTTTTAAATGAATTCTTTGTCTCCTCTGCCTCGACCTCCACATCCTGTGGAAAGCCCAAGTCTTGAAGCCTCGTTGCATCTTCAGCATCACATCACAGGTTTGGGAACAAAGACACAGGTCCCCTACCCAACCTTCTGAGAGAGGAGCTCCCATGCACACACACAACAAATTATACACACACACAGCTTACAGACACAGCCAGGTACAGGCATGGCAAGACAATCACAAAGCTTTCAGCCTTGCATCTCCAACCCTCATCCCCAGGGCTGGGGTTGGTGCTGCCTGGACACAGCCACGTCCACTCAGCTGCAGAGATTTCCACCTGATGGAGAGCAGGGTGGGGGAGCTGGGTTGAGAGATTGCACCCCTCTGATATGGTCAGAAGAGGTGTTAGCACTGGAGGGGGAGCCCAAGGGCACCCACGTGGCTTCCGAGTGTCCCAAGATTGCTATGGATAGACCTCTGGAGTCCATGCCCTTGATGGGCTACACCATGGGTGTCTCTGCCCTCCATGCCACGAAAAGGGAGGGGTGCAGCTGGGTGCATTGAAAGGCAAGAAAATAAAACATCCATCTTCCACACTGCCAAGCAGGGAGGGAATCCCATGGGCTTGTTGCTGGTCCAAAGATCATCACAGCAAGATCTTCCCTTCCATTTTACAGTCGCACTTACACTGAAGTCCCTTTTCTCCTCTTGAAGTTCCCTTTCCTGATGGATGGGTGTTGCTACAGATCCAGGATTTGCTGGTGCTGCTGCTGGGGGGATGCCAGCCTGGGGTGATTCCTTGGAGATGAGGAATCTTAGTTGGAATTTACCTCCTTTGTCTTCCTGCTTGCAGGGGGTAACCTCAGGGTGTCTTGTGACCACTGCTGACAACAAGATCAGAGACATGTATTGCTCTGGGTATAACTTCTAGGGCACACAGGTGACTTCTGGCCAGCTGGAGTCTCTGTATAAATGTGTCCATGGTCATACCTCAGGCAAAATTAAGCTAAAACACACTGGAGTCAATGGAGCAAGGCAATGAACACATCTTCTCACCACTTCCTGGGGCTGCAGACCATTTAACCCACTGTCCCTCAGCTGCTGGGAGGGCTCCTTTCCACTAGAAATCAGCTTCCCACCTGAAATAGCCCCATGGACCCTGTGCTTGGACCAGCAGAGGCTGAGGGTTGATGCCCAAAGAGACATCCATGGAGGATAATAACTTCTGAAGAGATGACCCTAGCCTGGGAGGAGGTAAAAGGGACAGGGAAAGGGATTTTGGTTTGCTTTGTGACTGCTCTTCCATTTTGATTTTTGAGTACAAGCAACCACGCTGGAGCTGCATCCTCATAGTTACTGGAGGGTGATGGGGGAAAGAGAAGGAGGAAGGACTTTGCCAAGGCTAAGTGCACATGGTGGGTTCAGATGCTCTCCATGCTTCCTCCATGCAGGTCCTGTCTTCTCCATAAGCATCTTTGGGGACATCTCAGTGCCCAGCTCTGCTGCTCTCCCCTGCCACCAAGACAGGTTCTCCTTTTCCCTCTGCTCCTCTTTGACCTCTTTCTTTTTTTTTTTTTTGCCCAACCATCAGGCAGAGAGAGCCCTGGCACTGCCCAGTCCTCTCTCTCTTTTCTCCTTTCCCTTTTCTTCTCCCCCCTTATTTGCCCCCCCCACCCCCAACTTCAACAGAGGGAGAACCGTCGGGAGTTGATGTTCATCTTGGTGACCCCAATGAGCTTGAGCGGGGTGGAGAGGCTGAAGGAGTTGACCAAGGGGAAGTCACAGAAGAGGTCAGAGAGCTCATCCCTCTCCTCCAGCTCGTAGGTGGCATCGTTGAGCATCCGCTGGTGCAGGTGACAGGTCTGCTCAATCTTCAGCTTGTTGATGTCACTTCGGAGCCTCATGAGCTGCCTGGCCAGGTGCTGGTCCTGCAGGCGCATTTCTGTCTGGAAGAGAATCATAGAATCATAGAATTGGTTGGGTTGGAAGGGACCTCAGAGATCATCGAGTCCAACCCTTGAATCACCATTGCGGTTGCTAGACCATGGCACTGAGTGCCACATCCAGGCTCTTTTGAAATATCTCCAGACACGGAGAATCCACTACTTCCCTGGGCAGCCCATTCCAATGCCTGATCACTCCGTAAGAAATTGTTTCTAATCTCCAACCTAAACCTCCCCTGGCACAACTTAAGACCCTGCCCTCTTGTCTTGCTGAGAGTTGCCTGGGAAAAGAGCCCAACCCCCCCCTGGCTCCAACCTCCTTTCAGGGAGTTGGAGAGAGTGATGAGGTCTCCCCTGAGCCTCCTCTTCTTCAGGATGAACACCCCCAGCTCCCTCAGCCTCTCCTCATAGGGTCTGTGCTCGAGTCCCTTCACCAGCCTGGTTGCCCTCCTTTGGACCCGCTCCAGAAGGTGGAGGGTAGGGGGGGGAGAGGAGAAGCTATGGGCAAGGACACAAGAAACCTGCTCCCTGCTGCTTGAAAAAGGGACCCAGCTGGAGAAGGTTGCAAAGAACAGGAAGGGAGATAGGAATCTTCCAAATGAACCCCGGGCAAAGCTCAGCTGAGGATGGGGAATTTTTAGCTTTCAGGAAGTCTGTGCCTCCCCAGGTCTCCAGGAGCACCAGGAGGCTGGAATGAAAGCCAGCAATGCCAAGCTGTCTGCTTAGGAATTCATTGGAAAAGCTTCAGAGCCTCCACCTCCACCTTAAGCAAAGCCCAAATTAATTTTGCTCATAAAGGAGCAGCCACAGTAGCAATTAGAGGTGGAAAGGACCAATTAAAAGAACCGCAGAGAACTCATCCCCACGTACTCAGCTGGGGTTTCCAGACTGAATAAATCAGAGATGGTTCAAGACAGCCAGGCACATGGATCCTCCCATCCCCTGTGGCTTATCTTGTTGATTTGAAGTGGCTCTTGGGATGGGACCTCCACAGGTTCCCACAGGAGAGAGAACTATCCCTCAGGCTAATGAGCTAAGTGTTTAGGAGTGGTTTTTTAGTTTTGTTTTTTTTTTTTCTTTCCCCTCCCCTGGCACCTAACTTCAGAAGGTGAAAGATTCAGAAGTGATGAAAGAAAAGAGTTTTTAAAAAAATTATTGTTATTATTATTGTTGTTGCCATTGTTGTTGTCGCTGCTATTGCTATCATCATTATCATCACCATTATCATTATAATAATAATAATTATTATTATGCTTCTAATTCTAACTTCTAATTAAGCAGAAAATGGATTGCCACAGGATATTGGTGGCAGTGCTGAAGGAAGGAGGTGAATACTTGGCCCAGGAATCAGCCTTTGTCTGAGGAACAGGAGCAGGCAGAGCTGGAGAAGCTGCCAAGAAGGCAACCCCTACATCCCACCCCACATCCCTCCTCCCAGAAAAGCAACAAACCACAAAAGCCACAAAGAAAAGAGAGTGGCAGGAGAGAAGCTGAACAGTTCTTAGCAAACTTTGTACCAAAGTCCTGATTCTGGTTTTCTGGCTTTTTTTTTTTTTTTCTCTCTTAATGGCTCCCCAGGTAAATCCTCTCCTCAATGACTTCTTGGTGCATAAGATGATGCCCTGAGCTCATCTCCAGCTGCATTTTGGAGCTACCCTGACACCACTTTAACTGTCTCCTTTGGTTTACATCACTGGTTTCTTTACTCCTTGTTTGAATGAGCTCAGAAACAGCCCCACACCTCATCTATAGCAGTACATCAAGTAGCACACTGCAATGAAGTTGGTTGGTGGATGAAAAGCTCAACATGAGCAGGCAATGTGCTCCTGAAGCCCTGAAAGTCAACATTGTCCTGGGCTGCAACAAAACCAGAGTTGTCAGTGGGTTGTGGGATGGAATTCTCCCCCTCTGCTCTGGGGAGACTTCCTTGCACTGCTGGGTTCCATTCTGGGGCCCAAAACACAAAAAGGACATGGAACTGTTGGAGTGAGCCCAGATGAGGCTACAAAGAAAAAATAAAAAATTTAGAGGGGTGGAGTGGCTCTTATCTGGAGCCAGGCTGAAAGAGTTGGGGTTGTTCAACCTGGAGAAGGCTCTGAGGAGACCTTAGAGCACCTTCCATTGCCTAAAGAGGTTCCAGGAATGCTGGAGAGGGACTTTGGACAAGGGCCTGGAAGGATGGGATGAGGGGAAACAGTTTCAAACTGGAAGAGGGTAGATCGAGATGAGATCCTAGGAAGAAATTCTTTCCTGAGAGGGTGCTGAGCCCCTGGCCCAGGTTTCCCAGAGAAGCTGTGGCTGCCCCATCCCTGGCAGTGTCTCAGCCCAGGTTGGATGGGGCTTGGAGCACCCTGGGCTGTGGGAGGTGTCCCTGACCATGCAGGGGGATTGGACCCAAGTGATCTTTAAGGTCCCTTCCATCCCAGACCAGTCTGTCATTCTTTGACATCCCTCCACTAAATCACGAGCAATGTCCTGACATCCTCTGAGTTCTCACAGTCCTAAGCAATTCTCCACAGGTGCTCTTCAGGAGTTAACACAGTGGGATTCATCCCCATTAGGCATTTAGGATCCAACCACCTCATCCAGATTTTCACAGCATGGATGTGGTCAGACAGGCATTTGCTTCCAGGCCTGGAAATGAGCTGTTTAGTTTACATCTACAGATATAGCTCTGGAAGTGGGGATTACATTTATTCCTGGGTTGGTGGTTCATCAGTGAAACTGCAGAAGGTAAGAAAAGAAGGAAAATTCCCCTTGGAAAGCTCAGCAGTCCTGGCATTTCTGTAGGAGACACTTCTGGGACCTGGTGTATGGGCTGCTAACCAGAGCATCCTTGGGATTGCTGCAGTTTATGGCACAACCCCTCCTCCCCCAGGCTCTGCCTTCACAGCCCTTGGGGTTGCCCCTTGCCAGTCTCACAGCAAGGCAAAGCAGCCACCTCTGGAAGGCTGAAGGGTTCAGAGGGAAGCCTGGCTCTGCTCCAGCTTCTTTTCTGTGGCTGTCAGGAAACCCTTTGCAATGCTGAGCTCAGAGCCTAAGCCCAGAGCTGACAGGCGAATAAAGAAAATTAATCCATGCCAGGCAAGGCTTTTCTCACTCCTGCACCATGGAGGACCTTGCCTGGTGCTCTCAGCCAGCAGCAGGACCCCAGCTTGGTTGCCTGGGGAGGATTAAATCACCTTTGTACAAATCTCAGGATCTCATTCTTGAAATCTGGCAGGGTCATTGCCATTTACCTTCTTTGAAAATCAAACATTATTTCCTTGCAGGCCTGGTTGCCCGTGCCCCCAGCAGAGCAATGCCACTCAGCAGGTTTTTTTCTTCTCCCACGTGAGTTGCAATGAAAAGGAATTCATTTTGTCAGTATTTTTTCCCCCTGTTTCACAACAAGAGCTGCAGCTCGATGTTTTACCAGGAAGGGGATCATGGGGGTCACTGAACTGACCCTTGGTTGTTCTTTCTTATCAGTTAATCAAGCTACCTAAGAAATGTCACCAAATACTTTCAATAAAATGCTTTGATAAAGGTGGGATTGAAAAACCAAGACCAGAAAGAGTTTTAAACTGAGTTAAGAGGTCATTGTGGAGAAGGATGTGACTTGGAGATTGCTGTTTCATCCCTGCAAGTCCACATTCCACTTTTTGACCAGCTCTTCCTTTCCATGTCTTTGAAGAAGAAGTTTTGCTTTCATGCAAACTGGAAGAGAAAGTCATCCAGGGCAGGTCCATCAGGTGCTCAGTCTCCAGTCCCCTTCCTTTCCTCCATCAGAGCTGCTGACCCCATCATTTACTGAGCCCACCTGTAGGGTGAGGACAACGGGGCTTGGGGCAACCCCAACACTCAACTGCACTGCTGACCTAGGCCATGAGGTTGTCTTGCCCAGTGCTCTGAGACTCAAGAGAGAAGCAGGATTGATTGCCAAAGGTTGACCATCAGCCAAAGCTGTCCCAGGGGGATAAAGCCTTCTTCTGGACTCTGGGAAAGAAAAGTGGATGGGAGAGGAGCAAAGCCCAGCAGTGGCTGACTGGCAGATGATGTGTGCAATGAAGAGGTGACACAGGGCCTTGGGAGGACCCCTTGTCTCCTGAAGGGCTCAGGAGCACCTTGGATGCTGAGAGGACCCATGGAGGAGGGGATGGCCCCATCATGAAGAGGACAGGTGGGATGTTCTGCAAGACAAAGCTTCTCTTCTTCCTCCTGCTCATCCACAAAGGCTTGGCTGGAGATGCAAACAGCCTGTCCTCCCTCCATGGACTTGTCCCTTCAAATCTTGCTTTGTTCAAAACCACTCAGAATATGAACAAGATTTGAATCCAGAAATCCTCATTTTCCTTCCTTTCCTTCCTTTCCCCAGAGATTCCAAAGAACCACTCAACCCATGCCACCCTGGGGACCAAATCATGGCTAGAAATGGTTAATGACCTCTTTTTAAAAAGCAACATAGTCAGGGCAGCAAAACTTCCTGAAAAGAAATAACAGGTTTACAGGGGCCAGCTCATGGGAAGCTGTGGGCTTTGAGGTTTTTTGGATTACAGAGTTCACTCCCAAGTCAATCCACCACAATGTAACTCCACACCCCAGTTCATCTGTGTGGGACCACAGCATCATCCCCCACACCGTGCAGTGTCCTGGAGGAACTCATGGGGAGCACCCAACAGAAGACAAACATTTTGCTGTGTTTGAGTCTCCCAGGGGTGCCTTGCTCACACAGCCCATTTTTTTAACACACTTCTTCTGACTTCACACCCAACTCCAGCAGGCAAAGAGCTGCCTTTCATTTGCATGCTTGGAACATGATGTTGGGGTGGACAAACCATTGGTTTGAAAATCCCTTGGTGGAAGAAGGAACCAAACCCAGGTCCTTCCTGGCAGAGGAACTTGGATCCTGGAGAGGATTCAAGGTTGAATCACAAAGCTGGACCACAGAGGTCCAGACTCTTATGGACCCTGGAAGGATTTTCTGTTTGGATTGAGCCTCAGAGTCCCCATGGGGTGTTTAATATGGGGGAGAAAGAGAAAGTTTTGGATGCATCCTTGCTTGCTGTCCTGTCTAGGTGGCATAGCACAAATAGATAGAAGTAGAAAGGTGTTTTCCTACAGGGATAAAGTCAGGGATAAAGTTTTCCTATAGGGATAAGACTTGTCCCTATAAACTAAAATGTCCCAGTTCATAGCAGAGTTTGGTTCTTTCACTAGACTGAGAAGGAAGAGGACTAGAGGACTTTGGGGACTTCATTTTAGAAGGTGTAAACTCTTGTTCTGACAGATTTCATAAACAAAGAGAAAAAACACATCCTAACCACTATGACCCTTGGGTCTATCACCTTACCCTGACTGCTGACAGCTTTACTTTCAGCATCCTTGAGGAGCAGCCACACTTGACAGCACAAAAGAAAACAGGAGGGAGAAAAAAAAACAAAAAAGCAAGAGGCAGGAGGAGGTGAGGAGGGAAGGGTTCCAGCCCTGGGGCAGTTCAGCACATGCTGAGTGCTGCAATTTGCTCCTACACCTACACAGAGCTTCTGGGGACAATAAAACAAGAGCAGGAGTTTGCATGCCTGAATAAATCAGCTTCTCCAGGCCAGGATCTCAGCAGGTCCCAGCTGGCATGGCTGGCTTGGAGCTCAGTGGACATATGTCAGTCCTAAAAATTAGGGCTTAAAGCTGAAGGTGCAGAACCAGATCCTGGGCCAGGTCACCTGGGGTGAAGGACCAAGAGCAGCAGATGCAGAGGAAAACCTTGGGTTTGTCCTTTGTGAGGAGCCTGAACCTGGCTGAAGTGGAACCAGAGCATGGAGGGTAATTCCTTGGAGCACTGGATGACCCTTTTTGTGTGGACTGGGAATAATGCTTCAGATTTTGCAAGAAACTTCAATTTTAGAGCTGGGCATGCCTGGACTATTACTTGATCAAAAAATTAACCCATTCCATGCTTGTTCTTTGGCATCGTGGGCAAGTTTGGGCACACACATACTACTGAGTTCACTTTGTTTCCTCTCTTCTTTTTTGGCTGGGATAGAGTTAATTCCAAAATTGGGTGGTCCCATAAACATTGCCTGTTGGGAACAGTCCCCAGCATGTGCAGACTCCTGCAGCTCTAACTGTTTGGCAGGTTGCTGACTTGTAGAAGCCAAACCCATGCTGGGGCCACACGATTGAAATAATCCAGCTGCAACCTGCTGGTGGCTGGGGAGGGGGGGATGATGCTGAGTGGGGGTGATGGAGCTGCATGTCCCACATTGCTGCATGGCATCCAGTGAGGACAGGGGCTGCTAGACTTCTTTCCTGGGTGGAAATCTTCACAGACATCAACTTTCGCCCTTCCATTGGATAGACAGATCTGACATACCCTAAATTGACTTCTCAGGCAGGACTGTGTAGAGTGGGGGGGGTATTTACCTTGCAACAGAGGAAACAGTGGGGCAGAGGTAGATTTCACCCCAGTTTTGACAGCTGGATCACTGTTAGATCATAGAATGGTTTGGGGTAGAAGGGGTCTTAAAGATCATCTCAGTCCAACCCCCCTGCCATGGTCAGGGACACCTCCCACAGCCCAGGTTGCTCCAAGCCCCATCCAACCTGGGCTGAGACACTGCCAGGGATGGGGCAGCCACAGCTTCTCTGGGCAACCTGGGCCAGGGGCTCAGCACCCTCTCAGGAAAGAATTTCTTCCTAGGATCTCATCTCCATCTACCCTCTTCCAGTTTTAAACCCTTCCTCCTTGTCCTTTCCATCCAGGCCCTTGTCCAAAGTCCCTCCCCAGCTTTCCTAGAGCCCCTTCAGGCACTGGAAGGTTCTCTAAGGTCTCTCTGGAGCTTCTTCATCTCCAGGCTGAACACCCCCAACTCTCTCAGCCTGGTTCCAGAGCAGAGCTGCTCCAGATCTCAGATCATCTCCATGGCTTCCTCTGGGCTTGCTCCAACATCTCCAGGTCCTTCTTATGTTGGAGTCCCCAGAGCTGAACACAACACTCTCATCTTCAGGAAGCTGCCCAGGATAACCACATTTGTGTGTGGCAAGGCTGGGTTCTCCTATCAGTATTGACTGCCCACTCAGGGTGACCTTATCCAGGATTTGGGGTGCTGATTCCCTGTCTCACTGCCCCAAGTGCTGTCTGAGGGATGCTCCCCTTTCTGACCTTTGCTCTTGCCTTAAATAAATATATAAATTTAGATATAACCACAGGTTGGAATTAGATGATTTTTTAGGTCCCTTCCAACCCAAACCACTCCATAACCTTCTGGGAAGCCTTCTCATTTGCTTCACTATCACAACATGGAGACAACCACAGGAAAATCCTGTCTGTGTTGGGCTATATGGAAATTTATAGAATCACCATGTTCTGAAAGGACCTTCAAGACCATCAAGTCCATCAGACATCAGTCCAACCATCAGACTCCTTCCTTTATTTGAAAAGAAAATGGGTTTCACCCTTGAAATGTAATGTGAAATCCAACTTTCTGTTCCAGCCCCCTGTGATGTGGTGGCCTCGTTGTGTTCTCAGTGTTTGCTGGCAGCATTCCCCCAGCATCAATGCCTCCAACATCTCTGCTCAGCTCTGTGGTCAGTCAAACACACACTCTCCCTTCTTGGGGAATTTGTTCTAAATTATATGAGTCACGTCCAGATCCAGCAAAGATTGGTATAATTAAGAGGCAAGAAAATAGAAAGTGAGGAACAATTAGGGTTTGCTTTGCCCTTTTTTTCTTCTTTAATTTAAGCTTTGAGTTTTTGACTGCTGGTGGCTTCCAGACCACACCCTGATCTAAAGGGTAGGAGCAAATTCTGAGACAATTGATCCTTCCATCATGGGCAGAAACTGCAAGAACAAATAACTTTTTTTTCTTTTTTTAATCTGGTGGGGCTCTGAGAAGGAAAATCTCCTTCATATTGTCTTTGGGCATCTTGAGGTGTAGGGTTTATATCCAGTGGATTGGGATTTGAAGACTGCATCACAGAATCAGCCTGGACCTGGCTCCAGGTCTCAGAGCTGGAGCTGAGATTCTCCACAGTACTGAGAGATTTTATAGAATCTTGCAATGGTTTGGGTTGGAAGGGACCTTTAAAATCCATCTAGTCCAAACCCTCTGCTGTGATCAGGGACATTTTCAAGTAGACCAGGTTACTGAGAGTCCCATCCAACCTGATTTTGAATGTTTCCAGGGCTGGGGCAGCTACCACCTCTCTGGGCAACTTGTCCAGTGTTTCACCAGCCTTATTGGAACAATTTCATATTTATGTATAGTCTGAATCCCTCCTGAGGAGAATAGGAATACAGAACAAAGGCCAAAACAAAGGGTTTCCCCAACACTTTAAAGCAAAAGGTTTGAAGCACTTGGTTTCTCACCCTGCAGAAATGACTTGGGGGAAGCAGATTCCCATGAGACCATGGGAAGAGTGATGAGTTAAAAAATACAAATAAATAAAAGAAAAAGGGAGAATTAGGCAAACACTGTGAGGTTAGATCTGCTAACAACTTAAACAGAGTGGTCAGCATCTACCCTCCTGCTGAGAGAGATCCAAACCCACAAGCTGCAAGGGCAGATCCAGGGGATGGATCTATCCATGCTTCCTTTCCCCAGCCCTGAGGAAACATCCCTTCCTGATGCCATCTGAGAAGGGTGACTGCCCCAGCACTGCCAGAGTGTTCATGATGCTCCCATCCCTGCTGTGCTCAGCTGAGTGTTTGGATATAACTGGAGAAGAAGGAGCAAACAGCTAAAAAAGTCCTAACTGGTGCAAGTTACCCTGTGTCCCCACTCTGATGGATCCCAGCAGAGGGATCCACTGGGATCCTGGGATCCACTCTGCTGGATCCAAGCAGAGAGATCCGCTGGAATCCTGGGATCCACTCTGCTGGATGCCAGCAGAGATGCTGAGATGGAGCCAGCTCCTACTCTGTGGTTATGGATGCTCTGCCACTTGCCTTGTCCCTTCCCTGGGCTGCTTCTGCTCCCACCAGCTGCAGAAAAGGAAATGGTAGATTGTTGCCTTTCCACCTGGGGCTGAAAGCAGGTAGGAACAAGGAGTTGCTTGTTTCATCTTTTTTTTTTGTTGCTTTTTTCCCCTTCTTGAAAAACTGTGCTATCTAACAGGGTCAGGAAACCACTTACCAGTTCCTTCCTGAGCCACGTCAAAGCTTCATCGATGCTCTCAAAGCCACCTATCCTCCCTGAGGTAAGAGTCACCTTGTCCTGGACAGGGCTCCCATTGAGATGCACCTGCACCTTCCTCAAGGGCACAGTCTCCCCTGGGTTCTTTTTGGCCTCGGTCATCCCTTTCTCCTCTTCTCCTGCTGGCTGAGGGCTCTTCCATGCCTGCTCCTCCAGCTTTGCCTTCCACTCCAAGTAGGATGGGCGCCTCGTCTCCAATCTCAGCTTCTCAGTCAATGCCTTGAGGCTCCTCAGGTGGTCATCAGGAGGAGCAGCACCTCCAGAACCAGCATCCGTGTTGTCCAGTGCCTCTTCTATTTGGATTTTGGGGAGAGACATCTTCTCTGGGAGTCAAACAGCATAGGGGTTGTGCTGCAGAGGGCCAGGGATGGAGGTGGGAAACCCGCAGGGATGGATCAGTTCCTCCGGTGTGACAGTCACAGCCCCTCAGAGGACAACTGCAGTGGCTGTGGTTCCTGCTCAAGCACTGTGATGGCCCTGGAAGGTGACCTGGAAGAAAAGCAGAGGGTTGGTTTTCAGTTGGAGAAGGAATAGGGAGTGAGGAGGCAGAGAAGTCTCTTGCTGCAGCAGAGGGAGTGAAGGCTTTGGGAGAGGCACGGTGCCAAGGTGCTCCTGGGGAATGTTACCTCAGCTCAGCTCTCAGCCTGCTTTTGGGGCAGGAACAGACAGGTTCTGGCTTTTAGAGGGAGGTTTTTTGAGAGGTTCTGGTTACCTACATCTCTCCAATTGCAACTCAAGGGGCCATAAAAGGGTTGCCAAGGGTGTGTTCACAGACCCCTTTGGAGCCGTATCACACAACCCAGCATCCCCTGGGGACAGCAGCAGCTGTTGCTGGGAGGCAGGGGGGTTATGGGTGTTATTCTGCTGATTTCTTAGCTGGCAATCCTATACATTTCCATTTGGGCAAAACAGGATGAGGAGAAGTAAGAAAACTCAAAAAAAGAAACAAAAAACCACCACCAGGAGCACAGTCCCAGGCCAAGTGTGGGAGCAGCTGGGGTGCTGGCACAATTTGGGTTCATACTCCAGTACTCAGGGACACTTGGACTTGTGGTTTCCATCACTGGCCATGCCCAGACTGCCTTGTAGGAAGGATCCCAATGGTCCTGAAAACACCCTGCTGAAAGACCAGCACAGAGGAGACAGGAGCTTCCTCCCAGCTGCTCCTCCCACCACCACACATGGACTCAGAGAATCTGAGAACCAAACTATGGGGCCTAGAGGGAGAGAGGACTCCAACAACTCCATAAGAGTTAATCTCAGGCAGCTTCAGCATTCATTTGCAGGTAGGATCAGATAAGAGACTTTCTCAAGGTCATATGCTCCTCTCTGGCTGAGCTAGGAGTAGATCCAGAGCTGTCTACATGGGTGAACAAAAAAACCTTTTTTTTTTTTTCCCTGCCTGGTAAGATCCCCAGAAAGACAAAACCAGGACTTACGCAGCTTCCTAGCTGGCTACACTAAACCATCAAGATTTGAGCTACTCAGCCCTTCTATTTTTATGCCCACAAAGAGGTGTGTGAACTCTGAAACCCAGACCATAATTACGCCTCTTGAACCTTTTCAGCAAGAAGACTCAATTTAAAATAAACACCAGGGCTGAGGAAGATTTATCCTACAATTGTGTGCAGGCTGAAGGAGGAGTTGATAATATACACACAGACAGTCTGGGGGAGGAGAATTAGTCATGGGGAGGTCTGGTGCCTGCTCCTATTTATGTTAATGAGAGTTTCACGTTGAGAGGGAGCAAACACAGGCACCAAACCAAGCTGAAGCCAACAGCCTGAAGCAGCAACAGTTTTCCTTCTTCTGTTGAAAAAGGGAAAGCAAAGGGCTGGGCTTTCCAAGGGTCATGTCCTCCACCAGCTCTCACAGGGATGCTCCACAGAGCTGGGGGCTGGTGGGTGAGTTGGAATCATGGACTGGATGATGCTCAGAGGTCCCTTCCAAGCCCTTCCCATTATGTTTCACTCCCCTCCAGCTCCAGCCTATCAATATTAATGAAGGGAAGCACCTAACAACTTTGAAAGACCTCACCTCTGAGCTTTTTTTCCTGTCCATTGGGATGGGGATTGCCAGGGGAGACCAAACCCAGCAGCTCAGGCATCTGCTGCCACTCCACACTGGGCTGCTGGATTTAGGAGTATGGCATGGTTTGGGTTGGAACGAGACTTTAAAGGTCACCTAGTCCAACTCCCTGCAGTGAGCAGGGACATCTTCAAGTAATTCAGGTTGCTCAGAGCCCCTTCCAACCTGATTTGGAATGTTTCCAGGGCTGGGGCATTCACAGTTTCTTTGGGGAAACTTGGGCCAGTGTTTCACCACCCTGGGAGTAAACCATTTCTTCTGTGGATCCAGTCTAAATCTCCCTTCTTGTAGTTTAGAAATTGCTAACCCATAATAAAGATAATATTTTTATTGTCAGGCTGCCACAGCCACAAAGTAGAATCCCCCCAAAAATCCACAGATCAAACCCTTAGGTTGGAACCCCCACCCTTGTCCTTTGAGCCTTGGGAGCAGCTCAGTTTGCATTTACAGCATCAGGCCCGGAAAGCCTGACAGCAGCTTGGAGCATCCCCTTTGCTCTCTCCCTCTCTGCCACCACCTCCCAGCACCCAAGATTTCTTTTTCCTCCCCTAGAAGCCACTTCCATCCAACCCATCCTTCACCTCCTCCTAGGTGCCACACGAAGCTTCTCATTCAGCCTGCAGGGACACCCCTTCACCAGGCACCTCTGCTCCCCAGCTTGTCCAACCTCAAAGCCATCAGAAAGAAAGGAGTTGCCTCTGGTTTCCTCTATCTTGGCCCAGCTTCAAAGATCTGCTGCAGGACAAGAGAGCTGAAAGTGGGAAGCGTGTGAAAAACCCCTTCCTTCCAGGCTGTAACACAAACCTCTTTGCAGCCTGAGAGCTACACAACTCCCAGGGGCAAACCTGGCTCCTGGTTTCAATCAGCAGACGTCTCCCAGCCCCTGGCTCAGTTTCCCCCTCTCCCCATCCCTCAGGATGGTGTGTGCATGGGAATCTAAGGGATTAACCCTTGGTTTGTCATCATTATCACAGGGCTCAGGGTGTTGGTGCTGTGCCCAGTTAGGGGGAACAGGAGCTGGGGTGAGGCTCTGCTCCCACCTCACTAAAAATCATAAAATCATCATGGTTGGGAAGGATCTTCAAGATCATCGAGTCCAAGTGTCAGTCCTACACAACCATAACCCAAAGAACATCTCCCAAAGCACCCCATCTACCCCTTTTTTGAACCCCCCCAGGGACTATGACTCCATCCCTTCCCTGGGCAACCTCTTCCAATGCTTCACCACTCTTCTAGTGAAGAATTCCTTTCTAATCTCTAATCTAAAAGACCCTTTGCTCAGGGGTTTCCTCCTTCCCTTGTGTGAATCCTATGGATCCTGAAGGCAGAAGGATACATCAGGTCACCAAGAAAATAGAAAAAAAAACCAACCATCCTTAATTTCTTTGTTGAGTGATGTATCCATGGGAGAAGGCATCTTAACTGTGAGCAAAGGGATTGGCAGAAGCACATGACCAGGATGGAGAAATAACAGGACTGCCAAGCTGGGCTGGGTGTGAAGTCCTACCACCCCAAGGCTGCCTGAGGCTTGGCTTTTGCAGCTCAGCAATGCAAATCCTGCTCCTTCCCATGCCAAACACACCTGGTGAAGCTCATGGGGTGTTCCACACTGTAAGAAACCAGGTCCATCTGCCCTAATCTGTGCCCCAACTTGGCACAGCAATTATTTCTCCAAGCCTGAAGTAGATGCAGAAGATCTGTCTCCATCACACAATCTCAGACACAGTTTTGATCAGGAGAGCCAGGTGAAGATTCCCTGACAATCCAGGTGTGATGGGGCAGGTATTAGAAGGCACAGAGAGGTGTAGAGGAAAAAGCTTTGCCTTGTCATCACTGATGCTGGATAACAATAAATTCAGATGCTGCTCATGGGTCAAAATGGAGACAGAACAGAGTGGTGCAAGTCAAAGCCTTTTACCCTGTGGGAGTTTTATGTGCCTGAGAAGTTTTATATGTCTGTATCTTCCCCATCAGCTCTCTGTGCCCTGGTCAGCTTTGAGTATGGGGCATTCACAAAGCAGCCTTGGCTGGGAGGGGTTGGACCAGAGCAGCACAGGAACAGCCTGTTGGATTAAGGGCTGTAAATAAGGACACAAGGTGCTTTGGAAGGTGTTTTGGGTCCCTTCTCTGGACCCTCTCCAACCAGATGTAGAACTATTGGAGAGGGTTGAGAGAATGGCCACAAAAATGATCCAAGGATTGGAGCAGCTCTACTCTAGAGCCAGGCTGAGAGTTGGGGGTGTTCAGCTTGAAGAGGAGAAGGCTCCAGGGAAACCTTAGAGCACCTTCCAGTGCCTGAAGGGGCTCCAGGAAAGCTGGGGAGGGACTTTTCACCAAAGAGGGTAGAGACAAGACAAGGAGCAATGGTTTTAAACTGAAAGAGGGGAGATTTAGGTTAGAAATCAGGAAGAAATTCTCCACCATGAAGGTACAGGATCCACATGGAACAGGCTGCCTAAGGAGGCTGTGGCTGCCCCATCCCTGGCAGTGTCTCAGCCCAGGTTGGATGGGGCTTGGAGCACCCTGGGCTGGGGGAGGTGTCCCTGCCCATGTAAGGGGTTGGAACTGGATGAGCTTTATGGTCCCTTCCAACCCAAACCAGTCTGTGATCTGTGATTCTAAGGTGGCATGGTGGGGAGCAAGAGGTGTAGGAGAAAAAATAAAATAAAATTAAAAAAAAAAATAAAAAAAAAAAAGAAGGGAGAAAAGCTCAGGATGGAAATGAGATGGGAAAAACAGAATAAATAAAAAGAAGCAGGACAAAGGTGTGGGGAACTGATTATTCTGTTCCCTTCACTATCCCTGGTGGGCTCCACTTTGCTGGAACACTCTTTGCAGAAGAACAGCAGTGATTGCAAGAGTCTGCATGACTCTGCTGGTCTGGTCTCTGAGAAGAAAAAAGCCTCAGAATGAGACAGAGCCCAGGCTGAGAGAAGTCATTACGCAGGGTGAAGAGGTGCCCTGGTGTGGGTTAAGTGTGCAGGGGTAATGGTGCAGCTGTTAAGGACCTTCAAAACTAACTTTGAGTTCTGACTCTCTGAGCAGGCAGTTTGTGAGACTGGTTTTTAGAAATAAAGCTCTGAGGAGCAGGAATCATAGAATCATAGAATTAGCCGGGCTGGAAGGGACCTCAGAGATCATCTAGTCCAACCCTTGACCCACCGGAGCAGTTGCTAGACCATGGCACTGAGTGCCACATCCAGTCTTTTTTTAAATGTCTCCAGGGACGGAGAATCTACCACCTCACCGGGCAGTCCATTCCATAGCCTGATCACCCTCTCCGTGAAGAAATTCTTTCTAATATCTAACCTAAACCTCCCCTGGCACAACTTAAGACTGTGTCCCCTTGTCTTGTTGAAGGTCGTCTGTGAAAAGAGTCCAGTTCCCACCTCGCTACAGCCTCCTTTCAGGTAGTTGTAGACAGCAATGAGGTCTCCCCTGAGCCTCCTCTTCTTCAGGCTGAACAGCCCCAGCTCTCTCAGCCTCTCCTCATAGGGCCTGTGCTCGAGTCCAGAGGTTCTCCTCTGGTATCTTCAGGCCTCTCCATCTCATCTGGGTCCCCATCCTTTGGTTCTATTTGGCTCAGGTTGTGATTCCTCTGATGGTTTTCAGGGCTTTGCTCCAAGGGTTTGCATAAGTGTCACCCTGTAGGCCATATGGACACCTAAAAATCTTACAAAAGAACACCCTGGAGTAAATCTCACCTGCTTATCATCATCATCATCATTATCATCATCATCATCATCATCATCATCATCATCATCAATCATCAGACTCTACAGGTCCCAGAGAATGAGGGCAACCTTGAGTCTGGAAGAGCAAGATGGAGAAATACCAAGGTGGAACAAGAGATGGGGGGGAGTGTGGAGGGAGAGCTGTGTTTGCTTTCCTTCCCAGCACACCCCAAAGATGGGGATGGGGTGGGGATTGTTGATCAGAGGCTGTGACAGGTGGTTGCCATAGCAATGGAGTAAGGGAGGACAGTGTTGGATGGAGGCTCCTGATCATCCTCCAGGAGATGGATGAGGAAAGGAAGGACCCAGCTGGGTCCACACTGTGTGTCCCTGGAGCCAAATTCTTGTCCTCAAGGTTGATCCAGAATCCTGTGCCCTTACAGGTGTTTGGAGAGGGGGTCACAGAGCTGCCCCATGCAGTGGGATAAAATATGGATATAGAATCCAGCTTAATGGGGTCCTGAGTCCACCTGGATATTCCTGTCCATTTTTCTCCTTGAGAAAACTCCCAGACAGCTTGGATGCTGTGCTGAGAGCAAGGCAGCAGCTTCTCCTTCTGCTCCAATTCATGGGATGTGTCCATGGGATTCAGAGATCTCCAGGGGCAAGTGGGAAGAAGAGAAGCTTTCCATTCACATATGACCTGGAGCAGGGGGAGGCTTCACCCTGGAATATCCTCCTGCCCATATCACCCCCAGAGAGACCCCAAAACAAAAAGAGGGAGAGCAGTGGGTGACTGCAGCCAACCCACCAGCCTGATGAGGAAGTGCAGAGATAACAGGGGACCAGTTTGCACACCCTTCCCTAAGGAATATCTCCCAGGATAACCTCCAGCACCACTGGGAGAGTCAGAACCTCCTTCAAAGACCACAAGCATCCCTTCTTGTCTGGCTGCAGTTTATCCCCCCTGCCTGCCCTGCACAAAATCAAGCAGGGTCCTTCCTCAGCAGGAAGCAGGATGGAGATCCCTGCCTGCTTTAGATGGACACCTGCAAATCCATTTTCAGACCAGCTCTGCTCCCACTGAGCAGAAGTCAGGTGGGGATCCTGTATGAAGATGGATGGGCATTGCCAGATGTTGGGAATTGCCAGATGTTGGGGATTCCCACAAGCCATCTTCCAGTGAGTGAGAACCATAGCTGGAGGGATCAATGCTCTCAGCCCTTCAGCCAAACCCAAGTATAATTATTCCTAGAGGGAAAGGGATTAAGCAGCAGCAGGAAAAGCAAGTTTATAACCCCTTGGTGAAGAAACTTCATCCACCCAAGTCATCTTCTGATGAAGTCTTCTGAGGTGAAGGGAGCCATGGATTATGGGGCCAAATTTACTTCTCCATACACTGGCTCAGGGTCCAAGGAGGTCTTGGGACAGCATCCTGGAGGTGGCATGCCTGAACTATCCCAAAATGCTTCCCCAAAGGAAGCAGAGCCAGTTCCTCCCCAATTTCCCCTGCTGCCACCACAAGCAGAGCCACCTTTCAGCAAAGGAAGAGCAGATGGAGCAGACAGGGACCTCTGTGCCCAGGAAACCAGGATAATGCCAAGGGCTGAGACTCCTTGGGAATGAGCCAGGGCAGGCTGAGAAATGCTCTGCTCCCAGGAGGCTGCCACAGGGAGTTATTTTTCCCTAAAGGCAGCAGGGAAGGCAGAAGGGGTATATGTGCAGTAAAAAAACCCAAATAAACAAACACATAAAAACCCCAAAAACCCACAACAAAACAAAACAAAACCAACCAAACAAAACCAAACAAACAAATAAAAAATAAACACACATCCCCCCCGAAAGAAACCAAACCAAAACAAACAAAAACACCAAAAAAAAAACCCCAAACCAAACAAACCTCTTCCCAGCTTTCTGGGTTTCCTCTCCCCAGCCCCAAGCTGAGACAAGCTCCGGGCTCAGCTCCCACCCAAGACCCCGAGGCTCCAAATTAAAATGAGGAGGGGGGACCAGGTTCATCTCCCCAGGGCAATCCCTTAATCCCCTTTACATGCTCCCTGTCCCATCCAATTACCCACCCTGGAGCCATGATCCCCCAACCTCTGTCCTCAAACCTTCCTCCTCCCAGCAATGAGCTGCACTTTGTTATTCATATTATTTAAAGGAGGTGGTTGCAAACCGATCCCCTACTCCCCCCCCGAAAAAGAAAACCCCAAACCCAAAAACCTCAGTTACATTACCCTGAGGCTGAATTTATTTTTTTTTCCCTGCAGTGTCTTGGTTACATTTTGCAAACACCTAATGGCTGCGGAGCTACTGCAAGCCCAGGAGAAGCCAGAGCCCTCCCATTCCGTTTTATTTTTGTGTTGTACAGATATTTTTCCCTCTCTCCCCATGAAGAGATACCACTGTAATGGGTGTTTGGAAGTGGAGGAGACCTGAGATGTCAATAACAGCCCCAGCCTGGGGATGGGAAAGGGAAAACCCTCTGCAGCCAAAAAAAAAGAAATAATAATAATATATATATATATATAAGGTTTGTTTCCACAGAAAAGTGGGGTGTCCATGGGATATTGGGGAAGAGCAGACAAAGCCAAGATGATACAAGCCAGACACTGGAAACAAAACGTTTGGTTTGCATCCATTTTACCACCTCCACTCAGGTTCCTGATGGAGAAAAGCTCCAATAGGGCAAAGCAGTGCCGGAGAACGGAGAGAGAGCATCACAGGGAAATAAAAGGGGGGGTGGGTGGGCTGTCCCTTCAGCCCTGTGGGTGTTGGTTCCAGGAGAGGTGTCCATCTGCATGGACTGGAGAAGGTGTCATTTGGGTGATGTGGGTGCTGGGCATCGAGGTGTATTGGCTTTTGGGGGGTGGGCATTATTTTAGTAATTATCCTAATTATCCCCAAGCTGTTATAAAGGGCTCTGAAGAAGTTCTGGGGGGTTATTTTTCCCTCTCTCTCTCTTTTTTTTTTTTTTTTTTTTTCTCTTTCTCACTGCTAACATGAGCTGCAAAAGCCAAACCTGAGCAGGTGGAAACCTGCTCTGCTCAGCACCCGGTGCCTGCTTGAGAAACCCAAAGGTAGCTACGCCCTGCGGAGCCGCCAGGCTTCACCCCATGATGTCTGCACTGCACAAACCTTCCCAGGGCTCTTGCACATCTCACGGAGGGGGCAGATAGAGCAACAGGTGACTGTCCCAAAACCTGGCCCAGCATTTTTCCCCGTCACACCACACCCAGTGGAGAAAAATCCACACCCCCCTTAAGGTGGGGAGCACCCCCAAGCTGAAGCAAAATCCACGAATCCTCACGGGAAAGGAGGACTCAAGCCCTACCCTGGTTTCCAGTTTGTCCCAACAAGGAGCCCCCATCTCCCGGGGATCCCAGTAAAGGCAGGAGATGGTGGTTGGGGGGGATGCAATCCAAGCCCCCAGCCCCCCCACATCGTAGCCAGGGATACAGATCCCAGTGCTGAAAACTTCCCAGTTCCGGAGGTCCCCATCACCCCCACCCCGATGCTCCCAGGGGACCCGGTCCTTGCTGCTGCCCCTTGGCGTGGGGCTGGATGAGCCGGGGGGGTCCCCTCCTTCACCCAGCAGCTCTCAGACACCCTCCTGGGTGCTGGGGAGGTGACCCCGGGGTTGTTGTGCTCCCTGCCAGCCCCAGCCCCAAACTTACCGTGCAGCGAGTCAGAGGGAGCTTGGCACGGACATCTTGGCTTCTTCCTTGCTCCTTCAGTCCCCAACTTGGTGTTTGCAGAGCGGTGCCACCAGTGCCTTCAGGAGACTGTTTCATCCTCCTCTCTGTCTCGCTTCAGAAATCTCTCTCCCTCTGGTTTGTTTTGTTTGTTTGTTTTGTTTTTTCTTCTTCTATTTTTTTTTTCCTCATTTAAGGGACTTTTCCCCCCCCTCCCCTCTCCCAGCGGTTGCGTCAGGGCCGTTGCCTTGGAGACAGGCGAGCTATTCCAGTTTGTGCTTTTCAGTCCAGATTTCCTGTCTCTCTTTCATTCATACCACCGAGCCCTCAACCTACCTCCCACCAAGCAATAACCCGGGAGAGACCTGAGAGGGAGGAGGAGCTGCGCAGCCTTCCTCCCAAACATCCTCCCACCCCGTCTCGCCTTGGAGAACAGGGCTGAAGGGTAGGGATGGCGATGGGAGGGACCCAAAAATTTGCGGGAGATGCTGCCGTATCCCCCAAAAAGGAACCTGTGGCTCTATCCAGCCGGGCTGGTGTCCCTGCTGCTATTCCCGTCTCATGCCCTGGAGAGTCAGGAGGTCTTTTCCGAGGAGCCTGGGGTTCTCTGGCACCGGGGAGAGGTTTGGGATAACATTTTCCAGATGCCTCAGCTCGCCCAGGGGTGAGAGGGGGTTTTGCAAGGCTGCACCAGCAGCGCTGGGGGAGCCCTGGGGTGGGAATCTCCGAGCACTGTGGTTGGTACCCACGATGCTGGCACCATCCATCCCCAGACAGAAACCAGCTCAGAAACCAGCCCTTGCCAGTCTGATGTGCTGGGAAATCGCCTGTTGCTTTCACATCTCCCCCCGCCCCGAGGGGCTGGAAACCATTTTAACTGCATCTGAGGAGGGATGGAGAGAGGCACATAGCCCAGCTCCTGGTTGACTGGGGGCCAGAAGCAAAGGCAGGAGACTTCTTCCTCCTCCAGGAGCTTATTCACCTCCACGTGAACCTCCTTGAAGCCTGGGGACAGATCTGAAGAGTGTCCCACACATCTGTCCCCACCTCCACCTATTGAACCTCTGGTGCCTCAGGACCCCTGGCTGTGTTCACAGACCTGGTGGTGCAAAGGGTTAAGTGCTGGCAATTCACACTGAACCACCGAGGCCCCTGCCCACATTCAGCTTTTGTGAGAGAACCCCCCCCCCTACCCCCCTCACAGCCTCCTTTTGTTTTTTGTTGGGTTTTTTTTTTAACCCTTCTCCTGCCCAAACCATCCCTCCTCTCCCCCTCCCTGGCATCAGGGAGAGATTTCCAGCTGTGCTCAGCCTGGCATCCCAAAAAAAGCCTCACAAACCCCAGGGCTGGGACTTCCCACATCCCTTCAGACACCACCCAAAAAAACCACCCCTAGTAATTTAGAGGCTGTGTCTGTACAGCACCCAGCTCAGGAGGAGCTGATGTCCTGTGAGATGTAAGAACCTGGACTCCTAAAAGCAGGGTTTTCACATTTCTGATGGAAACATAATTTTAATTTTTTTTTTTTACTTATTGTTGTTGGGTTTGGGTTTCTTTTCCATTGCAAGTACCCTATTTTTAAAAATCAGATTTCAGATATGCAAATGCAGTTTGGTGATCAGCCCTTGCTGTGTTGCAGATGGTCACCCAGCAGCTTGAACCCATCCTTCCCAGAACTGCTGCTGATGGAAAGGAACCAGGGAAAGAGCTGTTGCCTTCACATTAAAACATCTGAAGCTGCAGGTAAATCCTTAGCAGCAAAAAGATGGTTCAACATTTGCTACAACATCTCATCAAAACAGAGACTGGGTTCCTGCTGATGAACCAAAAGGTGTCAGGACAAAGACATGGGCCCAGGAGCCAGGTGAGACATAGTCCCTGGTCTGGTTTTCATGTGGGACAAGCAGTGTGATGTTTCATGGAACAACAGACTGGTTTGGGTTGGAAAGGACCCTAAAGCTCATCCAGTCCCAACCCCCCTGCCATGGTCAGGGACACCTCCCCCAGCCCAAGGTGCTCCAAGCCCCATCCAACCTGGGCTGAGACACTGCCAGGGATGGGGCAGCCACAGCTTCTCTGGGAAACCTGGGTCTCACCGCCCTCATAATGAAGAATTTCTTTCTAATAACCAGCCTAAATCTCCCCTACTCCAGTTTAGAGCCATTCCTCCTCATTCCATTGCTACATGCCCTCATAAAAAGTCCCTCCTCAGCTTTCTTTTGGTCCCCTTCAGGTACTGGAAGATTTCAGTAATGATGAGTGAGCAAGACCAGGGCCCCTTCCTGACAAAGAAGTTGGATTTAACCACCCAGATTTGATTGCCAAGAATTTTTGATTGCATGGATGTGTCCAGACAGGGTCAGTTGGCCTCAGGGCTGGAGCCCATGTCTAACATGGGTTAGTTTACTGGCAGAGGTGTCACTACCAAGGCTGAACATCTTATCTTCTTGTAGCAACAGACCACAAGCTGACACTTTCTCCTTCTTCTGTAAATGTTTATTTTTCATGGAGTTGTGTAATGGATTTCAAATGAGCTGCCATAGGACAGCAGTGAAAGGCTGAAGCCAGGTCCCTCAGAAATCACTTCATGTGTTTTGAATCTTTTTTGGCTTGAACTGATCTCATTTCAGTTGCCTTCACCTCCCCAAATAAAAAATAGATGAGGTGGTTATCTGCTCTTCTAAAAAAACCCTTCTGGTGGTGAGACTCCAAATCCAACCACCTGCAGTGGGCACCTGAGATGAGGTGTAATGAGTCAAAATCAACTTCTGCAACCTATGGCTCAGACTTTTTTTTTTCCTTTTCCTCACATACAGCAAGACCTTTCTCTTCCACTCAGAGATGCAGAAGGTGCCAGATCCAAGAGCTATATCCCACAGCAATCTTGGGCACAGCGCCTTTCCCAGGGGACTCCTGAATCCTTGGAAACACTTGAATGCAAGCCTGGGGCTTTCCTAGGATGTGGTTTTGCAAAGCCCAAGCTGATAACTGCCTGCTGGAGTCCTCATCCCCTCCAGACTGTCCTGGAAAGCCCAAACCTCCTGTTCCAACCTGAGCACCACAAATGACATGATGTGCCCTCTAGCCAGTTTAATCTCATCTAGAGCTTCTCAAATGCCTCTGTGTCACCAGAAATGACCATTCCTCTTCCAGACCAGCAGCACTTCAATGCAGCTTGGATCTAAACTCTTTGTTTCTTCTCCTGGCTCCTAGTTTTGGGGAATTTCTCTTTGAAGACATCCTGTCAACAAAGCATGGAGGAGATGGACTTAGAATCATAGAATTGGCTGGGTTGGAAGGGACCTCAGAGATCATCAAGTCCAACCCTTGAACCACCGTTGTGGTTGCTAGACCATGGCACTGAGTGCCACATCCAGTCTCTTTTGAAATATCTCCAGACACAGAGAATCCACTACTTCCCTGGGCAGCCCATTCCAATGCTTGATCACTCTCTCAGAGGAGACCACTTCCCAGAGGAGAAACATGGCCATCCTGTGGGACCATGTGCTGGGAGCATCTTGGGGGATCATCGTTGGTTTCTTCTCAGTTGGTTATCAAATAAATGAATTTCCCCAAAGAAATAAATTCTGTAGGGCTTAAGTTGCCCAGACTGGGACAGAGAGAGGAGGCTGTGGTGCTCCCAACCATCACCACCCTGTCCTAGCCACGTGCAGCCTCCACAACCTTCCCAGGGACTTGCATCTGGAGAGTCCTCTGCCATCTCTGGAGGGCCACCTGGGAGGCAGTGAACCTGGAGATGTGGCAGAGACACCTAAAGAGGGCAGCAGGTCTCCAATTACTGCTGTCCCTTGGCCACACCAAGGGAAATGATAGCATAGAAGCATAGATCAGTTCAGACATAGAAGATCTGCAGACTCTTGTGGTCACCTGGCTGCTCATATGCATGGGTCACTGAAGGACCTGGGTCTGGGTTTTTTTTTCTGTATTGCTCTGTTGTTTACTCTGGATCATGTTTCAGAGATGTCATTTCTTAGCTGAGCTAGCACAAGATTTCTGAGCAACACAGAGCAGATTGCTCAGTGCACAGAAAAGCCCCTTGCACCCATGTGTTTGGCCCTGCTTTGCTTCTGGGCCATAGAACACAGAATCCCAGATTGGTTTGGGTTGGAAGGGAACTTAAAGATTGTCTTAATTCCAAACCCTTTGACATGGGCAGGGACACTTCCCACTAGATCAGGTTGCTCAGAGCCCCATCCAACCTGACCTGGAATGTTTCCAGGGATGGGGCATCTACAATCTCACTGGGAAAGTTGGACCAGGGTCTCACCACCCTCACAGAAAAGAATTTCTTCCTAATATCTCATCTCAGTCTCTCCTCTTCCAGTTTGAAACAATTCCCCCTCATCCCATCCCTCTATCCCCTTGTCCAAAGTCCCTCCACAGCTTTCCTGGAGCCCCTTCAGGCACTGGAAGGTGCTCTCAGGTCTCCCTGGAGCCTTCTCTTCTCCAGGCTGAACAAGTCAAACCCTCTCAGCCTGGATCCAGAGCAGAGCTGCTCCACCCCTTGGATCATTTCCATGGCCTCTTCTGGACTTGCTCCAACATCTCCAGGTCCTTCTTGTGTTGGGGGACCCAGAACTGGACCCAACACTGCAAGGGAGTCTTACAAAAATAGAGCAGAGGGGGACAATCTCTCCCTCACCCTGTTGATGATGCTGCTTTTGAAGTAACCCAGGACATGGTTGGTTTCTGGGCTGCCAGCACACATTGGAATCCCTCACCCTGCCAAAATGATGTCCATGCTGGAGCTGAGGAATTGCCTTTTCCATGGAAAAGGTTGTCCAGCACAGAGTGTGATGCAGATCTGTTGTCAATTACTGGGATGTGGTACCAGGAGGAATTGGGCTACTGGAAATCTGGAATAATATGGCAGAAAGTTCTGGGGCTTTTTCAACACAAACAGGTTCAAGCAAGGTGGAGACTGCTTTTTGGACCAGAAATTCTTCATGGAGGTGGAAGTAGAGCAGTGATGTAGGGATACAGGAGAAAGACCTTGGCATGTGAAGTGCTTCCAGAACAAGACAAGGGGCTGTAGATATTTCACCACTCTTAACTTTGACCCTTCTCATTCAAATTCCATCCCTGTGAGAAATTTGGTTTCTTTCCCAATATTTTAGAGGTTGGTATTTTGTTTTCTTTTGCATTTCCAAACCAACAGGATTGTTGGTCCATCCATCAACCCCTCCCACCAAATAACTTGTAAACTTTCTGGTGAATTCTAGCTGAGTTTGGTCAAGGACAAGATGTTTTGAGTATGTAAAAAATGTGGCTGAGCAGAGGAAACGAAGTCCACGAGAGAAAAAAATGAACAGTGACCATGACCTAGATGTTAAACACCAAGACATGGAAATAAAATCAGATTTCATAAGTTTCATCATCACGGAACATTCTGGTGGTGTTTGCATTGTGTGTTACCTTGAGGTAGCAGCAATATTTTCTCCATGGGTTCCTCCAGCTGATTCAACATCAAAGACAAAAAGAAAAGGACAACTGTGCCTGAAATCCTACCAAAATCCTGGAGGCAATTTTTAGCCCACCTGTTTTTTTTTGTTTGTTTGTTTGCTTGTTTTTAAGTACAAAAGAAATCCATTTGGCTGTTCCAGATCTAAGTTTTCAAATGTGTAATATTGAGCTCCTTATTCCTCCCTCCAGCCCTAAAACAGTTAAGCCCTGAAGAACTAGAAATTATTTCCAAAGAAAACCAAAACCTTTTCCAAAGATCTGAATTTTCCCTTTGACAAGCCTGCTGTCCAGTTCCTTGCAGCAACCCATAATTTACTTTTGAGATTAAAAATCTCAGGACTTATATGTATTTTTTTTCCACCTCTCTACTCTGCAGGAAAAACGATTTGAGTTCCCCTTTCACCCAGAATATTAGTTGTAAATTATTTTCCAGAACTTTTAATGAACCCAAAATTCCCCTTTTTGATCTTACCTGGCTCCTCAATAAGGCATCGCCACTGAGAAACACAAGAGTGGAAGCATCTTGGTGGACACATAATGTCCAGGGCATAGTGTTGGGACAAGAGGGAATTGTTTTAAGCTGAAAGGGGGAAGATTTAGATGTGATCTTAGGAAGATCACCAACCTTCCTAGGTTGGTGAGGGTGCTGAGCCCCTGGTTGCCCAGGTTGCCCAAGGAAGCTGTGGCTGCCCCATCCCTGGCAGTGTCTCAGCCCAGGCTGGATGGGGCTTGGAGCAACCTGGGCTGTGGGAGGTGTCCCTGTCCATGGGCTTTGGACCTGGATGATCTTTAAGGTCCCTTCCAACCCAAACTGTTTTGTGATTTTATGTCCCTGTTGGCTTTCTTTGCAGCAGAACACTCACTCGTATTAAGCTTTATGTCCAGCAGGCTCCCCAGGTGCATGGTGCTCAAAGACCTTTGGGGATGGCAGGCACTGAACCACGCCAGCACGGTGAGATCTCAGCTGGTCCCTCCCCACAACATCTCCAGGTGGACAGACCCCAAGTGAAACTTTCTGCAAGACAGCAAGCAGCTACGTGCAGAAGGTAGAGGGAAGGCAGATCTCACACGCAAGCGATAAGGAGATATCAGGGTGTGCTGTCAGCTGCCTCCAGTGCTTCTTGTGCCCTAAATTGCATCATCTGCTTTCTACTCGTGGCCTCCAGCTCTGAGGAGGAACACAGCTTCTCTCATTAGATGAGATTTTAAGCAGAAGTGGAACTTCAAATGGAAAGATTACAGCACCGTAACCTCGATGGTCACAGAAAAAAGGGGAAACTGCTCAAAGTAGAACCTGACTGGAGAGAAAGTCTCCCGAATGTTAAGCAAATACAATAAGTATCTCCACCCCTGCTAACTGAGCTGTGAATGGACCAACCTAGAGAACCCAAGGCCTTGCATTTCCCTTCCCATCTACAGATCACTTTTGCACCCTGTGGCTCCAGCCGATGGCTTCCACCTCACCCCACCTTGAAGAAGAGAGATTTGGGGCACCATTTATAGCAGGACTGTACTTTTTATAGCCTCCCCAAGCCTTTGTGGTTCTTCTAAGGTAGCCAGCACGCTGCCTTTAGTGCTACATGAGCAGTGTGGTTGTATTACCAGCCCTTAATTGCTATAAGTGTTACAAACCAGTCTGATTTGTCATTCAGCTGCTGTCGACAGGAAACCACTAACAGACGCCCAGAGGAATTAGGGTTTCTCTTTCTACCTGCTCTAAGGATTAAAACTGATCATAAGCCAAGCTTATGTTCTGAACTACACACCCTGCAAGGGATTTATTTTTTTTTTTAAGCTCTGGTGGACAACCAGGATTGGGAGGGCTATGATTTAATCCCAACATTGAGGCTCAACAGGTAAGTGCAGACTCTTTTCTAGCAACTTCGCTTCATTTCTGCTGCTTGTCTGGGTGCATCTCCTTTGAGCACCTAAAGATTTGGCTCATCCCTGGTTATTAATTATGGATCAGTGGTAATTAAGCCTTTAAAGATAGGGAGTGGGATATTCAATGGGCCAGACTGCTGCCACAGATGGAGGAAGGGTGCATCTCCTCCTTTCCTTCTGGCAATGCCTGGGTGCTGAAATTGGGGCACTTCCCCAGTGCTGGGACTGCTGCTGTAAGTGAGAAGCTGACCTGGTAGGTTCTCTCTTGGGCACGGATCAACCTCTTTTTCATTATTAAAAAAAAAAATTAAAAGAAAAAAAAATCATAAATTTCAGAAGTAGATGACAGTCCTTGAAATAGCAAGGGGTGAATGAGATTCTTCCAACTGAATTCCTTGGGAAAGGAGAGGGAGAGGAGAAAGTGAAATCAGGATCCTAATTCTGAATTTAGGAGGAGAGGGAAGTTCAGGTGCTCAGGTTCCATCTCAGCAACGTTTGCTGAGTTGAACCCATGGGTGCTGCTCAGGTGCAGAGAAGAGCTGAGGCTTTAATGCCCTTCTGTGAGAGGCATTCTTGGAGCTGAGGAACTTTAATTTTTATTTTTGGGTTTTTTTGCCCTGCAGATGGGCTGGATGCTCTTCTGGAAGGTAATATTTTGTTTTCACCAGCTCTTCCATTCAAGCTGGTAAAACCAATGGCAGGTTAATGCTGGTTGTGGGCAAAGCTTCTGCCAAGCTGGAGATCTCCAACAGAGCTATAGGAAAGATGGACTTACTGCTTCATCCCCAGGCAGACTCAACACTAAGTCCTTAACTTTTATTCCAGATTAAAATTCAGGCCAGAACCAGTATCTCACAGGGCCCTCACTTGGAGACTGGATATCTCAGAACCCACTTTGTTTCATGTAATCATAAAATCCCAGATTACTTGGGGTTGGAAAGGCTTAAATATCATCTACTTCCCCCTGCATGGGTGCTCCATCATCTACTTCCCCATAGCCCAGGGTGCTCCAAGCCCCATCCAACCTTGCCTGAGATACTTCAGGGGATGGGGCATCCACAACCTCCCTGGGAAACCTGTTCCAGTGTCTCACCACTTTCACACTACACAATTTCTTCCTCAGATTTGCTGTCCCACTTCTGGGAGAGAAGAGCAGTTGCTTCTTTGTGGGTTATTTGCATGTCAGATGTTTGCTCCAGGCTTTGTGGCCAGTGATGCCTGGCAAGGCAACGCTCTTCATTTAACTTACCCCTCTTATGAAGTGGGGGCATTTCTTGCCTTTCTTTCCATGATTTTGAATTGATTATGGATTTTTAAAAGTGTAAATATAGGACAAGGTGCACACATTGCCAGCAGTAAGGGTTCCTGCCGCATGCAGGGCAGGCACACGAGGTCCCTTCTCTGGTACGGGCTGGAGAAGAGAAAGCAGATGGAAATCAACAAAAAAAAGGACAACTTCAGGGCAGCACAGGCACCCTCACTAATATGCTCCATTCCTCATTCTGTCAAGTTTTAAATAATTTTTTTCAGAAGATTTGAGGGCTGCAGAGTTTGTGATCTCTTGCCCACATTTTGGTTGTGGGGTTTTTTTTTTTCTCCCAGACTTCCTGCAGCGTTATCATTGCCCTGTGGATTTTTATTTCACAAAATATCTGTGAAAAAAAATATCCTTCTGGTCCATTCTTGGTTTGTTCTTTAAAAAGAAGGCTATTGCTGAGCCTTGAGGGGGTGCAAAGTCAAAGGCTGAATTTGCTGATGAAGGAGGAAAGACACAAGACGTATTTGAGTGAAAATCTTGCAAAGGTGCTCCTGGTTTTCCTTTTCTATCAGCTGCCTGCTTTCTACTTAACCAGCATGGGGGGTTCTGGCATCATTTATACCCCAGGCTCTCAGCTGTGGTGCTGCATTCCCTGTTAAATAAACCCATGATACCCCAGACTGCATAACTGGGGCTGGGTGTCCAGTTCAGGCAAAGTTCTCAGCTCTTTTATTTCTGCTCTGTGCCTTTCCTCTTGAGTGACCTTTCAGCCTTTAATTCTCAGTGGCACCTTTACGTGCACATTAGAACCCAAAAAAGGTCTTGAGAGCCTGGATCAGTGCAGACAAAGCTTTGCCCATCTCCTTCAGGTGTGGAAAGAGGTCACCACAGATTTCAAGGAGGTCACAGCACCATGTTGAACAGATTAGGAGCACTTAGGCACATTGCTGCCTTATCAATATTTCTCTTCCTTCCTTTCCCCTCATTCTTTCCATTCTCTCTATATTAAAAAGGGAGTTTCCTCCCTGCTCTTCCACAGCTCATGAGACTCTGGAGGCAACCAAGCATTGACTCCATGTGGGTGAGCTCCCCCATAGTCAATACTTTCTTGCAGGCTCAGGGGGTTCAGGCATGGGCAAGAATTTAGACACTTGGGGCTAAATCCTACTGGAGCCCAAGTTTCCACTCACATCTTCATTGTATGTGGTGCAAGGCCCATTTCTCATTAGGTGGGCACAACATTGCAAGGCAAGAAGTAGCTGGAGGGGTAAAAAAAGGATGGAAACTCCCCCTGGTAGAGGTTTTGGTGACAGATTACAGCCTCAGGAGCCTGCTGATCCTTTTGGTTGCACCACTGGATATCAGTGAAATTCCTACAACCCCATAGGAAGCAGGAGATACAAGGTCATGGTTCCTGCTTAAAAATAAATGTTAAGGTGCAACATCTGCAGCATGAACATAAACCAGACCTCCAGTGTTTCATGCTGGACAAGCCATGTGCTTCTCACAGGTCAGTCTCCTTTCCATACCAGACTTCTATCCGAAGGCA